>NC_047666.1:18924233-19268400 GCF_011762505.2 Arvicanthis niloticus
AAGGAAAAGAGCCCAAGATAAGAAGCAGAGATCCACTTGTTCTCATGATCAGGAATCACTGGAAGCCATAATATAATCAGTGAGGTCATGGTAGAAACTCATGCAGGTCCAGTGCATGCTCCTTTAGTCTCTGTTCATATGATCTTTGCTCACATTGGTTTAAAGGCCTGGTGCTCTCCATGTCCTTCATCCCTTCTAGATCTTAGATTTTTTTCTGCCTCTTCATCTTGAGCTCTGAGAAAAGGGATTCGATGAAGACATGCCATTTAGTGGTAAGTATGCTAAGGTCATGCATTTGCATATCTTCTGATTGTGGATCTGTATATGTTTTCCCACTTCAGAAGGAATCTTCTCCAATTATAGTCAGTGTAAGGTATGGGTACCACCTTGTGGAGTGGGCCTTAAGTCAGATCAGTTATTTGGTTGGTTACTCCCACAAACTTTGTGCTACAATTGCACTAGTAAAGTATGTTGATTTTTAAACATTTATTTTCATTTTTATTCACAGGTATGTATGTATGCATGGTATCTTTATTTGCATGTGTGACAGGATGGATCCCTCAGAGCTAAGGATACAAGGCAGTCGTGAGCTGCCTGCTGCCGGTGATGAGAATTGAACTTGGACCCTCAGCAAGGGTGGTGAGCACTCTTAATAATGGAGGCATTTCTCTAGACCCAAGGGCTCTGTGCTCATCTAAAGACTCAAAAGAAAAATAAAGAGACCCAAAAACCTCAGTGGGAAACACATTATTCTGAGTCTTAGGAAGAGTAGATATTAAATTTAAGTTCGGAGTGAAAACAGAGATATTCTTATTGGAAGCTGAGAGTATCTGAATAAAATTCATCAAGAACTAGAATGTCTCTTGGGAAACTAATAGTAGGACTGAAAAATGTCAATCTGCTAACATAATACTAGAGGCCTCTGACTTTACATCACATTTCACAGTTCCTTTTGAACTATGATCTTTAAGCTCATGAACATGACACTTGATATGTCATAGTGAGCAGCACACTGAATTCATAATTTGGTGAAGTAATTAAAATGTTAAATATATGATTTACTCTGGAAAAAGGGACATTTGTAGGAAAATTCTGGTATTCAGATAAAGAATTCTGAAAATTACATTACTCTCTACTAAAGTCATTGCCTATAGGGCTTCCTGTATGGTCTCATACCCATGTCTGAATCAGAAGTATTAATTGAACTGAACAGAATTTTTTAATGGTAGGGGCACAAAACCTTTGGAGTAGTATTTATGTGTGGGGGATCAGGAAAGGATTACAAAGGGTAGTGATGGGTGATTATGGTCAAAATATGTATATATACAAACATGTATAAAATTCCCAAACACATGTAAAATATATTTATAATTATTAGTCTGCAAAAGTAACTTTCATGTGCCTGATGTAATTGTCGTTTTGAAGGCCTACTGCTGAATATGATCAGCCTTTTAGGTCTGCAGGAATTATGCATGGCAGGTTCAACGCAGCTGATCTGGCTTAAACTCAGCTCCAAGATAACTAATTCAGTTTGACTCCTTTCAGCTTCTGACTGAATTGCTTTGCATGGCCTCAAAGTGGCTCTGGCAATTTGTTCTAATCTTCTGTCTCGTTCTTATTCTCTGCCTTCAGTTGCCTCTGCTGACCTTCTTTGGACCTCTTGAACTCATAAACAAACTGAACTCTACTGCACTAAACTCACTGCCTCTGTCTCCTGGGATTAAAGATGCATCTGTATGCCAATCAGATCACACAGACCCAGGAGGCCTTTGGATGTGATCCCAAGCCAGAGCAGACATGTGGCTGGACTAAAAATCCTCTACACTAGTCTTCTCTAAGCAATGTGATATAATAACCATTTATATTATATCTGTATAGTGTTGTGTATTATATTTAATTCTAAAATGGTTTAAAGTATATGTATAGATGCATGTTGCTTTATGTGCTGGTATTTCACCAGTTTATATAAGGGACTTCAGAATCCATGCATTTTGGTATTCTTGGGCATCCTGAATCCAATCTCCTGTGAACAATGGTGAACTACTGGCATGTATGCAGAAAATTTTGAGTTGTCCTTGATTTACTTAGGTAATGTTACGTGGTTTTGCCTGTGCCTATTAAGCACTATGGATGGCACAGTCTATAAAATTAAATGTGATACTGTTTTCCTGGGAAATGGGATCAGAATTGCAGTCTGTTTTCCTGGAAACTATGACTAGATATCATATACCTAAAAAATATGGGTTCTTCTGGGAAAGAGAGACCTTGTAGAATCTCAGGAATGTGAGCCAAAGGAAATAAGTTAGAACTGATATACAATAGTTAACTGCTGATAATTTCTCTATTGAAACTATTAAGATTATTTCATATGGTGGCACAGTTGTATGATGCCAGCATTTGTGAAAATAAGCTACAAGAATTGTGAATTATTGTCCAGCCTGGGCAGCATTTCTAGACTACATATGCATATGATAAGGCTCATATAATTGTAAATTATAAGCAAATGGAAAATTAAAATATGGAACACATGGTTAAAAATTGGAAATCAAGCTGAGCAAGGTGGTGCACACCTTTCACCTCATTCCTAGGGATACAAAAACCAGATGGATCCAGTGAATTAGACATCAACCTGGATTGTATAGAGAGTTTGTGCCCCTCTATGATTACATCCTGAGATCCTGTCTCTAAGTAAAGATACAAAGAACATAGACTCACAGAGACTGAAGTGGTAAGCTTAAGGCCGGTATGGATCTGCACCAGGGTCACTGCATCTATGTTATTGTTCTTGGTGTTGTGGAACTCCTCATACTGGGAGTATTTGTATCTCAGACCCTTTTGCCTGCTCTTGGGACTCTTTTTCAACCTATTGAATTGCTAGTTCAGCCTCAATACAAATGGTGGGATTGTCTTATTGTATCTTGTATTGTCTTATTTGGTTATTGTCTCTTGGTTGTAAGTTTTCTGAAAAAGAAAGAGAGGGTCAGTGGATCTGGAGGAGAGGGGACTTGTGGGTAGATAGAAGGAGTGAAGGATAGAAGGAGGTGAAACTGTAGTTGGCATGTATTGTATGAGACAATATATTTTCAATAAAACCAAACTAAAACCAAACTAAACCAAAACAACAACATAATCAAACAACAAAAATCCATCAAGACTGAATTGATTTGTTCTCCTGAGACAGTAAGGAATTTTGTTACTAAAACTCTGGAAAAGTATAAAAAAAACTCTCATAAAGTGAGATCTGTGAAGGGAAAACACCATCACACAGGGAAATTACACATGATATGTGCAATTTAATAATATGAAAAGTAAAATTAGAAAAAACAACCATTCATGAACTTTCCATAAAGAAATATGAAATAAATATGTTTATAGAAAAAAATATGAGCTCTGATTTGTTCCTGTTTCCATTACTTTATACACTATTATGGACTCTGTCTAGAACCTTAAACCCCATATAACACTTGTATAAGTTGACATGATCAACTAATAATTTTTCAGTCCAGCAGTTCATTCTATTTCTGAAATCAGAAAAGAAGAAATAAGCATAAGTAATTGAAAATTTACCAAGGATAAAACACAAAGACATTTCCCAATAGCATAACCAACATATGTAATTAAATGATTAAAATTTAACAATAGGGATGAAGAATCCTTCAGTCTGAATAGTTACATAAGACTGTGTAGGGTATAGTTCAAACATGCAGACTTTAAATAAATATTATTCAGAATTTTGAGAATAATGGACTTGTAAATTGTTGCAGGTGGTGGGTGAACTTGGATAACAAATTTAATTTCAGAACAGGGTAGAATTTAAAACAAAAAAACATTATACAAGAAACTTATTATCTGTTGATAAGATAAACACAATGAAGACAAGATTGCAAAGTACACAGCACAGTAGATAATAGGTTTAATTTGAAGGACAAGACTCTATAACTGTCAATAATAAAGAATGAAAATAAATGTTTATATTGGTCTTTTCAGTCATAGAAAGAAAAAAGGGAACAAGCAAAAAAATGACAAGAAAATATTTTACAAGTATGAGGGTATGTTGCATATGTACATAAAAATGCTTAATTGATGATGAGGTGTTCTGGCGGGTGACATAGTCTTCTTAGGGGAGATAGTCCTGAAATCTTGATAGCTATCAACCCTGGTCTGAGTCAGTGGCTTTTGGGTTCTACTCTTGAAAATTCAAAGAATGAAATTCACAGACCAAAGAGGGAAATCTTCAGAGAGTTCAGAAAGAAGCTCCTTATAGATTTTGGGTGGATGCTTATGAGGAAGGCATGTCACTTATGTTAGCAAGATGTCATCCACAGAAAGAAAGGCAGCTTCATGGAAGAAAAGGAAGGGGGCATGCTTCAGAGAGTAGGGAAGTAGAGAGTGCCAGAATGTGCTTAGAATCTGTGCAACACCTGAGAGAAGTCGACAGAGAAGAAGAAAATGTCTCAGAGGGGTAGGAATATCCAAAAGAACCTCATGATGCTGCATCATCATGTACTATGTCCTGGGATCATCATGTGTACTGGGATAGAGGAGGTAGGAATTCTGGGAAAGAAAAGAGCATTATTTCATTAAAGGGATAATTATTCCTCTTACCTTTTTAATAGGGCTTAAAATAGATTCACCTTTGTAAGGATGGTCATGCCTTTCTGAGGTGTGGCCCTTATCCAGGTTATTGATCTCCCCAACTGGACTATCTCTTTTATGTTTCAGGTATCATGGAGTGCTAGCCCATGAAATAGCTTTTGCTAATGAGACTGTACAGATAACTGGTCAAGCATACTGAAACAACCCAAGATTCCATCAGTAGAAATAAATAGCCAGATAGGTAGGTGGTTTGAAAGTAATCAGATTCATCATGAAGGAGAAAGAAAGCAGCCATATTAGTAGAACAAAAAGAATATTCCTAGATAGGAGGCTACATTAAAACTCTAAGAAATGTAATAGATAACATTTTATTTAAAATATATAGAGTTAACCTTCCTGGCTAAGATTGTTGTTCTAAGACTTGTGACATGTATAGTCTAGCAAGTGCATACCAAAATCTTGCATCAATAATAAGAAATGTATTTTGTGAATAAAAAACTTTTATATTTTTTTTTATGGCAGGAAAAGGTGATGGAGTTAAAAGAAAGGACAGACATCTTCGTTTTAGGTCAAGTCAACTCAAGTTGTTTCTTTATCTACTTTAATAAGATGTAAAAGAACAAAACATAACAGGATACATTCTACAGCAACTTTAATTTTTTTCCAGATTGCAGGGGAGAAAAATTTCAAATAGTCAAATAGTTGTACTCGTACTAATGTTTTTAGGCAGTGAGTTTTACTCTTATGGATGGGTCAAGACCGGATCCATGTGCAGAGTTAGTTTATATGCGCACACATATTCACACAAAATAGAAAGAAAGAAAGAAAGAAAGAAAGAAAGAAAGAAAGAAAGAAAGAAAGAAAGAAAGAAAGAGAGGAAGAAAGAGAGGAAGAGAAAGGAAGGAAGGAAGGAAGGAAGGAAGGAAGGAAGGAAGGAAGGAAGGAAGGAAAGAAGAAAGAAAATAAACAATGGATAAAGGTAAGTTGAAATTTAATTTCTTCAGCATGTTAACTGGCTTTTGGGTTGAATGATGAGTTTTCTTACCTAAAAATGAAGTTATAAAAGATGAATTGAAGTGAGTTCTATCAATGAAATATATACTATATTTTCTCTTACTGAACTCATGTGAGACCTAGTATGAAAGAGTTTACAAATGTGTTATTGCAAGTTTATTCAAATGATATTTTATGTCTCTGTGTGTGTATGTTTGGGGGGTGTGATACATCTATCTTGATGAACACTAAACAAAGTCAGTTTTTCTTTATTTCTTTATGTATTCCAGGGTTAAAATTCAGTTGGTCAGGATTAATACAAATCACATTTATCCAAAGAGTTATCACTCCACCACTCAATGTGTTTTATAAGAGAGATATTAGGACACCAAAGCACAAAATGTTGGCTCCCATCATCCTTACCATGTTTCCCGCCATTGCTACCACTATTCCTGCTTTTACCACCTCTAAGAAAATGGTTGTGCTTCCCACATTTGATGATCTCGGCAAGTCTACCAGGGATGTCTTCACCAATGAAATTCAAGAAAAAAATTGCAATTTTCCAGTTCAGACTCTACCAACACAGGGTCCACCAAAGTTAACAGCGATCTGGAAACCAAGTACAGATGGACTGAGTACAGGCTGATGTTTACAGAGAAGTAGAACACAGACAACATCCCTGGCATCAAGATCACTGTGGAAGACTAACTCATGCATGGACTGAAGGTGACCATTGGTTCATCCTCCTTGCCTAACCCTGGGGGGAAATGTTAAAATCAAGACAGGGTACTAACAAGATCATATCAACCTGGGCTCGACCTCAACCCAGTGTCTTCTTTTGCTTGGTTATGAGGCCTAGTTGGCTATCAAATGAACTTTAAGACCCCAAAGTCCAGCATAACCCAGGGCAACTTGGAAGTTGGCTACAAGGCAGATGAATTCCAGCCTCATACTAACATGAAAAAGTGGGCAGAATTTGGTGGCTCCATTTACCAGAAGGTGAACAAGAAGTTGGAGACTGCTGCCAATCTTACCTGGACAGCAGGGAAAAATAACATGGAATAGCAGCCCAAGTATCAGGTCAACTCTGATGTCTGCCATTCAGCCAAAGTGAACAACTTCAGCCTGACTGGAGTCAGGCTGCACTCAGACTCTAAAATCAGGTATCAAACTGATGTTGTAAGCTCTGCTGGATGGCAAGAACATCTGTGTGGGTAGCTACAAGCTTAGTCTAGGGTTGGAATTTCAAGGTTAAACAAATATTGTACGACTGTCAATTTTAAACTATTTTACAGCATAACTGTCTTCAGAATTTAATGTACTTTTTAATGTTGTATATTGGGGATGTGAGAACTGATAAATTCCATTGTAGACCCCCAGGATAAAGGTGACTCTGCTTTAAGGTGTTTACCTTTTCAGAGGTACAGCAGAAACTGCATTCCAGAAAGGGTCATTTTTAGCTGTAGACATGGACTTCAGAGAAGCCGCTCTAGAGATGCCAGCCTGCAACTGTAAGCTGGGAATGTGCAGGCCTTTGTAAATATGTATCCAATCTGCAGATGCTCTAATTGTATTTTGAGAGATAAGTTTTATTTTAACAGGAAGGGTGATAAGGAGGAGCTAAGGGGGAAGGAGTACCGAGAGGAAGAGATGGAGTAAGGAGAGGAGAAGATGAAGGAGAGGAAAAGCTAGGTGATGAGAGAGAGAAAGAGACAGAAAAAAAGGGGGGCATGGAGGCAGATGTTCACATGTCTCCACCAATCAAAGATAGTTTATATATCTAGGTTGGGTATTGGGTTACACTTCTGATTGAGCATTACCAAACTTATAAGGTCTTTGATTAACATTTAAAAAACTTGTATAAAAGCAAAAAGGAAAAGGGGGCATGGGATAGGGGTTTTCTAGGGAGGGGAAATGGGGAAAGGGGATGGCATCTGAAATGTAAATAAAATATAACATAAAAAATATCTGTTAAGTACAAAAAAAAAAAGTAATTGTGACTTCCCAAGCATTGAACCCTTGTGTTCCTATCCTATCTACTTGGAAGCAAGCACACACGTATGTAAAAGGGATGTTTCTAGATAGATCATCATGCCCTGTTCCCATTCTAACCCATCAGTTACCTATTTTACACGAAAAGGAGTCTTTAGGGTATGGTTAACCATTTCTTTTGTGTCATTTTACAGTATTACAGTCAGTCTTTCAAGACTTTAGTTTTCCTTGAGTTTTTGCTGTGGTTCTCTCTCTCTCTCTCTCTCTCTCTCTCTCTCTCTCTCTCTCTCTCTCTCTCTTTCTTTCTCTGTCTCTGATGCATTGTTCCTTTTTCTTTCTTTATTACTTTCTCTTCTCCTCTTCCTCCTCCTCCTTCTCCTTCTCCTCATCTTTCTTCTTCAATTTCTTATTTTTCTATTGCACCAGAGTATGAATTAGCTTCTGTTATTGCCATCATACTCTGACAACACTAGAGATATAAACTTACTTCTGTTATACCCTTACCATTCTAGATTCTAGCAGTTTAATGGGTACATTATAGAGTCTTCTATTTGATGTGGAATTAGCTCCTTCTCTTCAATTGCAGGATTTAACATCACTTAAAATAAAACTTGAAAAAAATTGTTTGGTAATCAATAGTAGAAGTTTTAGTTTAACATAATTTGCAAATTTGTATAGGATCAATGGCTTTGAACTGTGTTTTGGGAGCAGAGGTTACCGAATCCAGAGAAATGTCACTCAGAGCTTCAGAGAGAATAACTGCCATGGACTATGGTAGAAATTATCAGAGGGTGACACAATTAAATCCAGGGAATATGAGAACTTCTGCTACTAATGCCAACTCTGTAATTAATAAGTATATACAACTTGCCTCGATCTCTCTGGTGCTGGGATTATAGTCATGTACTGTGGGACTTCTCTGACCCAGAATTCTTTATAACTCTATATGTAAATAGTAAAAACCCAACATTTACCTAAGTAATTATTATGTTAAAACAGAAAAAACATTCCTCATAAAATCCAGATAGAAGCCTCTGTTCAAACATAATGACTTTAAGCAATCTTCAAATAGCTAGTTTACTAACAGGTATAATTGTTGCCTTGAGAAAAAAAATCACCTGAATTTAAAATTAAATAATATATTCAATGAATATATATATGACTCACTTTCTTATTTAATGAAAACCATTTTTCCTTATCTTCTGTGATTTGTATTTTAAGTGATGTGACATGTGTATGGGAGATGAGTTAGCAGGTAAAGACATTAGCCATGGAAGGTTGAGGACTGCAATCCCACCTCCAGATCACACACAAAACCCCAACGCAGTGGATTCGTAACTACAGTACTCTAGTCATGGTAATGGAAGCAGAAACAAGAGGAGTAGCTCAAAGCTTGTGGGCCACCTACCCTGGAAAACACAACAGAGCAACAGAAATAACTTGAACCTATTCCAATAAGGTGCAGTGTGAGAAATGATTCTTTAAAGTTCACACAATGCCAAACACATGCCCGTGTACATACTCACATACAACCTTGGAGCTTCTGCTGCCTTGACATCCCTATCACAATGGAATATACATAAAAGCATGAGCTACAACACATAAAGATTTTTGTCGCACAGAAGTCCGGCAGCAGCAGATTGAGGTCATTTGGTCTCATTGCATATAAAGTCAAGAAAACTACAGCAATGGAAACATTCTGTTGCTTATTTCCCTTTCTCCATGTGTACAGGGCAGTGTCCCAGAAGAAAATCATGCTATGCGTGGTGAACTGTCTTTCCATCTCAACCAATGTATTCAAGACAATGCTCCAATGAAACATCTTCCCAGTGAGTTTAGATTCTGACAAGCTAACAATCAATATGAACCATCACAAGGAACTATTCATATTATTGATAGATGGGTCAACTTATAAAATATGTCAAAACCAAATCTGTAACTGTATTCATAAATTAGTAGTAGTCTAAGGAATCTTTATGAATCTCCCTTTCTCTCTTTCTTTCTCTTTCACTTTCTCTCTGCCTATGAAGGTCTCTCCCGTGACTTCTTTTATTTTTCAAATTACATTTTTAAATATTTTTGTGAACATGTGTGTGAGCATACATCTCAAGCTGTGTGTGTGTATGCACATTTGTGTGTGTGTGTGCATGCATGTGCATGCATTCTTGGAGGTTGAAGGCTAGGTTGGTAGAATTGTTTTTTTTTTTTCGTGCACCATGTAGATCCTGTCATTGATATATGTATATATGTGTATTTGTGTATATGTGTATATGTGTATATATATATGTATATGTACATATGTATATGTATTTGTGTGTGTATATACTTTACACACAGACACACACACACACATATATATATGAAGTTTTAAGAAAATAATAAAGTTACAGTATTATTCCTTCATTTTTTCTCTCCAAACCTTCCTTGCTTTCCTAACTCATGGTGTCATTTTTCATTAGTTTTTATTAGATGTATATATTATATATTAATAATAATATATACACATATTCCGAAATTTAACATATATATATATATATGTTATAGTTATATTCCGAAATTTAACATATATATATATATATATGTATATATATATATATATATATATATATATATATGTTATATAGGCATAGTCTATATAATGTTACTCATAAGTATGTTTTCAGGGCTGACTATTTGGTATTAGACAAAAAATTGTTTTTTTACTGCCTAAAAAAGACAATTGTTCCTGTTTTCAACATTCCCTAGTTGCCTGTGGTTCTTTCTGTAAGTTTGAGCTCTCAGTTTTAAACAAACCTAGTTTTAAAACTGATTGCTTTATAAGGAGTGAAGAAGAAATAACGGACAATGCTGAGAAATGCCTTTGTTTTTCTAGCTGGTAATTCATCCTTCCCTTGCTGTGTTAAAACTCACTGATTCAATAGGAAGAAAGCCAGGGGGCAAGGGTGAAAACTATTTCACAAAACATTATCCCTTCTGAAAAAAAATGAACTCAAAATAAGATGAAAATGAGCAAGCAATGGCTACATTCTTGAAAGGAAGCTAAGCTCAAAATCTTACAGCATAATTTTACAGAGTGGTCATCACAGGAAATAATGCCACAATAATCTGGATTTAGTTTCAACCTTAGCCTTCCAAGTAGCACAGAAAAAACAGACGAATACAAGGTTGTGAATGCTCTGCAATTCAATAAACAAGATTTAGCAGAGAATTGCGAAACAGAAGTAATGACTTGAAAAGGACTGAATAAAAATGGCCATCAAAACCAGGCAGTGTATTACAAATGTTTAGAACTTGTTTTCCTGAGTTAGAAGTGGGAAGGAAAGTGATTAATATAGCTGTGAACTCTGAAACACAATTATTTTTACTAATTTTCCTTACTCAACATAAACTAAAAGCTAAACAGTGCATGGCCCATGGAGAGTTAGGTGACCTGAAAGAAAGCAAGAGCCTACTAGCAATAGCCTAGTGCAGACATCCAAGTATGTGTGTGTATATATATATATATCACATATATATTATATATACAGACACAATACATACATATATATGATGTATATATATGATGTATATATGCATATATAGAATTAAGATAAATCTTAAAAACAATAATTCAGACATATTTCCTTATAGGTTTAGTAAATTGAGCATCTGAGAATCCTGTCTTTGGTCTTTTTTGCTAAATTTGACTCCTTGTGCCCAGAGGTTGCTGATTTGGTTTTGTTCTTATTCGGAGGCTCATTTGAGGAAGGAAAAATCTCCCTGGTCACATGGCCATTGGCAATGTTTGTTCCTCACTATTTGCTAATGGAGAACTCTAGCTTTTGACAGATTGTTGGCAGAAGACTGTCTTCAGGCCAGCTGCAGGTCTCAGTAATGATACTTTTCCACTGGGCCACATAGCTCATCACACTTACCTTAGAGGTCTGGAAATGACATTTTATTAGAGGTCATCATAAATCTTACTACAATTCAAAGGAAGTGAATTGCATAATTTCCAAAACAACAAAGGAGACAAACCATTAAGAGTCACCCATAACACACTTAGTATTATCTATTTATCCATCCATCCATCCATCCATCCATCCATCCACCCATCTACCCATCCATCCATCTATCTATCTATCATTTATTCACTTATATGAGGCAGAGTCTTAAGTAGCTGAAGTTGTGCTGAAACATGCTGTGTAGCCAAGAATGACCATGAACTTTGATTCTCTTCTCTTTACATCTTCAGTGTTGAAATTACAGTCAGGCACTAACAGGACCAGCAAGTACCATGCTGGATATCAAATTAAATGCTTCATATGTAGGCTCTAGTATCTGAAATACAGCCTTAGGCCTATCACAGACACACTACAAAAGATTCCAAAACTCTGAAGTGATTTACATAATTAGGTGTGTGTTTCAAGCAAGACTTATCCTTTTGTAAGAAATGAGAGAGTTGTTTTCATCCTTTCTTTATAGTGTTTAAATAATCTTAAACAAGTCATTCTAGTTATAGATCAAGTTGATTGTTCCCGTTTGCCCCCACACCCCTTGCTTGGAATTTCAAAGATGATATTTACAATATATAAATGCTAGAAGAAGGAAATAATACTCCATAAGGTAGAATGGCAAAGAGATTCACGTAGAATCTTTTCAGATTTAAATAGATCCTAAATCCAGGATGTATTCTACAAGTAAAATACATTTCAATACACAAATAAAAGTTCATGAAAGAAGAGATGGGAAGGGAACTACAGAGATGACTTAGCAGCTAAAAGCATTTTTGGCTCTTGAAAATGATCTAGGCTCAAGTCCCAGGAACTGCATTGTGGTTCACAATTGTCTGCAACTTCAGTTCCAAGAAATCTAATGTCCTCTTCTGACGTTTGCAGGCACCAGCTACACAGAAAGTGTATATTTCCAAGTGGGTAAGAGATTCATGCCTCATAATAAAATAAATGAATATACAAAGAAAATATGAGATAATGATTTAGCTCAGTAGATAAAAGGTTCCACACAACCTTGAAGAATAGAGTTTGGATCATCAAAAACTGTCTGTAAAAGCCAGACAGTTGTCCAGTGTCATGGTCTATTTATAATCCCAGCACTTAGAAAGCAGAGATGTGATTCCTGAGGCAAGTGGCTAGCTTGATTAGTCAATCATGAGTTACGGGTTCAGTTGATAGACCCGACCTCAGTGAATGAAGTGGTTAATTATGGGGTCATGTGACCAAGTAGCTGGCCTGGAGCAAGAATGAGATTGAAACACTCCCCAAACCTGACACATCATGGGACTGGTAGGAGTCAGGTCCCCTCTCTGCCTGCACTCAGTCTAATGCACCAGTGGCCTACAACCTCTACCTCCCCTACATCTGAGGCCAGTTATAACTTCTCTGGTCAGATTTCAGGTTCAACATTTTGCCTCTTCATGAGAACCTGCCCAGAATATTCATAGAGTTTCCTTTCATGGAAACAATGAATTCTCAGATCTCTGCCATAGCCAATAATTCATATCCACCTTGGAATTCCCTACCTACTCCTTAAGATCTATATAATCGCTTTCACCACAAGTAATGTTGAGCTGTCTCATTAAAGCTAATCACAAAAGTCAATCCTACCATTGGTATTCATAACTTCTAAATCTTAAACACATATCTTCATCCTCCCATTATCCCATCTTCCTCCCCACACCCTACAACACCATTTCATCTCTATTCCCTTTCTACTCCAGGGCTAGTGGCCAACAGTCCCCAGAGGATAAGGAAAGGTCCCGATTACTATGGAGGAAGACACTGATCAATTGTGGGCTTCCACACACATGTATACACATACATGTTCACCTGCACACACATGCACATCCATACGAATATGCATACATATACGTTCATGAGTACAAACACAGAGTGATAATTTTTTATTTAATATAATTTGAATTTTTTTCTTATTCACTATGTCACACTCACTGAGTCTCTCCTGGTCACTGCCCAGCCCATTCTTCCCTTATCTCACCTCCCCTTCTTTGAGAAGATGGGGGTTCCCACTGGGTATAACCCCACCTTGATACTTCAAGTCTCTTCGAGACTATGTGGTTCTTTTCCAATTGAGGCCAGAAAAAGCAGCCCAGATAGAAGAACATATTCCACATACAGTCAACAGCTTTTGGAATGGATCCCATTCCAGTTGTTTATGACCCACATAAATATCAAGCTGCACATCTGTTACATATGTGCAGGAAGGCCTAGATCCAGCCTGCATATGTTCATTGGTTAGTGGTTCAGACTGAGAGTCCCAAGAATACAGGTTAGTTGACTCTTGGTTTTCCTGTGTAGTTTCTATCCCCTTCAGGGCTTATAATCCTTCCTCCTATTCTTCCATAAAAGTCCTCAAGCTCCATCCACTGATTGGCTGTGGGTGGAGAGACAATTTCTTAAAGATAGTTTTAAATTATAAAAAAAATGTCAAAAGGATTTCTATGGTTAAGGGAAGTATGAAGAGATTTGGATACAAGGCCTTTCTTCCTAAGCTAGAATGCTTGTTAGGAACCAGAGTGAAAGTGGCAAGTAGACTCTTTATTCCTAGAGTAGGTTGGAATCCAAAATTCTCAATTTCTAAGAGTTCCATTGAGACCTAGGTCCTGCCACTTTAAGACCAGACTTAGCTCATTGCAAGTAAAGAGTTTTAATTTCCAGATTGAACTTTGTATTGTAGTAACAGACCTAATGACAATATCTTGCCATTTGTGTGTAATGCTCTAAGAAGTGGGGCATATGGAATATAATGCTTGATTTTCTTCCATTTTATCTTTTACTGCAGCTTTCAATCATCACATTTAACTACAAGAACACATCCATTTACTAGAACAAAAACAAATTGGAACATATACAAATGTCCTAAATTCTATGCCAGACATTCACAGGCACTCAACAAATAGGGCTTTATTCCCCTGTTAACCGAGTGAAAGAAGAATAAATTGTGGTAGACCTAATCTGACTTCTCCTGTTACAGCCCTGAGCATCTATAATTGTATCAGTATCTGTAATCAAGTTATGAGACTTTGCTGGAGAACACACTGTCTCTAAGACACAAGACATACACCTTTCCCTTGAAGCACACTTTGACACTCTTCTCTGGTTCAATATGTTGAAGTCAAGTCCAATATTTATTACATGTCAGAGAATGTGCTAAAGTAAGTAAGTAAAATGAGTTAATGACAAAATTATCCATTATCAACTCTGAGATTGGTCCTCTTTCAGGTTATCCTGGATGTTCCATCATAATTTAATTTGTAATGACTTTTCACTGTGATTAAGTAATTTTCTCTATCAACTTTCAAACTAAAGCCCTACCAAGACAGCACAACCACTAAAAGCTGGCTTGTTTAAAAGTAGCATATAGTAATGAAGATATATGTATGTTAGCCCTAGTATAATAAGTTAAGGGATTTTTTTTAATCCATAGATAACACTTTAGCAAAATTTTCTTTCATCCTTAGCTGAGATAATTAGTTTAGAAAAAAACCAGTGATGGTCAGAGTTAGAATAGGTTTCAGAATTCTATAAGTCTAGAGAATTAGAGAATTAGTTTTTGTACCCTTGGCACAGTTTTGTGAAAGTCCAATGAAACAATCCTGGTAACAAAAGTGCTACTTTGCGAATCTCAACTACATGGATAAACATAAGTTCCAGAATACAAAAGAAATAGCTACAGGATTATAAAGGATTTTCATAGTTTTACAAGGCAGAGACTATCATGTATATGAAAAGATAGAAGGATGAAGATAAGCACAAAGATTATATATAATTAAAATGATCATGTATACATTCAAGTATGACAAAGCAGAATAATTTAAATTGCTGTACACATACACTACATTTCTTTTCTATTAACTTTAGGAATTAATATGGATGTTGTAAGAGCTTACTTTATTGAAATGAAGAAAGTCTGCAGGGAATAGATAGACAGGACAACCTAAGGACACAGACTGGTGATAGACTCTATTTCTGGAGTCAACACCAAGTGGTGTTGAAATGTCATATCACACACCTCTTTATTTCCATTTTTATTATACCTCTTTATTTCTTTATTCTTTTTGGACAAGGTATTGCTATGTAGCACATGCCCTCTAGAAACTGACTCTGTTCCCACAAGACTGGAAGAGTGGTCATCTTACTTCTGACTTGTGTTACAGCTAAACTCACATAATGCCATAATCATCTTGTGGCCTGCATTTTAAAGGAAATAATTTAATAGAAGGCCTTATGGATGAATATAAATATCTTAAATATATTTAGTTAATGTGCCTTTGCATGAATATATATGTATCATATGCATGCAGTTCCCAAGACAGCTAGAAAAGGGCTTCAGATGAGTAGCAAAAATTACAGGTAGTTGTGAACTACTTGATGTGAGTGTTAGGAAAAGAACCCTGGTTGTCTGTAAGAACAGCAAGTGTCTTAACTGCTGAGCCATCCTTTTAGCTCTTGCGTTAATAATTTCATTGGTGCTAAAAAAATCATTACAAAGTTTGTGTCTTAAAACAATAGAGATTTATAATTTAATGCTGTGAAATATATCACATTTTCCTTTATGTATAATTTTCTGTATGTCTCAGAAAACACCTATCCCATAGTGATGTAATTTTGTGTGTTCTCTTCTGAAATCATCAGAGGATTAGCTTTAGCTGTTTTATCATAATATGTTCTTTTAAAAATAGGGTATGAGCAAAGCAATACAGTTTTTTTAAATAGCTGAGTAGTATTCCATTGTATAAATATACCACATTTTCTGTATTCATTCCTCTGCTGAAGGACATCTGGGTTCTTTCCACCTTCTGGCTACTATAAATAAGGCTGCTATGAACATAGTGGTGCATGTGTCCTTGTTATATGTTGGAGCATCTTTTGGTTATATGCCTAGGAGTGGTATAGCTGGATCCTTAGGTAATACTATATTTAATTTTCTGAGGAACTTCCAGACTAATTTCCAGAGTGGTTGTACCAATTTATAATCCCACCAACAATGGAGGAGTTCCTCTATATCAACATGTTGGGGGCCGACTTTTAGCAGAAAGCGGCTATCAGCTTTGCAGCCATCTTGAGCCATATACCCTGACATGAGATTTGGATTCCAATAGCCTACAACAGCTGAGCACACTCCGATAATCTTGGTTTAGATACCTTGAGATTAAACGTGTGTGAGATTAAAGGTGTGTGACTTAAGAGTATGACTTAGAAGTATAGAGATCAGAGTTAGAGACAAGACCTAAGGGCATGATTAAAGGTGTAACTTAGAGGCATGGCTTAGAAGTGAGACATATAAAAGGCAGAGACAGAACAGATCAGAATCAGACTGAGATCAGAGAATCAGACACATCAGACATTAGGTAGAAGACACTTGGCTCCAGACAGAATCAGACACAGCAGACAGAGGAGACAGAGAAGGAGACACTTAGAAGAAGAGAGACTGAAGAATAAATGGGATTGAATCACACCCTGTCTGGTCTCCATTCTTCGAGTCTGCACTCACCCTCACTCTTGCTGAACCCCGACCCGCAGACCGGAGCAGCAGCTTGGGCTAGGATACAGTGGCCGCCCAAACGTGGGTCGGCCTGGGCCTCAACATTTTGCCTGTGCTGCGACGTTTTTTGGCCGCCCCAATGTGGAGCTAGTGTGGACCAAAACATTATTTTGGCCGCCCCAACATGGGGCTAGTGTGGACCCCAACATTATCAACATCCTCACCATCATCTGCTGTTATCTGTGTTTTTTATATTAGCCATTCTGACTGGTGTGAAGTGGAATCTCAGGGCTGTTTTGATTTGCATTTTCCTGATGACTAAAGATGTTGAACACTTCTTTAGGTGCTTCTCTGCCATTTGATATTCCTCAGTTGAAAATTCTTCATTGAGCTCTGTACCCCATTTTTAATAGGGTTATTTGATTGTCTGGAATCTAATTTCTTAAGTTATTTGTATATTTTGGATATTAACCCTCTATCAGATGGATGTAGGATAGGTAAAAAAAATCCTTTCCCAATCTGTTCATTGCTGTTTTGTCCTATTGACGGTGTCCTTTGCCTTACAGAAGTTTTGCAAGTATCTGAGGACCTATTTATTAATTCTTGATCTTAGAGGATAAACCATTGGTGCTTTCTGTTAAGGAACTTTTTTCCTGTGCCCATGTGTTCAAGGCTCTTCCCCACTTTCTCTTCTATTTGTTTCAGTGTATCTGGTTTTATGTGAAGGCCCTTGATCTACTTGGACTTGAGCTTTTTACAAGAAGATAAGAATGGATCAATTTGCATTCTTCTACATGCTGACCTCCAGTTGAACCAGCACCATTTGTTGAAAAGGATGTCTTTTTTTCCACTGGATGGTGTTAGCTCCTTTGTCAGAGATCAAGCGAACATAGGTGTATGGGATCATTTCTGGGTCTTCAATTCTATTCCATTGATCTTCCTATCTGTTTCTGTACCAATACCATGCATTTTTTATCACTATTGTTTTGTAGTATTGTTTTGAATCTTGAGATTCAGGATGCTGTTTCCCCCCAATAGTTCTTTTATTGTTGAGAACAGTTTTTGCTATCCTGAATTTTTTGTTATTCCATATGAATTTGAAATTTGCTCTTGCTAAGAATTTTGAAGAATTAAGTTGGCATTTTGAAGGGGATTTCACTGAATCTGAAGATTGCTTTTGGCAAGATGGCCAGTTTTACTATATTAATTCTTCCAATTCATGAGCATGGGAGATCTTTCCATCTTCTGAGATGTTCTTTGATTTCTCTTTTCAGGGACTTGTAATTCTTGTCATACAGATCTGTCACTTGCTTGATTAGATTCACACCAAGGTATTTTTCATTATTTGTGACTATTGTAAAGGGTGTCATTTCCCTAATCTTTTTCTCAGCCTGTTTATCCTTTGGTTGTGAAGTAAAGAGAGCTACTTTTGTTAATTATTTAGCCAAAAATATTACTAATGTGTTGCGCATACAAGAGGATAGATAGGCATTTGGAACAACAGATTGATGCTCTTTATCCATCTCAAATTATTGGAAGAAGGTTAAGAGTTTAAGACCAAGAAGCTATCTCGAGTGTCATGCCAAATACAATAGGATTTACATTACTTCTAAAATTTACAATGATAGTCATTATAATTAGGAGAAAGTTTAAAGACACTTATAGTGTATTTGGCATAATTCTAACACCTCTCTGGATGTTTAAATTTGCATAGTGAGCTTATAAATTTAAACAATGATGCTCTCCTGAGCATTGATGCAGCAGAGTCTGCTGATAAAATTATCCATGGCCTTAGGTCAGTATTTTCATTTTGGTCAAGCTTCAAAAATGGCATATATAGCTTGATCATGCTAGCCCTTTTTGTCCTGGGAATACTTTTATTCATTCTCATCGTGTTAAAGCTTGTCTTTAACAATATCAACATGTTGGCAGTCAAAGTACATGGGTTGACACTGAAAATGGACCCCCCAGTCATAGTTATTAATTTAACAGGCTGGCAAGCCAAGGACAGGTAAGATTTTGAATAGAAGCTTACCAACTTCAGACAGAAGTGCATTGCTTTTGATAATGCATATTCCATGATGGGTAAGAAGGCATTCTTGTCAGAATGACCTAAGAAAGGCTTAGTCTTGTTTATGAAATAAAAAAGTGGGAGAGGCAGAGAACTTTTGGGGCTTCTTGGCAAGAATTTGACATTGGCCAGGACAAGGAAGTAGGCTTCAGGCAGCCCTGAAATCACCACTTTGTATATTTCTGTATCTCCTTCCTTAGTACCTTTTTACCAAGCTGGCTTGAAACTGCCTCTGTTCTTTTAGGTTTATGAAGCTCCTTATACGATTCATATTGCATGCTTATAGTTTTCATAGTTGAGAAATTATATATTCTTGAATTTGTTTTCTGGGTTCTTTTCCACAGCCTTAAGGTTTTTCCTGAAGATTTCAGCATTTACCATTTTGCTGAGTAACTAAAGACACCCTTGCCTCCCAGACTCCTGCTGTCTCTGCTTATCACAGAGTCATTAATGTTGGTAGAAAGGACATTCCTCATAAGAGAATTATGAAAATATATGCATCACTACACAAACAAACCTTATACTCACAGTAGCCATCAACACTCTTGGAGTCCCACATCTTGCTGGCTCTGTTCCAGGGGTGGAACCATATCACTCTACCTTTTGCATGGCCATGCATGACTTGGATATGATGCATGTGCTGGGGGTTAAGAACACTTTCTGTTCTTAAAGATAACTTGGGTTCAAGTTCCAGCACTAAAATTAAAGATCACATTGTTAACTCTTATGGCAGGGGATCCAAAAACCTCTACTGTTCTCCTCAAGTATTAAGTGTTCACAGGGTACATAAGCATAACCAAAAGAAAAAATTCACACACAATCACACACTCACAATAAATCATAAATTGTTTAAAAAACAAGTTGCCTCATACAATCTTTAAAAATTTACCCAGTTTTTTTTAAGCCACAGCAACAACTATCATTTCTGTGTGTTATAACTTTGGAAATTTTGTCTAAATTATCAACACTATTGATTATTTTATTTTTTCTAGAACTTACACATTTACTTTATTTATTAATTCTTGTACCAATAGACCATTGTCATTAGCTTTATAATGTCTTGAATTCAGGTAAAAATATGCTATATAATATATAGTATATAGAATAATATATATATATATATATATATATATATATATATACTTTATATTATATATAGTGTAATGATACACACACACATATGTATATATTTACTGTGTGTGTGAGCATAAACATGCTTGCATGTGCATACATAGTTTCACTCCTCTGTGGGTCTGTGTATGGAGGCCAGAGTTCTACATTAAGTGCACTCTGTTGGATTCCACTTTATATTTTGAGACAGGGTATCTTGTTGAGCCTGGGTCTCAACATTTTATCAGTCCTACTTAGTCAGTTCCAAACTCAGTCTGTCTTTGCCCTTGCAGCACAGGGGTTATAGACATGGTCACTATTTCTGTCTGTTTCATGAGTCATGGGGATCTGAACTTAGGTCCTCATGTTTGTTTCCAAACTGTCTACTCACTAAGCTGTCTCCGTATCCTCTAGTGCACATTGTATATAATCTTTTATTTCGCATTTTCATAATTTTTTTTTATAAATTTTAAAATCAGACTTCTAATTTCTCAAAAGAAGAAAACAATTCTAAAGGTGTAGGCTTAGATTTTTCAAAAGCCTACTTTAACAAATGTTCTTAAATGCTTTAATCTTCCTTCTAGTCCACCACCCACCAGAAGTAGTGAAAAGGAAAGGTAAATAGGGCAAAGGGGGATATATGAACCTGGGTGCAGTAGTAGCTCATTAACGAGAGATAGTGTTCCCTGGAGCACAGCATACGGTGTGGCTTCATAGGCCCTAGATCTGGGTAGTCCATCGTATCTCTGTTGCCAGCTGTGGGCTATTCATTAATGCTCTTTATCAGATTAAAGATAGTCAGCTGAAAGTCTTTAGTATGAACAGGTTTAAATATTGCCAATTGCTTTTTCTGCACCTGCGAGATAATCAAAGCATTTCTTGCCATGTTTGGTTAATTTGCTGGATTCAATTGCTTTCTAACTTTTAAAGCAAAGTTTCATTACTGTTCAGAATCTATTTATTGCTGATTTCAGTTTGCTAAAATTCTGTTGCAGCCTGCCACATTATTATTCATAGTACGCAGATCCATAATTTCCTCTTTTGTGATGTCTTTGTCTAATTTTGATATTGTGGCTCTGTTGGCTGTAAAAAATGAGTTTGAAAGTGTTACTGTCATTGAAACTGTGAGTTTTGTGTGACTTACATTGAAACATTGAATACATGTCAATAATAATGCTGTGAAGGCTTTGAAATTTTCCTGTAGAGATATTATTTGTTTGTTTGTTTGTTTGTTTACGTTCCTCGATTGACTGCGTTTGCATATATTACCAAACCATTGTACACATGTGGGTACCAGAGAGCAGCCTTGAGAGTTTGTTTTCTACATTCACCTTCTGGATTCTGAGTTTTAAACTTGGGTGATTACTCTTAGTTGCAAGCATTTGCCCACTGATCCATCTTACAGGCATGAGATTTGAAGGAAAGAGTTGCTATTCATTCAACTCATTGAAGAGCTATAGAAATGTTCAGACTTTAATTTTCGTTGTTTTAAATTGATGAGCTGTGAATCCTAAGACTCTGTTTTCTTTTTTTTCAGCCAAACTGCACTGTTTCTTAAAAGAGCCATCATATTCCACATCTGAAATTTGACACTCTCTATTTGTGTAGCATTTCAGAACCTAAATATCTATCCAGTAATGCAGTTGAGATCTCTGTTGTAACAAGATGCTGACCTGGCTGCAGCTTCTATGACTCAATTGAATTTTGGCTTCAAATTGTTTGAATGAAAGTGATTTCAGTTCCTCAGGCCTCCCTATCCTGATGGACAATGTTCACCTGTAGTAATATTTCTTAGGGGTGGGGGTATGTTCCCTTTTCTTCCAAATAACTTCAGGGCATTTCTTTGCCGGTTCTTACCCAGTTTAGCTCCATAAAAAAAAAAAAAAAAAAGACCATGACATCATTGGGACTGCAACCAGATGTCTGGGGCATCAAGATCAGCATCTGAATCCACAGTGCACAGAAACATCTCTCAACATACAACACTCAATGTACACCACAGTTGCTGGACCTCAGAACCACAGAAATTTAAGAATCTGAAACAGCACTGAGGGTCCTTCTTTTGCTTTCTAGACAGTTTACACTGGAAGATTCTTCTGTGAAATCACTTCTTGGCACACTTTGCTATCTTTGCCATGTAGGACCTCTTGATTTCAGACAAGACAGATCAGCTTTAACAGGTATCCGGCCCCCCTTTCCTCCCTAAAGCAGTCTCTGCCGATGGCTTTCTTATTTTCTATATCTGCACCTTAGCTTAATGTTTTCCCTCTGGGACTCAATTTGTCCCTATTTCTTAGGGATTGCTTGGAAAATGATACCTCCTGTTTTTGTTTTTCTCTAGTTTGTTTTTATTTTGAATAATATGTATATGTATGTGTCTTTGTTTGAAGCTTTACTCAGGTGAGTGCAGGTGCATGCAGAGTCCACAGTGTCTAGGTCTCTTCGGGCTGGAGTTACAGGTGGTTGTGTGCAGCACAGTATGCATGCTGGGAACTGAACTTATGTCTTCTGCAAAATCAGTATTCACTTCTTTTCTTTTTAACTCATTTTTTAGACATACTACATCTTTTTTTTTTTTTTACAAATTCTTTAATCATATTTTACAGTCCAGTCTTGATCCCTCTCCCAGTACACCCTCTGATTGCTCCATATGTCACCCCTCATCTGTCCAAACAGATGTCCCCACCTCCCACTCCTACTCCACCAGTCTGCCCCACTCCCTGGGGCCTCAAGTCTCTTGAGGGTTAGGTGCATCTTCTCTCACTGAGGCAAGACCTGGAAGTCCTCTGCTGTATATCTGTTGGGGGCCTCATAACAGCTGGTGTATGCTGCCTGGTTGGTGGCTCAGTGGCTGAGCAATCTCAGAGGTCCAGGTTAGGTGAAATTGTTTGCTGGTCTTTCTATAGGGTTGCCTTCCTCAGCTTCTTCCAACTTTTCCCTAATACAAAAATCACAGGGGTCACCAGCTTCTGTCCATTTGTTGGGTCTAAGTATCTGCACATGACTCTTTTAGCTGCTTGTTGTGTCTTTTGAAGGACTGTCATGATAGGTCCCTTTTTGTGAGCACTCCATAACCCCAATGTAGGGCATTTCATCTAAAGTCTCTTGAGAGTTAGGCACATCTTTGAGTCTTAAGAGTCTCTCACCTCCCAGGTCTCTGGTACATTCTAGAGCCCCTCCCCGACTCCTATCTCCCAAGGTTGCCTGTTTCTATTCTTTCTGCTAACCCTCAGTGATTCAGTCCTGTTATCCCACCACCCAATACCTGATCATGTTTCCCTCTCCCACCCAGATCCCATGTCCCCTCTCTCACCCAGATCCCTCCCTCCCTCTGTCTCCCATGATTGCTTTCTTCTCCCTCGCTAGTGGGACTGAGGCATCTACACATGGGCCCTTCACCTTGTTAATCTTGATTTCTGGGGATTACATCCTGGGCATTCTGTATGTTTTTTTGGCTAATATCCACTTATTAGTGAGTACAGTACAGACCATGCATGTTCTTTTGGATCTGAGTCGCCTCACTCAGGATGATAGTTTCTAGTTCCATCCATTTGCTTGCAAAACTCATAATGTTCTCATTTTTAATAGCTGAGTAGTATTCTATTGTGTAAATGAACCACATTTTCTGTATCCATTCTTCAGTTGTGGGACATTTGGGTTGTTTCCAGCTTCTGGCTATTACAAATAAAGCTGCTATGAACATCGTGGAATATATGCCCCTTTGGCATGGTGAGGCATCTTTCGGGTTTATGCCCAAGAGTGGTATTGCTGGGTCTTCAGGTAAATCTATTTCCACTTTTCTGAGGAATCTACAGATTTATTTCCAGAATGGTTGTACCACTTTACAGTATATCTTGATTATATTTTCCCTTTTCCTACTTCTCCCAGCTTCTTCCCACCTTAAACAAGAAGCACAGACCAGGAATGGCATGGCCATGGGAATGTGTGCATGTGAGTGCTTACCAGCACCCTTTTTCTGTGCCTGAGGCTACTCATTTCCCCAGTTGAGAAATGAGGGCACCTGGAAATCCATTATCTAGTGATGCATAGACACCACTCTCAAGAGAGTTTCTTCAGTAGCTGTGAGACAGGGAGAGAGGCCGTCAGGCATTGTCTGTTCTGTAATATTGTAAAAATAAGTCACAAGACTACTTAAATCTGAAGCAAACTATTTAAGACATCAAAGAATGATACTAATTAATGATTTTTCTATAATATTCTTTATTAATTTAATGGAATATTATAGTACCTATATACTTATGTTTGTGGATTTTTGTACTTAAGTTTTTGAAATTATTTATAATCAACAGATGAAATAATACATATCAACAGTAAATATGAAATTACATTAGATGTTGATTTATACTTTACTCAATAAGATGTACAACATTAAATTTTGTTTACTTTCTATTTTTTACTTTCTATCACTTTTCAATCGTGGTCACAGTGGTAAGGTACTTAGTCTTACATAGTCTCATTTTATTTAATAAGATAGTTTATGTGATATTGAAACTGGACCATTATGTTTTCAATCGCTTGATGAATTTGCATAATTATTTACAAAGCCTGGTTTTTATTATATATCAGTTAGAATTATAAGATGCCTGTTGTCTTTTACAATCTCCCCACTGATTCGCTTTCCCTGTTTGATGAATGTGTTTTGCAAACCCACAGAGACCAGGGTAATTAGACTTCCTAGGCATCTGTGATACTAAACCTTCTGTAAACTCCTAGTGAAAAGATTGCTTCAAACTTCCTTTATTTTACCTATAATTTCACCTCACAGCTTTTCATAAATCTCTCTGTAAATCATGTGGGTTCTGCAACCCTTCAGCACTTGCTGATTTCCCCCATTGTTTATTAGAACTGCCAACTCCAGTGTATCTTATAATTTTATGGATAGAGCAGACAATGACATATATGGATACAAAACAGTGTGGCTTCTCAGCATCCCTAATGACCCCACAGACCTAAGCAAGCTTTGATAAGCCCTCATGCAGTGTGGGGCTCCTTGCCACAGGCGTGGGAGGGAAAAGCACCAGATGGTTCACTTAGCAATGCTTCCTATGGAGGACTTGTCAAGCAGGCCTCAGAAACACCACAACTGGGATCATGTAAATTACTCGGGCTGCAAACAGCCTTGAGCATTGTATTATGTGGGAAACTAAAATATTTGCTTCTTTATTTTGAAATTTTGTTTTATTTTAAATTATATGTATGTGTATGTGGCGACATGGCTAGTGCATCTGTGAGTGCAGTTTCCTGATGAGGCCAGAGAAGGGCACCAGGATCACTTGAGCTAGAGTTAGAGGTAGTTATGCACAATCCTTTGTTCATGCTCGAAACCAAACAGGGATCTATGGCAAGAGCAGTACCCACTCGTAATTGCAGAATTACATCTCCAGGCCCTGAGATATTTATTATTATCACATGATAAAGTTTAAAGACACATCCTGAAAAATGTATTAAAGTTAAATTGTATAAATTTTTCACACGAAAGGCATCAGAATTAGGTTATCAAACCAAGCACTGGAAAAATATTTTGCTTTAAATTCTAGTACTAATGAAAGCTGAGAAGATGGCTTAATTTTAAAGTACCATTAAATACCCACAAAGGTGCTCATTTGATTCCTAGAACCTATGTTTAATGCCAATAACAAATTAAGAATGGGTTTGCTTGTGTTTTACAGTCTAACACAGAAGAAGTGCAGATAAGCAAATCCCTAGGGCCTGCTAGCCAACCAGTTTAGCTTCCAGTCACATGAGAGTCCTTATGAGGAACAAGTTGAGCCAAGCATGAGTAAAGTTCTTCTTTGGTTTCCATATATACATGCATGGACAAATACATGCATCTGCACAGAAAACATGTGTAACTACTTGAGCACACCCACATACACAAGTAGGTGTACACTCATGTGCATGTACCTTTGACTACATATATTTTTAGTTGATGGAGTTGCAGGATACTAGAACAGAAGTTGAAAGTGAATAAAGATGTCATGAGACACAAAGGACAACTTAAAGCACATCAATAGGTACAAAAAAGTTTTGAAAACTGTGTTATACTTTAAATATTTCAGCTTTATTTCTTGGTTGGTGCTTCAAATTTCTCTCATAGGTCCTGTTCTTGGGTGAAGCAGGGATAAAAACTGCATAGAGCCGGCTTTGGTACAATACCATAAACATGTATCCATCTCCCCTTTCCCTCCTTTAATCTTTATGGCAGACAGTTAAAGAATTTATTCCTACCCAGGCTTCAGTGGAGGAGAAGAAACATCAATTTTACAGTTATCCAGGTTATAAATACTATTACAAATCTCTAAGGTAACAATTTCGGAGCTGGGAAGGTAGTAAAGTATCTGATATTGCTCAAGGTTCTAGGTTAGATTCCCAAGGACCAGAGTTAGTGAATGAGTAACTAAATTAATTATAATGTAGACTTCTAAGGCAGTTAATTTTATGTATGAAGTTGACTGGGATAAACAGGTCTCAGACATTAGAATTAATATTTTTCATGACTCTGTTTTTGCAGCCAGATGTGGTGTCTGAGTCAAACAGGCTACCCTCTCCAGTGAGTCTCTTCCAACGGGTGGAGGACTAAGAAGCACAGGAAAGACAAAAAAGAGTATATATTGGTTAACTGCAACATCAGATCTCCTCAACATCCAGAATAGCTTGAGCTTTTCCCTTTCTCCTTTTCTCCATCCATCCCTGAGGCCCACCTCTGATTGTCTCTCTCTCATTTGCTTCATTTTTCTAAAGAACCCTAAGAAACTCAAGAAGCAACTGACTTCAGAAATGATGTCTGAGCTCTAGCTTGCCATCATGTAAACAGTCCTCTACTTGAAACCTCTGAGTATGTTATAGCTCTTCCAGAGTAATTAACAGGAGGTTATCATGGGATGGCATGTAAATGCAAAGCAAAACACACAAAAAAAACAAACAAAAACCACAGCACTCACATCAAAGGGAATACTACTGTATAGTTTATTGTGGCATCAAATATGGATGGCAACATCAGAGAGGCAGTTACAGCACGATGAGAAAATCTCTCTTACAGATGCCAGATACTATTAATGATGTTTTTAGTTTTTAGATGGTGAAAGCTAGGAGTTTTAAATGTTGATTGAACAATGTTAAGTTTGATTTAGAGAGTGATAATGGATGGATATGTAGGAGGCTTAAGATGGCACAAAATACAATCAACTTGGCTGTAGACCTGCAACTTTCTAATCTCTTTCCACAGCACTGCAGGTTTTTTCCTCAAAACCACATTGGTTTTATTCAGAATTTCAAATGGTTCTGAAAGAAAACAAGCTTATAAAAGTACTATCTTTACATACTATCATACCACACTACAAAAGGTCTAGATAGCTTGCCAAACTATTCCAGTGCTTACTTATCAACAGTTTTAATTAATTGATCAGTCCCTGCAGTCATGACTTTTTTATAGGAATTACTGTTCACAGAAGCCTGTCCTGAATGGCTCAAGTGCAGCACGGTCTTTCTTCCTTCTAAAAACAAAACAGAAGAGAATTTAAATAGGAAAGAAGGGATTTGCTTACAGAGCCAAATGATGTGGTTACAAACTAAAGATACTAGCACAACAAAATCTAAAACAGTAGACTGCCTAGAGTCTCTCAAAAGGGTGTATGCCTGCTAAGAACCTTCAGTAGCACAAGGAAACTGATTTCAGATGTCTGGCCTCCAAAGTTTACTTCCTAACAATTACGAGACAGGATCTCATGTAGCCTATGTTGGCCTGCAACTCACTAAGTAGACCTCAAACTTGTAGCTCTCCTCTGCTTTAGTTTTTATCATTCTGGAATTCTAATCCTGTACAACCAGAGGCTATTTTTGTGAGAGAGTTTTGATAAGTCATGAAGTCTGTGGACTGTTGTCAAACATCCTCAACAGGAAACAAATACATGATATTTCAACATTCACTGGATATCAACTTATCTGATTTCTCTTTCCCATTGGGTTTACTTATAAAAGTAATGAGTGAAAGAACAGAGAATACTGATTTATGCATGTTCCTTTGTGTGTAGGACCAAGTATTAGCATACATTGTCTCATTCCTTTAATGTGATGGTTTGAATCAAAATGGCCCACATATAATAGAAGGTGGCACTATAAGGAGGTGTGACATTGTTGAAAGAAATGTGTAACTAGGGTGTGGGCTTTGAGGTTTTCACAAGCTCAAATCATTCTTACTGGCTTGCTCTCTTGCTTCCTGCTGCCTGCCTATCTGGATGTAGGGCTTTTAGCTCTTTTTCCAGCACCATGTCACTCTGCATGTTATCATGCTCCCTCTATGATAATAATGGACTAAACCTTTAAACTGTTAGCTATCTCTGATGAAGTGTTTTCCATTATAAAAGTTGTAGTCATCATAGTGTCTCTTCTCAGCCATAAAACCTGAACTAAGGCACTGAATATTGCCCTAAAATGACAAAGCAGTGACCAGAGAAATTTATAACTTCCTTGTCATCATGTTCAGGTGATGGATTCATCAACATTCTTCAAGTCTTAGTTAGGGATTTACTGATGTGAACAGACATACTGACCAAGGCAAGTATTATAAAGGACATTTAGTAGAGGCTGGCTTTCAGGTTCAGAGGTTCAGTCCAGTATCACTGAGGTGGGAACATGGCAGCATGCATGCAGGCATTGGAATGAAAGAGCCAAGAGTTTTACATCTTCATCTAAAGGCTGCTAACAGAATACTGATTGGCAGACAGCTAAGAGTATGGTCTTAAAGCCTATGCCCACAGTGACATACCTTCTTCATCAAGGCCACACCTCCAAATACTGCCACTCCCTGGGCGAAGCATATATAAACCATCACAGCCATATAGAGCTATATGCAGGTATGGTTTTCTCTTGGCAACTGAAGAAAATTGGCCCAAGAAAAGGAAAGTATCATTGGCTAATACAATATTTAACTCCTTTGAACTTTATACTGACTGTGGTTGCCGGCTTCGAGGGAGAGATTTACACTTGTCTCTGATGACATTGCAGTGTGCAACTCTGGCTAGCTCTCATAGCCTTTACAGATACCAAGCTACCTCATGTTTTATCAGGATTACTATTTCCTTGTCTTATTATGGCTTTTTCTTCTTTGAAATTCACTGTCATACTTTTCTTAGTTTTACCAGAAGATCCAATTGTTGTTGTTTTATTTTTCTCACTATTTATTACAGGGAATAAAACTGTACTCTGGATCCTGACTCTAATTCATTTGAGAAATCCACCTATCGTGTCTATGAAATAATACTTTGTTCTGGTAAGCCTAGCTCAAATATTCTTAAGTTCCTCTTATACATCATTCTAAATTTATTTTTCTGGAACATAACATAGTAACTATTAGCTTTCTACAAAATGATACACAGTAAGAAACTTCACCAACAAGTGTGTCTTATTATATTTTCGACATCTGACATGTGTCCTATGAAGTGGAATATTTGAAAATCTATTGAGATTTTTCAGACCATATAGAGGCCGTTTTAGTACGGCATTTCTTGGGTAGTTTTCTATGGCTGTGATAAAACACCAAGTTTACTTATAAAGGAAAATGTTTATTTGGGGTTTGCAGTTCTAGAGTGATAAGAATGTGGGGGCAAGCAACAGGCATGGTGACAGGAACATATTACTGTTAGCTCATATCTTAAATCCCAAGTAGGAAACAGAGACCGCAAACTCTACAATGGCTAAAGTCTTAAAGTTGACCACTCATACAGTGGATACTTCCTTTGGCAGGGTCACGCTACGTTAACCACCACAGACATCATCTCCAACTGGAGAATGAGTATCAATATTTGAGCACATGGTGGCCATTCTTACTGAACCCACTGGAAGAATCATGATGTATATGTTTGAAGTTTTTTGAGATTATATCATTACATCATTATATCTTTCTTCTCTTAAAATCCCTCCATGTTAATATTCAAATCAAGACTACTGTTTTCATTAATTGCTATTATATACATATAGTCATCTGTATAAACATATATATTCATAATTACAATCTGCTCACTGTGTTTAATGTAAACTAGCCAACTATTCAAAGGATGTGAAGTAATGGTTTTTGAAAGAGAACATATGATTACTTTACTAAACCAGCATAATACTTAACTGTATTCTAAATAAGTGGAGTTCCCTGGCATCTTCAAATATATATATTGCATAGAGAGAAACCACTATGTAAACCACTACCAAGTCAAAGTGCAGAGTTGCTGAACCCAGTCGCAGTGGACACATCTACAAAAAAATTCTCATTACTCAGGGTCAGGGAACATTGCAGAAGAGAGCCAGAGCAACAAGAGATGTGTGAAACTCTGTCTTCTAATAACCTCAGAAGCTATACCCATAAAGCCTTACCAGTATGATCACCAAAATGTGAGCTGAACAAGGATGACACCACTTGACAGAGTAACAAAAAGGGGGATCCAGTTTGGAATGTACTACTTCAGTAAGTCAAGTACATCTCATTCACATTTTTCTTATGACTACTTTTGTATATGCATGTGTATGTTTGTATTTGTGTGTTGGAGAGAGGAAAGAGAGAGAGGGGGAGAGAAAGAGAGAGAGAAACAGATATCAAGAGACCAGAAGTGAGTGTTCAATCCACTGTCAGGTCTTCTACTACACATTTTTCTGCTATTCCCAATATCTACACAGTATAAGTGTTGGGGGCCGACTTTTAGCAGAAAGCGGCTATCAGCTTTGCAGCCATCTTGAGCCATATACCCTGACATGAGATTTGAATTACAATAGCCTACAACAGCTGAGAACACTCTGATAATCTTGGTTTAGATACCTTGAGATTAAAGGTGTGTGAGATTATAGAGATCAGAGTTAGAGACAAGACCTAAGGGCATGATTAAAGGTGTAACTTAGAGGCGTGGCTTAGAAGTCAGACTATAGAAGACAGAACGAGAGATCAGAGAAGATATCGACGGAGATCAGAGAATACAGGGGATCATCAGAGAGAGATTCATACACATCAGACATTAGATAGAATCTGTCCTCACCCTTGCTCTTGCTGAAACTGGACCTGCAGACCGGAGCAGCAGCTTGGGCCGGGATACAGTGGCCGCCCAAACGTGGGTCGGCCTGGGCCTCAACATTTTGCCTGGGCTGCAACATTTATTTTGGCCACCCCAACGTGGGGCTAGTGCGGTCCCCAACATATAAGTATACCTTCTTGACTATTGAACTACCCCTCCAGCCCTGTGTTTTTCATTTTACTCATATAAAATAAAAAGCAAGTATAAACCAGAAAATTCTGCTCCCATCTTGGCTGAATGAGAAATGTCCCTTTCAGACTCACATGTCTGGACATTTACTTGGTAAACTCTTGCCAGAGATATTAGATATAGGGAGACTGTGGAACCTCAGAGAATGAGCAGATAAATAACAGTTCAGGGTATGGGTAGGAAAAAAGTATGGATATTAACTAGTTAATGAAGGTTAATAGGGTGGGCCATTAAAGTCCCATTATTATGAATCTTTACTACAATTGACAAAAAGTCTGTGTCTCTACCCCCCTGTCCTTCTGTTTCCTCTCTCTTTCTTCTCTGTCCCATCTTTATATCTCCGGTTCCCTTCTCTGTTTCTTTCTGTCTCGTCTCTCTGTCTCTTTCTATTTCCCTATCCTCTCCCCATCTCTCTCTCTCTCTGTCTTTCTCTGTCTCTCTCTCTGTCTCTCTCTGTCTCTCTCTCTCCCTCTCTCTCTCTCTGCCTCTCTTCCCTCTGTCCTTGAGTCTTTGTTCTTCTTTCTGTGTCTTTGTCTCTCTGTGTCTCTGTTTCTCTGTATCTCTCTGCCTCTCTCTGCTTCTCTCTCCCTCTCTCCTTTCTCTGACTCTCCCTCTCTCCTTTCTCTGACTCTATCTATCTATCTATCTATCTATCTATCTATCTATCTATCTATCTATCTATCTATCTATCATCTATGTCTGTCTGTCTGTCTGTCTGTCTGTCTGTCTGTCTCTTGAGGCAGGATCTTTCTTGGTTTTCTGGCTGGCCTGGAACTCACAAAGATTCACATAGTGTTGGCTCATAGTAGTAAAAGCTTAAGACACAATGCTGTGCCCGTCCTTCCTCCCTGAAGTTGTGTCTGTCTTGTGTTTTGTCACAGGGTCAAGAAAAATCAATAACAGAGGTCCTGAGCAAACATATTTAAAAACCTGTAATAATGTAATTTATAAGATTTTCAAGTTCCTTCAGATGAATCCCAGAAATGTAAAATAGGATGACTTTTGGTTATCTGATATATTTAAATTTATTAGCTTGTCTATTGTACTGTACTTTAAATTTTTCTATTTGATGCTTAATCTAACACATATTCTCTCTCTTTAAGATTTTATTTATAATTTTTATTTATGTGTTTATGTATGTGTCTGCAAATATTCATTGAGGTACGTACAGTGGTGAAAAGAGGGCCTCGGATTTTCTGGAGCTGCAGTTATAGGCTATTCTGAGCTATTAGTAATAGCATTAGAAACTTAATGTGAGTCCTTTGCAAGAACAGCAAACGTACTTAACCATGAAGCCATCTCTCAGCCCTTCTAGCTTCTCTGTTAATGTTCAAGTAGATTGTTGCTTATTAATTCTGTGTCTAGAGATAGATTGGAGCCTTTTGGTTTTTAAAGAAAGGGTTGTATCTTTATTTTCTTGTTTTCCACAAGCAATCCAACAATTATTGTTAATTATTTCCAAAATATAGTGAGTCTTAAAGTTTTTTATGGTTATAGCATCCTTTGTGAGATTTTTTTACAGTAGTCCCACTAATTAAAGTGTTTGTAATTTCCATAGAATTACTTATTTAAGTGCTAAGTTTAAAGAATACTTGCAAAACTTCTATGTATTAGAGAATAATATCCCAAATCTGGACTGAAAATCAGATTAGTAATTCTCTTAGAACCACAATACTGAAAAGATGTCATTAGATAGACTAAAAGTCTGATGGCTTGTCTTCACTGTCAACTTGAATGGATTAAAGATCACCTATGAGATGCAAGCCCTGTGTGTGTCATGGAGAATGTTCCTAAAAACAGTGTAATGGAGGGGAGAAGACCTATCCAGATTGTGAGTGGCATCACTCCATTAGATGTTCTAGACTATACAAAAGGGAGAAAGAGAAAGTGAGCTCAGTACACCATTAATATCTCACTGCTTTCTGACTCAAGGCTCAATGTATGTAGTTGCCTCACACTCTAGGGAAAGACTTGTCTTCCATGATATACTGAACTCTCAAACCAAAACTCAAAGGATGCTTTTGTGATGTATTTCATGACAGTAATGAGAACTGTATAGAAGGTAGGTAGAATTATTTTGAGTAGACCTGAGCAGTACACCAGCCTTTACTTTAAAATATAAGTGCAAAAGGTAGCCTTAAAGCTTTATTTGAATTTTAAAGATTTAGATGGGTTAATAGGTAACCCTTGGTTTCAGAGTAGTTTCAAAGTCCCTGTTTGCAGATGATGATATTTGGAGTAAAACCTGAGATACTACAATAGATTGTTTCTAACAGGTGGTTGTCACAGCATCCAAAGAAGGGTGCTTTCCAGAGGAAGGCAGGGTTTCGACACAGAGGTATAAAGTATTGTATAAAATGATAAAGGTGTAATTCACTGGAACTTTCCTGAAGTTTCTTTTCAGTACCACAGGACAAATAGACTTTCAGATAAGATCAATTGAGAACTTATTTTCTATACACAATCCAATTTTCACACAGTCAAGTTTCTAATGCAACTATTCAATCCTTCAAATATAGTGCTGGAGAAATCAATGACAACATATAAAGACATGGGCATTACTATATTCTTTATTATTGAAAACAGTCATAATAAAATTGTATTTATCTTTCAGTTACTCCACTGGTTCAGACTTTAGAGAAATAAAGCCATGTAAAATATAATTTTTTTCCAAATGCTTTAAATGTGGACCTATATTTCTAAGGTAAATATATTCTGAATATAAATACTAGACACAGACTGAAAATATAGTTTTGTGAAATGAGTAATTAAAAAAACAAGTATAAAACAGTATCTGAAAATATAGATATGAAATGGAAAGTGATGAGTCTGCAGTTTCAAAAAAGAGTCATCTACTTTTATAGCATGGTTAAGCGAGATACGTAAAAACATGTCATTTTCTCTACAATTATTTTTGGCTAGAAAAATCCACAACTAACCATCATTAAGTTCTTAGGTTTTGCAGACAATGCACCCTGGGAATGAGCTATAATAACTTTAAATAAGTCCAATCAATTCCTTAAGGTGAAAAGAGAATTAAGTGAATATAAGAAGTTGTTATATAATATTGTCAAGAAAATGATAGAAAATATTTACAAAAGTTTACCTGAGTAATATCATGAGAAGATTTGAGAATGTAAGCTTTGATATATATATATATATATATATATATATATATATATATATATATATATTTTACAAAGAGTAGAGAAAGGGGTTATCTCACATTGAAGTATTCCAATTATCTTCAAGCGAGTCTTATTATTAGAAAAACATGAATGCAAACTGAAATTTTAATTCTCTGTAAGATATTTGGAACAATGTATAGAATAATAAACTACCCAAATAGAAATTCAAACTTAATACCTTTCAGAATATCATCATATTCAGACAAAATTGTCTTAGTTTGCTTTCTATTACTATGGTAAAGATTATTTGAAAAGGAGAGGCTTTAGTTCAGCTAAGAATTCTAGTCCATTATGAAGTGAAGTCAGGCCAGAATTGGAAATAGAAACCTAGAGATAGGAACTGACGCAGAAGCATGGACATGTGCTGAGTGCCGGCTTCCTCACTTGCCCAGCTTCCTTTCTCATACAGCTATGAACCACCTGCCCAGAGGTGGCACTACCCACAGTGTGTTGGGCACTCTAACATTAGTAACTAATCAAGAAAATGCCCATAAAGAATTGCCCACATGCCAATACTGTTGATGCATTTTCTCAGTTGAGATTCCTTTCTTCTAGATATATCTAGATTTGTAACAAGTTGACTAAAAAGCCAACCAGAGCAAAAATTGATGTGAATCTCATACTTATTTTTTTTAAAAAAAAATAAAAAACACACTAACCTAAAATTAGCAATGGATTGAAGAAATTGAGTTCAGTAGCAATAATGGAAAATATCGAAGCAGATAATGGAATCTTTATGATGGTTTCCATAAAGAGTGGTGTGGTGGGAGAATGATTATAGACTTGCATTTCTAGCATCTTTGCAAAGAACACACAGTACAACTTTCATTTTACTTTATTTATAAAAATATTTTTGTTTATGGTTTGGTATGTGAATTTTGCTTGTGGTTATATGGCATGTGTATCTGTGTATCATCATGTGTGGAATTTAGAAGATGGCAATGGATCAACAGAAACAAGAATTCCAGATGCTCATGACCTATTCTGTGTGGTGTTGGAAACTGAACCTGTGTGCTATGCATGTGTAACAAGTCCTATTAGCTACTAAGTCTTATTTCTCAATTTATTTTTTTTCTTATTTCACTGCTAGATGAACAAAGATAAAATTCACAATACCTAAATGATGTAAGGAAGGCCACACTTGTCAGAATTACATGGGTACATACAGCTACCAAGTTTTAACAGAGACAAAATATCTATATCTAAAGTAGAAAATACAAATAAAGCAATGTCGTGTATCTGAAATTAGGGCTTAAATTGTTGGCAAGTGCCAACATTTGAGTAGAAGACAGAATATACAAGTAAATTTTATTAATATTTACTCTCATATCACAGTGAAATACAGAAGCAAATGTTCTGAGAATATTACAGTTAAAAACCTTACGAAAACTGAGTGACTTCAGATGAATCTCTAAATGTTTACTTCTGATCTGGTTATTTTATATGTAACTGAGTTGTACAAGTTTCTCAGAAACCTTAAAATACATCACTGTGACACTAATTGTTGAGTGTGCCTTATTCATATTGATCTATTACAAACCCACACCTATTCCCACATATTATATAAGATCAAAATATATCTTAGAAATACTGAAAAGCATTTGGTGTATAAACTATCTCTGCTCTCATCCTTCACAATCCAAAGCCATTAATTAATTGCAGGTCTATTCAAGGGCTGGCACAATTTAAATTACTTATCAAATTAGGTGGATCTTACCCTTCAAGTATTGCCAATCTGCTATTGTATTATTTACTTTTTATTATTGATCTGTAGAAGTATCAAAATTTTTAAGAATCTTATTCTGGGGAATGAAGAGGTAGACTATAAGTTAAGAGCTCTGCTCTTCTTCCAGAGTATCTGAAATCCATTCACAACACCCATGATAAGATCTAAAACTGTCTATAACTCCAAGTACAGGGAATTCAACACCGTTTGCCTTTTCAGGCACCTGCAGTCATATGCAGAGACCCATGATCAGACACAAAAACCTATCATTATCATCAACAACAACAATATCAAGGAAAACAAAACCGATTGATTCTGTGCCCATTTTTGGGGGGGCTTTTAATTAACTTCATCACTTCCTGAATTGAATAGTTCTTCTTTTATTTATTTATTACAGCCTTATATGTAGCAGAGAATGGCCTTGTTGGACATTGGTGGGAGAGGAAGCCCTTGGTCCCTTAAAGGCTGAATGCCCCCGTGTGGGGAAATGGGTGAGTGGGGACACACCCAAATACAAACAGGTTGAGGGGGGTGGGATAGGGGATTTCTATCTCATTTGTAGGATCTAAATTTAGCTCTTTATTTCTTTAATGATTCTATGCACATTGTTTTTATAATTTGTATGTGTCTTTGTGTAGATTTTCGGTCTCTACGACAGTGCTCATGGAAACTGAAGGCATCAGGAGATGCAGGCAGTTGTGGACAGCCATAGGTGTTTCCTGGGATTCAGCATCAGGCCTTTCTGAAGAAAGAGCAGTAATTGCTCATAATCTCTGGGCCATTTCTCTAGCCATTTATTTTTATGTTACATGTTGATATATATGCCCACATGTCTGTCTGTCTCTGCATGAATATTTATACAAGAGTGCATGGTTCTCCTGGAGATGAGACTACAACTGATGCTGGGAACTCATCTTGCATCTTCTACCATAACTGCACACTAATAACTTGTGAGCCACCAGTCCATTACTCTCTTTTTGGAAGTTATTTTTGATGGTACTGGAGATTGAGCCCAGAGCCTTTAATATGCTAATCATTGACCCTACCACTGATTTATAACCCATACAAAATTCTTTATGTTTTTTCAAAACAAAGGTTATTCTGTTTTTGCATTTTTAAATTTCCAATTTTATATCTTCAAGTAAAAATTTTTATTTCTGTTGATTTTAAGAATATGTATAGCAGACACTGTTGTGAACACCCGGAAGTTCAGGCTTACAGGAGCTTGATACAGCTGTCTCCAGAGAGGCTCTGCCAGAGTCTGTCATAAACAGAGGCAGATGTTCACAGCCAACCAATGAAGGAGTTAAAGAGAGGACTGAAGGAGCTGAAGGAGTTTGCAGCCCCATGGGGAGAGGACAATACTAACCAACCAGAGTTCCCAGGGTCTAAACTGCCAGCCTGGGAATACACATGGAGGGACCCATGGCTCCAGCCTTATATGTAGTGGAGGATGGCCTTGTCGGGAATTGGTAGGAGAGGAAGCCCTTGGTCCGGTAAAGGCTGAATGCCCCAGTGTTGGGGAATGAGTGGGAGGATCACACCCTCACAGAAACAGGAGGAGGGGGGAAGGGATAGGAGATTTCTGGGGGAAAAATGGGGAAAAGGGATAACATCTGAAATGTAAATAAATAAAGTATCCAATAAAAAGAATATGTATACATTAATTTCATACTTGTATTTATTCATACACAAAGATTTATAACTAATTATATGTTAATGAAGTTTTGTAAAATCTGTACAAAAGAGTTCAATGCTTTCATGAAAAGTTTCAAAACAAATCATACAATGTATACAGAAATTTATGAAATAACATATTTTTTGAATGTTCATCCTGAATTTAAAAACTCCAGCCCAGGGCTTTGGATTTACTAGAGTTAATCATTAAATATAGTTACTTTTTCCTAGATGTTCATGTGTGCCTGCTTGTTTGTATACAACATGTGCATACAGTACATCTGTAGTCCAGAAGATGATGTCCTGTACCCTGGAGTCAGAGTTATAGGCAGCTACGTACAGCCCAGTAGCTGAAATCTCTTTTAATTTTTTGCTAGGATGCAAGTGCTCTGTACCAGTGGGATGTTCTTCCTGGCCCCAGACAAATCACAAGGGATGGTGAGGTTTGGTCTGCTGCTAGGTGTTGTAATGCTAAATTCTGTACCTGAAGGTGTAGGCCTGAGAGTGAGTCCTCATGTTTACAAGCTTTTGTTATACAAACCTTGTTGCTTGATTTAAAACTATTGGTTAAGTAAAATTGTCTACAGCCAATTACTGGAGGAATGAGAGGTAGATGGGTTTTCAGTTACCTGGTTGGTGGTGGAGAAAAGTGAGAAGAGAGAGAAGACCAGGAGAAGGAGGGAGAACAAAAAGGGAAGAGAAAGCCACCGTGATAGAGCATGAGTATGTGGCAGGAAAAACAGCAAGTATTTGGTCAAAGCCAAATAAAATAATCACAGTCCAGGTCTCCCTTATTTGTAAGACAGTGGGGATAAGCTTAAATTGGTTTTACTACATTAAATGAAAATGTTTGTTTTATTTATCTTTTGGTTGTTTTCTTCTATAATCTCTCATATAGAAGGTTAATATCATTTTTTAATATCATTTTTAAAAAAAGACATATATAGATGAAAAACAATGATTACCTACTACAAATCCTCTTATATTGTCTTATAATGCAGCTAGAGTGTGAGCATCTGCAAGATAGCAGACTGGTTTAACAGAAGCCTAGACTAAGACTATCTAGAACACAAATAAGGGAAAAAGAGAGATGATTCCTTCAAATGTCCTCTGACCTTCATATGTGACCCATGGTGTATGTGCCTGCCCTCTATATGGCATACACACACTCATAAAAAAAATACAGTTTTAAATATTTCAAAGGAAGTCCTGTTTTGAGATTGTTTGCAATTCATATATTTTATTTGCATGTTATTCATCTTGTTTTAATATTGAGATCTTAGTGTTCTTTATATATTCTTGATCTAAATAATGTGTCCTGATCTCTGGTCAGTATACGTTTTCTCCCAGTTTGTGGGCTATTTGCCATCCTAGTATTGTAAAGTGGAAAACAGAATTCCTAACTTTGGTGGAATTCCGTTTATCAATTTGTTTTTGTACAAACTGATCGTGGCTGGGACATGTCAGACAATGTTCTTTGACCCAAGTTCACAATATTTTCTAAAGTATGTGGCTCTTGTCTTTTCTTATCGACCTCTGATCTATTTTGAATAAATTTTGTTATATGCCTGCAGCACCTTATTTTTTTTTTCTGTAAACATTATGTTGTGGCTTACTTATTGAAAATATTACTACGTGAGATTTCTTGAGAATCACTAGGTAATTATGTGTGCATATGTCTACTGCTTCACCAGTCAACTTTTGCATCTCTGACTTGATAACACATGATCTTGTTTTCTGTGTTACTTAAACTATGTTACTAGAAATCTCCTAACCTTGGTCCCTTTCCATATCAACATTGGCTACTTTATTTTTTTTTTCAAAAATTCATTATAAATGCTAGAATCTGCTTGTCACCTGGTACAAAGTGAGGACATCTTTTGCATGAAATCTATAGGTCAAATGGAAGACACCCAGCAATATTGATTACAGTAGTCAGGAAGCTTCACCTACTTATATAATTCACATTACACAAGGACACCATTTTACAAAGTAGCCAAAAAGGAATATTACAATTTTAATGTGAGCATTCTAGTAAGGCATTTATCTTTCTGGAACAGTTATGCTAATACTTTTTTCAAGTTCAAAATAAAATATGAAATATGCATTATAAAAATTCAAATGGCTTTTTAGGCTTTAAGAAGAAACACTAAATGAAAATAAGATTTCAAGCTCTAGGGTCATGACATTATGTTTGAATCTTGAGGCCATCTTTTAATGTCTTAATGTACTTTTCTATGACTCAATTCTAAAAATATCTGTATTTTTCTTCTTGCAGTGACAGACACTAAATCCAAGGCTTTCGAATTAGTTTTCTTAAATGTTTGTTTATGAAGTTTGCCAATGTTGCTGTACTGTAGTTGTAAAATATTTTGCAAAGATGAAAAATTATCATGTTATTTGAATTTTAGTATTTATTATTTTTTCGCCTTAGTTGTCATAATTTGTAACTATTAATAATTTACTTTGTGCAAACTAATCAAGCTGTAAAGTATATATAGCTTTACCTATTGACAGCATGTGTGATGCCTGAGGGAAGCATGGCAGCCGTAGTAAAACAAAGTGATCAATTTAAATTTTAACTTTAGAAAAAACATTTGAGACAGATAAGGGATCAGGGAATGGGTCTATCATCGAATTTTTATTCTATGAAGTCTCTTTTAGTAGCACGTTGGCCAATCAGTCTTAACAGAGTGAGCTGGCTGGATATCACCATTGTAGTTCATAGAATAGGAGAAAATAAACACAAAACACTGACTTCATTGATGTAATTACAAATATAATTCTCCAGAGGTTCGTAGCTTGGCTATGAAACTAACTTTGTTTTTAATGGTGTGCTTTTATGTTCCTATTAAATAAATTCACATGTTATATTTTGATATAAAAATAGAACATATTGTTGAACAGCATTATTGATGTAATTATCTTTTAGTTTTGTTTTCATGCATGTCTGGCTACTTGCTGTTTTCAGATTATTAGGTTTTTGACTATAGAAGCTTACATTGTTAAGACTCTGGCAGAAAACCTTCATGTATTCACAATAAGATAGAAATGATCTTGGGTAAGAGAAATGTTATTACATAATATTACATAAGAACATTCTTCAGGTTTCATATCCCCACTATTGGGCATTTTGGCTATGGTCACTCACATTTAATCCTGGAAGCCTCCTTCATGCCAGGTCACTGGGATTTTCTAATTAATCCCCTATCCACTGACCCTGGCAGCTGTATATTTCCATTCAGTCTCCTGTCCCTCTGGGCCTGTTTTCTGTGTCCTTTCCCCCATACCTTTTCTTGCCCTCACTTATCCCCTCCCCTTCCCCCGTCCTTCCCAGGTACCTCCCTCCCTTTTCTTCTCATGATTATTTTGTTCTCCCTTCTAAGTGGGATTTAAGCATACTCACTAAAGCCTTTCTTCTTGTTTAACATTTTACTGTCTGTAGGGTGTGTCATGGGAATTCTGTACTTTCTGGCTAATATCCACTTATCAGTGTGTACATACCATGTATGGCCCTTTTGGGTTTGTGTTACCTCACTCAGGACATACCTCACTCAGGATGATATTATACATGTGCTGGTCCAAGGCCCTTGGCAATTATGTAACAGAAGGCTTTCTTTTCTGGCCTCAGTGAGAGAGGAGGTACCTAATCCTGTAGAGACACGATTTGCCATGGTGGAAGAATGCAAGGTCACTCTCTCAAAGAAGAAAGGGAGACCGGATGGGGAGAAGTCTGGGAGGAGGGGGCAGGGAGTGGGGCAATATTTGGGATGTAAATAAATTAAATAGTTAATTAATAAAAAAATCATTCCTTTTTTTTCCAAGGAACTGAATAACTTTGGGGCAGAGATGATCTAAAACATCAGAATCATTAAAAAGAAAGACAGTGCTATCTAGTACACCTTAATTTCTAAAAATAAAAGCTGAACTGGGGAAATGATACCTATACAATTGTAAAACGTGGGTGAATGTGTTGGGAATTAAATATAGGCCTACTGATTTGTAGAATTTTTTCTCACTACTGATTTAAAGCAACTAATATAAATAACAATTACGTACAATCTATAGATGTTTTATATTTCAATTACATATATATGTATTAAATTTTAAATGATGTTCCAAGCTATACATGTATTATAGTAATATTAAATGAAGCTAATTGGCATATTCATCACATTATAAACTTACTTATATTTTGGTAGTGAGAACAGTAAAATATTTTCTTTGATTAGACATGCCCAAAATAGTGGAGCACATAATGGGGCATTACAACCATGAGCTCAGTGGAAGGCACTATGTGCACAAGAACTGAACAAGATAAAGTCAGTTAAATATCCCAGCATGGTTGGGGGAATGGATCTTGTCCCCTATCTGAAATCAATTAATGATGGCTGCAGAAAGATGTGGCACTTTTCTTCAGATATGTGACCTCAGAAAAGCTGTTCTTCCTCTAGTGGATGGTCCTGCACCTGCGCACATTCACTAGGTGAACTCAGTAGTTTTAATAAAGTGCACTTAAATTTAGAAAAAAAAAAAAGCATAGGATGAGAGTTTCTTTGGGGAGGGAATGGGTGTATTTGATCAAAACACATTGTACACATGAATTAGATTCTCAAATAATAAATTTATGGTCTACTCTTTATTGATTTAAAAAATATAGAGCACATCAATGTTAGCTGGGATCACCCAACACTGCATCTATTTCTTTTAGAAATGGAATATAATTTTTAAAATCTTATGGTGTATAGTAGCATTACATATATTAATTACATTCATCAGACTTTGCCTTCATCTCTTTATTTTGTATATATTTTAATAAATTCCACCGGGTAGTGGTGGTGCACGCTTTTAATCCCAGCACTTGGGAGGCAGAGGCAGATGGATTTCTGAGTTTGAGGCCATTCTGATCTACAGAGTGAGTTCCAGGACAGCCAGGACTACACACACACACACACACACACACAAAACCCTGTCTCAAAAAACCAAAAAAATAAAAAAATTAAAAAATATATAAATTCCCAAAATAATATTTTATTTATCATTTTTCTCTTATGTCTTTTATAATCTTCATTTTAAGATTGTTGTGTAGTTTACTATAAATTTTATTTTATACTTTAAGCCAGTTTGTGTGATGTGAAATAAATGAATTCTAGTTCTTGAGGGCGTGGTGAATTTGAATTGAAATAAGATGTTCCTTGTTGATTCTGACATTGAAAAAAGGGCTTAGAGGAAGGAAGGCCCATAGATGTACTTTTCTTTTAAAAATATTTATATTTAATTTTAACTACATATATATGTGTCTGTCTATGTGTGAAGGTGACCAAGGAAGCCAGAAGAATGGCTGTTCTTCCTTGCATTTGAGTTATAGGCTGTTATGAAAAATGAAGACAGCAGCTCTGTGCATTGAGTTGCGTTCCATTGATTATGGTTTGCATCCTTTCCTGCTTAGACATCTCTACAGTCCCAGAAATGCACTTCTCTATGGCCACAGATACTTTCTTGTAGACCGATTTGTTTCAAACATTTGTTGTTGTATTTCCACCAAATCAGAAGCATCTTTTCTTCCTGTTGTTACATGTTAAACATCTCAACGTAATTGTTGAAAGGTTCTTGTTTCTCCAAACAAGGCTTCATTATAAATGTACGTTTCAGTGGCCGAGGAAATGAACACAAACATAAACATTGCAGTAAAATTGGTTGCAAAAACCCATTCACTAATTGCACCACACAAAATGCTTATTTCTTCAGAGTTTAGGGAAGAGGATGAAGCATTCTCCTGCTGCCCCCTCTATTGCATGGTAAAGTTTGTATCATTTTAGGAAATTGAGTCATGTTTCCTTGTTGTGAGGCCAGGTGGGGATTACTGTAATTACTGGCCTCACAGATTTATTCTTAATTATTTATAAAGGTGATATAAACAAGGAATTCCCAAATGGAAACACACAGTGCAGTTCTAGAAGCCATCTGTGACAGTTCCCAGCACCAGTAAGATGCTAGTTCTGATTTAGATGTCTACTCAGTATCATGTCAAGGGCAAGGAGGATACATGGTTCAAGACACCAAAGATATTCATCATCTCACATGTGAGTCATAAAACCGTCAGTGCTTCTGTGGAGCTTTAGTGGGAGAGAGAGAGGGAAAGTTTGAAAGTAGGTTGACATGAGTTTCTTTGATACAATTCAGCACTAAACCCTCATGTCACAAACTAAGGGCACAAATTGTCATACAGTAGCAAAAAAGTAGTTGGGAAAATAGAAAAGTTCTGCCTCAAATTTAAAATAATCAACACATGCAAGTGTTCTAAGCCTTTCAGTTTTATGTGTGAGTGTGTTATGAGTGTTGTGAGACCTTGGGTACAGAAGGTACTCACCTGTACATGCACAGGTTAAAGTCAGAGGTCAATGTAGATTGTCATGATTTGTCACTACATCTCATTTTTTTTAAAGTGTGTGTGTGTGTGTGTGTGTGTTTGAGAGAGAGAGAGAGAGAGAGAGAGAGAGAGAGAGAGAGAGAGAGAGACAGGGAGAGATGGAGAGAGACAGAGAGACAGAGAGAGAAACAGAAATAAGGGGGAGGGAGAGGGTGATGCAGGAGAGAGAGAGATGGGGAGGGAGGGAGGGAGGGAAAAATGAGGGAGGGATGCCATGCTATAATTGTGATGATCAAAGATAATTTTTTGGAGTCTTCTACCATTTGGGTCCTAGATATAATTTCAAGTATTAGGTTTAAGGAAAGTGCATTAGCACACTGAGCATTCTTGCTTATGCTACATCCTATTTTGCTGTTATAGAATCTATCACTCAACACAGGAGCCACTTATCTTTCTAAATATGCTGGTCAATATGTGCCTGCAATGTGCCTCTTTCCAGCTCCTCACCTGCGGGATTACTGAGATGCACCATTCTGGGGATCCAAACTCAGGTTCTCATGCTTTCAAAGAAAACAGTTTTCCCACTGAATCACATCTCCAGCCTCATGTATTTTAATTTTCTATTAGCAAAGAATTTCAGATAGATCAGAGCATTGACACAGGCCTTTGTCTGACAGTGAATCATCTTAAGATTCAGGCACAGATCTGGAGCAGGTCAATCAATAGAGCAGTGAACGTGAAACAATGTCATTTTTATTCTGTATTTATATATACACCGATAGGTCTTGTTCCAAGGACAGCTTCTTTTTTGAAAATGCATAATAATCACATAATAAAACAAGTACAATTAAAGCAATCGCAAATAATGCTGTAAGATGGTACATTTATTTATTCCTAATGGTTGTACCTTCAGTTTTGTAATTTTTCTTTTAGTAAATTATTGAGCTGTTTTAGTTATACCATGATATGTTTGCCATTTTCTATTGTCTGAAATGTTCTTTAAATTAAAATACCTTTAAAAATTAAACCAAAAACTTCTGTGTCCTTTTTGAAGTTTTTTTTTTTTAAAAATTAACAAATAGCAGTTTAATTAAAGAATGAGTATTTTTATTTCCAATTTTACTTTGAAATGTTAAATTCTTTTGTGGAAAGTTCACATCTATTTACAATTTTGTAAGTGTGTGTGGTAGTTGCTTTAATGAGTAGTATCTGTTTGTTTTCCATTTATAAAAATAGAGCATGTTTATTTCATAATTGTGTTTACTTTCACATCAGGTTTAATGAGCTTGCTGCTTCAGGGGAGATCAGGACCCTGGGAAGCTGCCAGAGAGGCTTCCTATGGAGAAGGGCTTCTGCTGGACAAGTCTGCATAGGGATTAAGGCAGAGAGACAGAACAGTATCAAACTGGATGCTATTAAGTTGGAGAGATATGAGGATGAATAGGTGCATGCATGAAACCCAGGAAATGAGACATTGATATGCCGGTGAGAATTCTAATCCATACTGAAAAAGTAATCAATTACCTATCAGCAGTGAGCTCTGATGTATTTTTTTTTCTTGCTTTCTTTTCTTTCTTCTATTCTTTAACCATCCTGTATTTTGGAAAGACTGTCTTTCTTCCTTCTTTTTCTAAGCATAGAGCCAGATGCCTTTGTATGAGCACTGATTAGAAATATTACTGTGTAGCTCCCAGATATTATGGCCTTTTCCCCCCTATTTTTTACTGGTTAATATATGGTTGGTCTGAATTGTGTTATTTGCAGTGCTTAGATTCCAACCCACACTGCCTTGAGTGTGCTGAGAAGGTGTCAGTTCATGGAGCTCCACTCTGAACTCTGTTTTGAATCTTCCATCCACAGAGGTCATGTTTTCAAGTTTTCTTTCCAGACTAATACTATTGAGGAGGTGGTATATACTGATGTTAAGTCACGGTGGGTGAAACTTAGAGTAAAGTTCTGAGGTATTCTACCCTCCTTTTGGTTCTCCAGTTGCTGTGTGATGAGCACTCTTGTCCTAAGATGCTTTTTGTCTGTGATTCTTTAGTACAAGCCAGAAAATGCTGACACATCTAGACCAGGATGGAAACCACAAGCAGGGCTGATATTCTAAGGTGTTTTCTCTAAGTGATGAAAATCAGACCCTCACAATGGAAGAGTGAACTGCTGGCTTTATTCATAAAATGCAAACTCAAATGGAGTCAATTAGGTGTGACTTTATTTAATGAAATAAAGATGATCAGCAAGAAAATAAATTAGTAAGAAGAAACAGTTTAATTGTACTTGTTTATTTTCTGGAAGAATGAATACAATGCAATAATTAGAAAAATATAAATATTATTTGCAGGTATAAATTAGGTTATAGGTCAATTATGAATAAAATGACAAAAGGCAAATATAAACCACATTAAATATTAGAATTTCATACAACCTAGACCACATAATAAAGAAGAACCTTTGTAAAGACATATATCATATTACAAAATGACATGAAGGTAATATAGGAAGATTAGGAAGAATTTTACAGATCAGGCCTATAGAGCTGTGGCAACAGGCCCGTGCTTAAATCTAGAGACTTATCGACTAGCAAATGTTTAGTTTAAAGTCAAAGCCTGTTGTTTTAGCCACTGCACAAACAAAGTTCATTGCCTCTAGTCAAAACTCAAATCTAGAAGTAGTTGTCAATGTGCATAACTTTGTTAAATATGCCTATCCTGTCAGTGAGAGATATTTTGAATCAGAAAACTTAAGTGTCACACTTCAGAATAGTCTTTTTTTTTTTTTACCTCACTTCTTTCTATAATTTCTAGAAATCACAACACTAGCTTAGTTTTCTGAGTTAATATCCATATCATTGCATAACTTAGTATTTTTTCTTTTTATTTATTGAGCTGATTTCTGATAGAAATACTCAGCCTCCTAAAGAAATCACTGTGTCCCGAGCAATAATTTTGGAAATATTTAAGAGATAGAAATGGGTTCATATATCATTTTTAGAAATAAATGTATTAGGATGATATCTATTTTAAGTACAAGTGGAAGTAAAGAAAACTATGAACAAAAATATCTAGATAAAACAACAGAAATATATCATCTAATTTTCATTCATACTTCTAAAAATGGGGCACTCCACAATATAAATAAGTATTAATTTAATAAGACTGTATCTGATAGGTGGACTTCACCTTGACCTACCATGTCAGCCTTCAATGATAAAATCCCAGTTTTGACAATTTTTCTGTGAAATTCTTTAAAAATTTATTTTTTCTTCTTTTTCATTTCTCACCCTACTTTTTATTGACCATTATTGGCTGCTTGTTTGCTATCCCATGGAGTTAGTACTCCTTGTGTTTTGTAGTGATTTTATTACCCACAAAGGTTAAACTGCAATAGTTAACACATTTTATCCCCAATGGCCATCTGTCCACAAATAATGAGTAACTGAGAACAGACGCTTGTGTATACCCCTGTTCCCTGTTAAAGTGTCTTTCTACTATTCTTTAAAAAGTAGAATTTGAATCATTTGCTGAAGAACATAGACTGACTCAAAGATAAGTTCCTTTGGCCTGGAGAGCCTGGAGAAGTGGCTCAGCAATTAAGTCTGGACTGTTTTTACAAGATCAGGATTTAGTACAGTGATTCTCTACCTTCCAAATGTCTTGACCATTTAATAAAGTTCTTCATGGTGTGGTGACCTCCAACCATAAGTTTATTTGTGTTACTACTTCATAACTGTAATTTTGCTATTAATATGAATTGCAATGTAAGTATCTGGCATGTAGGATGGTCTAAGGTGACCCCTTTGAAATGGTCATTCAACAATCCCAAAGGGTCACAACTCACAGGGTGAGGAAGCTCTGATTTTGTTCTTTAGTTTCTAGCACCTGTCAGGAGACTCACAGCTATCTGGACCTACAACACTCGAGGGATTATAGTGCTTTTGATCTCTACAGGCACCTACATCCATGTACACACATACACACACAGACACACACACAAACATGACTTTAAAAGTATCAAAATAAATCAAATGTATTTCCACTAAGACATGAACATATTTGTGTTTTGAATACTGTATGCTGGTCAGTTTTTCATAATCAAATAAATACACATGCAAATACCCATTCTCATTGTGAAAATAGGCTCTACTTGCCCTTTTGTGAAGAAAAGGAAGTTATGCATTAAGGAACATGCATTAAAGAAGTCCAAACTTACCTGGCAAAGTGGAAGTTCCAACTGCTCTCTCCATTGATTTCTTCAGCTTGACCAAGCTCACTAAATCTCTTCTTTTAGAGAAATAAGAAAAGTGTTTTATTAAAGAGAGTCTTTGGCTTTTCTGAAAAGGGCTGCAAATTAACACAGCTTCTTTCCTAAACATATCATGGTTCCATAACCCATTATAAGAATATCCCTGTGAACATTTTCGCACAGGCCTTATTTCTCCTTCCTGTTGAATATCAGAAACTAATTTTTAAGACATTCATTAAATATTGAGAAAACTTAAAGTAATATACTTACATTGGGACATTATTCTACAAGTTACACATTCAAGGAGGAAATCAATTCAGAAAATAATATTTCTCTTATTACTTTATCCAGTCACAATTAATGACAGCAAAAATATTTGCAACAAAGAGCCAAATTTATAATATTGTTAGGTTACAATGGGACAGCCTAAGCAGAATAAACCCAGCTCATTGGCATTCATTATCTCTGCCATGTAAACAATTTCATATCTATTAGTAAGAATTATAAGTTTATAAATTATTTCTTATATGCATTTATTAAAGTTGGCATTAGAGAAAATAGTATTAAGTTTGTCTTAAACTTAGAGGTTATTTTGAAAACTTGACCAAAAAAATAATAATATAGTCTGTCTCTATTTGTCATTTATTCTGTATTATAGTATTTTATCACATTGATGTCTATTAGAGTTCAGTCTGTGAAAATAACCATTGTGACCCACAGAGAGGTTTATTGATTTCTTAAAGATGCCAAGTTGTGCTACCACACCTTCCCAATCATCTTTTTTCTTCTCCTCTTCTTTATTTGTCTTTGTATTTGTTCTATATTTTGTATTTCACTTACAGCAGGGTAGTTTATTATTGCTGTTATGAACATCATCATTATTACTATTCTTATCATCATCTTTATTTTTTATAACTAGGGATAAATCATCTCCAATTTATTTGCTATAGCTATCATGTTTGAATGTTGAATTGTCGACTATTCACCTACAGTAAGTGGACCAAAATGGATGGTTCCAGTTACTGCCTACCATGTGGAAACATGAGGCATGGAAGAAAGCTGGCAATCACCTCAGAGTCTTCATTAACACTGAAAAGACAGCAGACTCACTTGGTTCTTAGAATTGTGATGAAGTGTCTTTATTTGTTCAACATTTTTGTGTGTGTGCACACGCACATGTGTTCATCTGTGTTTAATCAAGATACATCTATTTCTTTCATGGTGTATTATTTATTCCCAACACAATGGCTATATTAACAGAATCACATCATGTATAATTTCTTTGTCTTGGAAACAATCGGAACCTTCTTTATTCATTGTTTGAACTATTAATTAAACTCTAGCAGTTGGACTCTCACACATTAGAAGTTATCTGCTTTGTCCCTCACAGCCATTCGACTTCATTCTTCAGTTCTTCATTTTTAGTTTTCCTCTGACAGTTTATCTGTTTTCATATTTTTTTCCTATCATCAAGTGTTTGTGAAGAGAGACTTGAATGTGTGCTTCCAAGCTGTCATTTTTCCTAAAAGTATAATTTGTCATATTTAGACAGTCCATCACCAAGCACAAACATTTATTATTGGTCTGTGCTACATTAACAGTGGCAGTCCCAGGAGCTACCGAGGTTGAAGGCACTGTTTTTATCTTACTGTAAATTGTCCCTCAGCTCATGTGTTATTTAGTGTCTGTGCTGTTTCTTCAAAGTACTTGATGTCTCCAGATACCAGCTCAACTTCTGCTGCTCTTTTCTTGATTTTTTTATATTGACAGTATATATTTTTCATTTTTAGGATGAATTTTATAAAGACTCTTCCATAATGTATGTATGTATGTATGTATGTATGTATGTATGTATGCATGTGTGTTTTTCTCTAGGTATATGTGTATGTATGTCTGTCTCTTTGAATTTGTGTCTTTCTGTCTGTCTGTCTTTGTGCATGTGTGTATGTCTGTCTGTGTCTTTGAAATAATATCTCATAATAGAGACCAGGCTGTATCAGGCATTATTATGGAATCCAGATTGCGTGGAACTTGTCTCAGCTTCCAAAGTGTTTAGGTTAATAGTAATATAGTACCATAACCAGAATAAAAAGTATTTGATTTAACATGTCTGTTGTGTCTATTTCTGGTAGGTTAGAAATTATAAATGCATTAATTGTATAATAATATATAAAGATCATGAACAGACAATTCTTACCTTCATATGAACACACACACAACTATGATAGATAAAGTAAAATTAAACAATAAAAAACTACTAGAGGTAACAATATTCCTCATTTCAATATGTACTACGAAGCCATATTAATAAATACAACATTGTATTGGTGTAAGAATAGACACAATGGTCAAAGGATTTGAACTGAAGACCAAGACGTAAATGAACACAATTATGAACACCTAATTTTTGATTAATAATAAGCCAGAAATAGACACTGGTAAAAACACTGCATCTTCAACAAATGATGTTGGTCAAACTGTATAATGGCATGGAGAAAAATAAAAATAGCTCCACTTATCACTTTGCACTAGAATCAAGGCTAAATGTATAAAAGACCTCAGCATAAATCAAATACACCAAAGATTATATGTATGAAGAGAGAGATAAATTAGGAAATATGCTTGTATTTAATGCTACAGGAAAAGACTTGTTAAACACACCCCTATTAGCACATGTACTAATATCTAGGATTTCTAAAAGAGATGTACTGAAAATGAAGGCTTCTGTAAGGTAAAGGACACTGGCATGTGGACAAAGCAGCAACCTACAGATGGGATTTTTCTTCTTTTTTTTTTTCTTTTTGACCAACTCCACATCTAATAGCAGACTAATATCCAAAGTATATAATATCTTAAATATACAAAGGACTCAAAAAGCTGATATTAAAAAAGCTGAAACAATCCATTAAAATGGGGTACAGATCTACATATAAATTTTCAATAGAAGAAATTCAAATAGTTTAGAAAAACATAAAAGAAATTTTTCACATCCTTAGCCACCAGAGAAATACAAATCAAAACAATTTGGAGTTTTCAAATTACTGGGTTCAAAACAATTTGGCTAAGACAAATAACACAAATGACATCTCATGCTAGAGAAGATCTAAAATAAGGGGAACACTCCTGCATTGCTGGTGAGAGTGCAAAATTTAATAGCCCCGACATGCTTCCTCAGAAAGATGGTAATTAGTCTACCTCAAGATGCAGCTACATGACCCTTGGGCATAAACTTAAAGAATACTTAATCCTAAAAGATGACCCTTGCTCAACCATGTTTACTGCTACTCTATTAACAGTAGCCAGAAATTATAAACTTCTTGGTTATAGTGTATTACTGAGCTTTAAAAAATGACATCATAAAATTTGCCTGGAAAATGAATGGAAGTAGGAAAAAACATGCAGAGTGACAAACTAAGACGAATATGGAATATGGAACTAAGACTTATGTGTGAATATTTACCAGTTAAGGAAATGATAACCAAACTATAACCGGTAGATCCAGAGAGATTATGTGAAAGGAGGGGACTAGGGGACACACAGATATCTCTGCAAGGGGATATTGAAGAGATTTTTATGTGTGGGCTGTGCAGGGTGAACTGAAACAGGAGGACCAGGGAGTTTACAAGAAGAAAGACTGCTAGACTGAAGGGGCATTGGAGGGGTGTTATGGAGACTAGTGCAGTGGAAACTTCCTAAAATATATGAATCAATTCTATTGAGGTTTCCAAATAATGGGGACATAGAATCCCGACTGGTTATCTTGGCACCAAATGAAGCTTCCAGTACTGGGGCTGGGTTTCATCCAATTGAGTTGCTGATGGTCAGGGTCCCATGGGAATCCACTAACAACCCAGGCTGCTGCTCCTTACGAACTGATAGCAAGGCTTCACTGCCGAAGGAAACACCCAAACAATTCACCAAATTCAGGGGAGTTGAAATGATTCATATATATAAATTTTACCCCTGCATTATAGTGTTTTTGGTACAGGAATGTACTTTGTAGGCTACCATAAGAGAAACATGTGCTCCAAGCTAGCCACAAAGTATTTGATCTACAATGCTGTCCTCCTACCTGTGAAATATATCTGGGCAATGGTTGCACAATGATTACAGGAGTAACCACCCAATGACTGTGACTTCAGTTCCATTCCATAAGACGAAACCCATAAACAACATTGTCAGAGTTATCAAGAACCAGAGACTAGATATCTTTGAGACCTATAGTAAAACAAAAACTATTGGTCTAAACGACAAAAGTAGTGCTACAAGGACGCCAAAACAGATTCTGCTATTATTATAGATTAGTGCCTTACTCAGCCATTAGCCAAGAAGCTTCCTCTTACAGCAGATGAGAATGAATACCGAGTCCTACAAGCAGAAAATGAAAACAGAGAAAGACTTTGAAACACACAGCTGTAAGTGGGATGTTTTCATCAAGTCTCTCCTCTTAGATGTCATAGAACCCATGGACAAGGAAGCTGAAAGGGTTTCAGAGCCAGAAGGCACGGAGGAGACCAGGAGAACAAAGCCTCCTAAATTGACTGAGCAAAGCTCACATGAACTCCCAGAGATTGAAGCAGTAATCATGGTGTCTGCACAGGTCTGTACCCAATCCTCTGTTTATGGCTTTCAGTGTAATGTTCTTGTGGGATTCATGAATCGGTGAACAAGTGGGTCTCTGACCGTTGTGTCTTTTTCTGAACTCTTTTTCTTATCTAGTCTTGTCCCAGTATGATGTAATGGTTTACCTGGTTTACCTCTTACAAACCTACAAAACTGTCCTTTTTTGTTTTGTTTTTTGTTTTTGTTGTTTGTTTGTTTTTTGGTTTTCAAGATAGGGTTTCTCTGTGTAGCCCTGGTTGTTCTGGAACTCACTCTGTAGACCAGGCTGGCCTCGAACTCAAACTCAGAAATCTGCCTGTCTCTGCCTCCCAAGTGCTGGGATTAAAGGCATGAACCACCACTGCCCAGCCCAAACCTGTCCTTTCTTAATGAGAGCTGGAAGAGTGGAGGGAAGGAAAGCTGTTATTAGGATATAGTGTATGAAAAAATAATCTATTTTCAGTAGAAGAAAAAAATGAAAAATATTATAATGTTTAAAGCATATATACACATATATGCATATATATCGGCATTTATAATTATTCCCTCATAGAACATATTAATTACATATATTAAAATTTAGTTATAATAATCATATACATATCTTAATATGGTTGCACATCATACACATATTTTATAAAATTATTTAATTACTGACATATATGTATACAATATTTTCTTCAATTTCCATCCTGCTAGTTATCATATGAAATAAATATAATATAATCATATATATAATCATAAGAAATAAATCTTAGTTTGAGAAAATGTCACACTAGAGTTCTTTGTTATAATTAAGAATGAGTATCTAATGAAGGTATTCTGAACTTCATCTGTAATAAAGCTAAGACAAGACAAGGCACCTAACTGCCAACATAACCATACTCTGAAATATGAATCACAATGTTAACATGTGGATATTAGGACTGAAAAGATGGGCAAAAGGTTAAGGGAATATAGTGCTGTGGGAGATGACAGGAATTTTGTTCCTAACACCCAAAATGGGTAGTTCAAAACTGCCCATGATTTCCTTTCCAGGGGATCTTCACATCGTCTTCTGTCTTCCACACACAGCTACATTCATAAAGACTGTAGAAATATATAATATATGAAGCTGATTCTATATGAATGTGTTCAACATAAATGATCAAATTAATAGCAACCAGAAAAAAAAACTTTCACACATAAGCAAAGGCAATTAATTTAAATCATCTTAATTATTTACTCTTCAAAGTCAACATATTCTGTCATGCCAGATCAAGGGACACACTGGATAAATACGTAAATGTCTTAAGGAAACAAGTCAATTCTCCTTGGACACTTGGCTATCAAATATCATACTGGATAAGGGCTACTTCTGGATTGTGATGACAATGAAGATATGATAATTAAACTTCAAGGAGGACAGAGTCATATTTACTGGTAGACTGCAGTTCCTGCATAGAATTTCCATATGTAGAAGAAAAAAGGGAACAATTCAGAGGGCCAATTTGCAACTGTTAGAAGAAAGAACACAAAGAAGAGCCTAGATAAGATTGAGGTAAAAGACAGGACCCAGCCCAAGGCCTACTGAGACTTGTAAGGAAGCCTTGAATGATAACTGGATAGATATTGAAAATAAAAAGTGAAAAAGAAAGCTGGAGAGGTGACTCAGTGTATAAGAACACTGGCTACTCTTCCAAAGAACTTTTCCAGCAGCCATGAGGCAGTTTAGAACCCTTCGTAACTTTTACAGTTTTAGGAGATCCAACGCCTCTTTACAGCCTCAGTGGATATTGCATATATGAGGTGCACAAACATACATACATACATATATAATATGCATACACATAAAAATAATTTTCCAAAGAAGAAAAAGAATATAGTAAAACTTGGGTAACAATAAATAACTAAATGTTTTACCAAACTGTTAAAAATTTCCACATTTAAAACATCAAGGTACAAAGGCATGCCATCTGTGAATGGCCAGTTCAATATGATTGCTTGCACTTTAAGGACTAAGGACCCACCCCAGAGGAAAATTTTTGAAACCTAATTAGATCATTGTAGACAGTAATGTCTCTAAGCCTCATAGACAAAATACAAGGACAGATGCTAAATGGTCTGTGTGTTAATTTACAAAAAGAATGGATTCATGGATTCTCCCTGGAAGGTTACCATTGAAAGCTTACTTCTGCCTTCTCACAACTTCAATTGTTTTCTTGTTTTTGATATGTAAAGGAATTTTAGTATATATATATATATATACATATATACTATTTATCATGTATATATTATATGATATATAATTTCATTATTTAATTTATATTATTTATTTCTATTTTAATATACAATAATATATAATGAAAAAATATTTTCGATTATTACATAAATTAATATTTAAATAATTAATATTACTAACATAATTAATATGAGCTATATGGTATATATGCTTATACTTACTTTACCTTTACCACAAAACTGTAGAGCCACTTTGGTCCTTGGGTGAGTGATCTAGGATTAGGGACATTTTCAGTAGAACACTGTCATATGCCGAAAGCCAAAGAGACTAGGAGAAAGCCTAGAAAGCCTAGGCAGCATTTAAAGTAACCAGAGTGCATAGATAGGATAGTATACTTTGGAAGAATTGGGCAAAGCACTAAGAAGAGAGTAAAAAAAACAAAAGCAGTCATTAAGCTCTCTTTGTCCATTGATGATCTTACTGAGGAGCCATGAAAACTGTTTTCTGCTTAGTGTAATGCGAATCTCTGTTGTGAAGAGAAAATGATCCCAGACACTCTCATATGCTTGCTCTGACTTTGCAGTCAGTGACGGCTGCTTTTTGGGGTCACAGAAATCAATATGGGCGCGTGAGATAGGAGACAGAAAACTGACTTCATTACCGTGAGTTTAACTTTCAGATTTAGTAAGTTTGATCTGGGAAGCTATGGCTACTGTGTTTATTGTATCTGTTTACTCTTCTGCCTGTGGCCAGCTTAGGGCTCCACATTTCACTTCTGACTCACTTTTACATGGACAATGACAATTTAAATAATTGCAGCTGAATGATTGTCATGGTAAAATTTTGTGCTTTTTTTGTGAAGTGACTTTTTCTCCTACTTTAAATGCTCTCTTAACCAACATTGTGTATATATGTATGTATGTACGTATATAGGTTTGTATGTATGCATAAGTGTTCATAGTCATATGTAACTATGAATGTGTATCCACACATGCACAGGCTTCATGTTCACTTCCATCACAAATGAACACATATAATTTTGAATTCTCTCTCTCTCTCTCTCTCTCTCTCTCTCTCTCTCTCTCTCTCTCTCTGTGTGTGTGTGTGTGTGTGTGTGTGTGTGTGTAAAAATGGCAAATGCCTTTATTGGCCAGAAGAGGTCCCTGGTACTGGAATAACACTTCGTTTTAAACTGCTCAGGTCTTCGGAAGAACAGGAAGCCCCATGACACATTGAAACACCTCTACAGCCACTAGCATGTGTAGTTTTTGCTTATATTAATTTTAAAACATTAACTGGATTGATATTTATATATTTTAATATAATTTAGTATTAATAATGTATCTGAAACACCTAGCATGTGGTAGAAACACTATTTCAAGTTGTTACACAATTTTACTTTATTTGGAAAATAAAATATTTGATTTACAATAATTCTTACTCATATGACAATTGGTATAATTGAAGTTTGAAATCTATTTTTATATCTGTTCTTTCAGATTAAAATGCATATTTTCATCAAAAATATCATTTCCTTCTAATTTTTATACCCTCATTAAACAATAGAAGTTAAACACAGATCCATCTCTGCTTGTGTTTCACCTGTTTCTTTAAATGTGTTCTATAATGAATATAACACAAGTAAATACTGGATCATGTAACGTAATATGGCCAATACCAATGTGACAGTTACACATTTGATGGAGACCTAATATATAGTTTCAGCTTGCATTCACTGCCCAATGTTTTAAGAAAATATTAAGTTGAGTACCACTTGCCTAGATAGAAGTCTCTGTTGTTAAGAATGTTGCTAAGATTGCAGAGGAACCAAGTGTTGGTTTCAACACCTGTATCAGCTTGCTCACAAGCACCTAAAGCTCAAGCTATAGGATATCTGATGCTCTCTTCTGAGCTTTCTAAACAATGCACCCACATGTACATAATCAGACAATAAAAAGGCACTCACATAATTAAAATGCTTAAAAAAAAGTGTTCTGTATGTGTTTCTTGGCCATTAGACATTCCTCTGTGAACATTCTTTGTTTAGTTCAGGATCCCACTTTTTAACTGGATTATTTGGGTTGTTGATGTCTATATTCTTGAGTTCTTTATGTATTTTTGATATTAATCCTCTGTCAGGTATAGGATTGATAAAGTTCTTTTCCCAATCTATACCCTGTTGTTTTGTTTTATTAACAGTATCCTTTGACTTACAGAAGGTTTTAGGTTTAATGACTTTCCATTTATTAATTGTTGATCTTAGTGTCTGAGCCACTGATGTTCTATCCAGGAAGTTGTTTCCTATACCAGTGAGTTTAAGGTTATTGACCCCTTTTTCTAATATTAGATTTAATATATCTTGTTTTATGTTGAGATGTTTGTTTCACTTGGACTTGAATTGTATGAGGTAATAAATATTGATCTATTTGGATTCTTATACATGCAAACATCTTTTTCGTCTAGCACCATTTGTTGAAAAATGCCATTCCTTTTCCATTGTATGGTATTACATTCTTTGTCAAAAATCAAGCATTCTTATGAGTGGAGTTTTATTTCTGAGTCCTTAATTCATTTTCATTGGTCCAATACCATACAGTTTTCCATACTAATTCTCTGTAGTACAGGTTGATTTTAAGGATGGTGATAATTCCAGAAGTTTTCTTTTTTTATTCCTTAGGAATATTTCAGCAATCCTGTTTGTTGTTGTTGTTCGTTGTTTGTTTTCTTTTTGCATATGATGTTAAGAATTGTTTTTTTCAAGATATATAAGGAATTTTGTTAGAATTTTGATGGGAATGGCCTTGAGTCTGTAGATTGCTTTTAGCAAGATGTACATTTCCACTATGTTCATAGCAAACTTATATATATATATATATATATATATATATATATATATATATATATATAAGCTGGAAAGGACCCAGATGTCCTTCAAAAGAGGAATGGATATAGAAAATGTGGTACATTTACATAATGGAGTACTACTCAGCTGTTAAAAACAAAGAATTCATGAAATTCCTTTTTTTTTTTTTGTTTTTTTGTTTTTTGGTGTGTGTTTTAAGTATAACAGTTTTAGTGAATATTTTATTTACATTTCAGATGCCATCCCCTTTCCCCATTTCCCCTCTTTAGAGAACCCCTATTCTATCCCCCTTCTCCTTTTTGCTTATATACAATTTTTTAAATGTTAATCAAAGGCTTTATAAGTTTGGTAATCCTCAATAACAAGACAATCATACATCAATCATACAATCAGAAATCATACAATCATACAATCAGAAGTGCAACCCAATAACCAATCTAGATATATCAACTATCTTTGACTGGCAGAGATACAAGAAAATCCACCTCTATGTGCCACAGCCTCTTCTCTCTCTCTCTCTCTCTCTCTCTCTCTCTCTCTCTCTCTCTCTCTCTCTCTCTCTCTCTGTCTCTCTCTCTTTCTCTCTCTCATCACCTAGCTCCTCCTCTCCTTCTCCTCCTCCTCTCCTTATTCCGCCCACCTTAGCTCCTGCTACATATCACCCTTCCTGTTAAAATAAAACTTTTCTCTCAGTATACAATTAGAGCATAACTATACCAATTTGTATCAGTAAGGTATGAGATAGACCTAATACCCAGTCCACCATTTTGTTGACTAACCAGAAACTTTGTCATCTCTCCTAACTAAAACACTTCGTTCTGAATCTGGCTTTTTTCTTGACTTTGGAATGAATGTCAGCTGAAAACCATCCTCTCAAATCTTTTCTCTCAAAGTAAATAGCCAGGATTGGCTATGAGACTGTAAGTTTTCAACCCCGTCAGAAATCCAGAATGACTGAGTTAACTGAAATTATGGTAAGCACAAAGCGTAGCTTCTAAAACTTAGCCAATTTATAGAGACTGCTGAACACCTGGACAGTCTGTAATTACAAAATGTTGGAGCATCCAATCTTCAGCCTTCTGGCCAAAGATCATCTGACAGACCTAGTGATGCACAATTATTACGGGCTGATTACTCTGTCTTGGCAGATATAACCAGTTGACTATTCTGCAAGTGTGTCCTTTTCTGGACAGTAATTTGTCTGTAGATGAAAAGAGGCAATTCTTGCCTAGTGGCTGTCTCACCACAACTGGAGTAACTCCAAAATGCTCAATTTCTTCTTAGAATTCAAGATAGAAAGCTGTCAGGAATAGACAGGTCTCTAATCAAAATGAACGTTAATACAGAAATGTTTGTAACCTTAATTCTGTGAACTTCTGACATTTTGAAAACCAACTATTCATGTAAAGCATTCTGGACTGTTGTCTGTTAACTCCACTCAGATATTTCTAAATAAAATATAGAAAACACCCTAACAATAAACTCAGAGACATGAATTTGCTATAGTCTCCCTTTGTGATTTCTTGATTGTTTCTACTTTCATTTTTATGTCCTAGATAGTTTTTTCAATTCCTTCACCTGTTTGGTTGTGTTCTCTTTTAATTCTCTTTTAATTTTTTGTATTTCCTCTTTAAGTGCTTCTACCTGTTTACCTGTGTTCTCCTCAAATTCTTTGACAGTGCTATTTACGTCCTTCTTAAAGTCCTCTATTATCATCATTAGAAGTGATTTTAAGCTTGAATCTTGCTTTCCTAGTGATATGGGGAATTTAGGACTCTCTTGTGTGGGAGAACTAGGTTCTAATGATGCCAAGTACCCTGGGTTGCTGATGCTTATGTTCTTGCATTTGCTTTTTGCCATCTGGATCTCCTTAGTGCTACCTGCCCTGTCTCTGACTGGAGCCTGTCTTTCCTATTATCTTGGTTGTATCAGAACTGTGTGGGGTGGTTGTTATTACTGGGGTTAGAGCTGGGGCCCAAGATCTGCTCAGTGCTCAGGTGCAGACAAGAAGAAACCAGTGCTCCAGGCCAGGTTTGGGGTGGGTATTGCTGTCTCCTTACCTAAGATACTGCCCTGGTTAGACCTCCTGGGAGGCCCGCTTTCTCGGGGTTCTGTGAGTTTGGCGACAGAGCTGCCACCCAGGATCTGCTCAGTGCTCAGGCCCAGACTGGAAGGAACCAGTGCTCTAGGCTGGGGGTGATTTCTTGGGTCCTAGTGGGTCCCAGTTACTCCCAGTTTGGGGCGGATATTGCTGTCTCCTTACCTAAGATACTGCCCAGATAAGACCTCCCGGGAGGCCTGCTTCCTTTGGGTTCTGTGAGATTGGGGGCAGAGCAGCTGGCCGAGATCTGCTCAGTGCTCAGGCTCTCATGAAATTCTTAGGCAAATGGATGAGATAGAAAATATCATCTTGAGTGAGGTAACCCAATCACAAAAGAACACACAAGTCTGCACTGATAAGTGGATATTAGCCCAAATGCTCAAATACCCAAGATACAATTCACAAACCACATGAGGCTTAAGAAGAAAAAAGACCAAAGCATGAGTTCTTCCCTTCTTCTTAGAAAGGAGAACACAATACTCCAGGGATCAATTATGTAGACAGAAAGTGTGAAGTAGAAACTGAAGGAAAGGCTGTCCAAAGACTGTCACACCTGTGGACACATCCCCTATACAGTCATCAAACACAAGCACTATTGTGGATGCCAAGAAGTGCATGCTGACAGGAGCCTGATATAACTGTCTCCTGAGAGACTCTGCCAGAACCTGACAAATACAGAGGGGATGCTCGCAGCCAATCATTGGACTGAGCTCGGGGACCTCAATGGAGGAGTTAGAAAAAGGACTGAAGGAGCTGAAGGGGTTTGCAACCCCATAGGAAGAACAATAAAATCAACCAACCAGATGCCTCAGACCTCCTAGGGACTAAGCCACCAACCAAGGAGGACACATTGAGGGACCCATGGCTCCAGCCACATATATAGCAGAGGAATACCTTATCAGGCATCAGTGGTAGGAGAGGCCCTTGGTCCCTTGAAGGCTCAATGCCCTAGTCTAGGGAAATTCCAGGGTGTGGAAGCAGGTTGGGTGGATGGAATGGGGAACACCCACATAGAAGCAGGGGAGAGGGGATGGGATGGGGGTTTTGGGGGACAAGAAAGGGGATAACATTTGAAAGGTAAATAAAGAACATATCCAATAAAATAAAATAAAAACATTTGAACACCACAATTTCCAGTTTATTTACTAAGCACTTTGTTGACTTAAGTATCTCCCTATTTCTGTGCCTGTCTAACATAGATTTTTTAAGTATTCTTAATACATATAATTTGGTTTTATATATAGGAAACCATAGAGTATGACTGTTTCAGCAAAAAATTCAGAAGCATATGTGTGCTCATTCCAAAATATTTTTAGATACTAGAAAATGTAACAGATTAATTTTTGGAAGTTATTTGATAACTACTTTATACATAATTTGACATTTAATTTTGTCCAATATATTTGAATTTTTGTTGGTATGTAATTGTAAAGGGTAAGTTTCTGTGCTTCATAGAAATAATGAAAGGGGGCATTAGCTGCGAGCACTTAGCATTTAATCATGAATAATTCTTATTTTCATCATATTCATGCAACGTGTCTAATGATCTGTTTATAATGTCATACTAATTTTCTCTATTGAAAATGTAGTAAAATGATTCTTTAAGGGATGGAGCAAGGCAGTAGCATTAAAATTCAAATCTTGAATTAAAATTAATTCTTTGTCTAGTGAATAATATTGCAACGAGATACCTTATTCAACTATTCTGACCTCTAAGTTCTAACAAGGCTGGTGGTTTAAGTAATCAAAAGCAATGCTAAAGAGGCACTGCTGCAGTTAAAATCATTTGATACTCTTCCAGAGGACCTGACTTTGGTTCTCAGAAACCATGTTAGGTAGTTCATAACTATATGTAATTCCAGCTCCAGGAGATTTGACACTCTTTGTTTACCAGAGAACCTACACTCGGGTAGAAAAATATACCCAATACAGTTGCTCACACCTCCACATACTTAAAAGTAATAAGACTACATCATTAAATAATCAATATAAAAATTGTGCACAGCTAATAATTCCCTGTTTAAATACCTATTTTTGATTATAGATATCATTAAGAAAATAAATAAGTTAATACTGACATTCAACTATACTAAAGATTTGCACAATAATACAATTTCTTCAAATAATGTCTAGTAAAACTTCAGTCAAAAGGTGAACATTTTCAACAAAATTGTACTCTTCTACTCTTTTAAGTTTTAATACATTAAAGTTCACTTTATGGGTAATTCTTTAAACTTAATTGTTGCATGTTTATGTTGCCCAAAATTACCATAATGAGTTACACTATTGGGAATACACCAACTGCTCACAAAAAATTTTTGCTCTTCCTGTATTGATAATTTATAAAAAGTTATATTTTTAATAATGTGTTAATCCACAAGCATAAAATCTTCTAAACAAGCAAGTGAATCATGGAATTCCTGTAGAAGATTATTTTCTACAAGGCTGTTTGGAGGTCTTGTTGGAACAGAACTGCTGTTCTAATGTTCTAATGATCAGATCTCCAGATCTCTCTCTCTTTCTCTCTCTCTCTCTCTCTCTCTCTCTCTCTCTCTCTCTCTCTCTCTCTCGCACATACACACACAAGATGGATCCTATTTTCCTATTCACACTGTTAGCCTGCATCCTTTTATTGGGTATGTGATACCTTCTTTGTTGATAAATAAAATTAAGCAGTGTTCATTGATTCTTGACATTATTGCCTCTTTTGCTTATCTGGGATTTATTCCTTATGCTCTCTTGGGTGTGGTTACAGGCTTATCTTATTTTAAATGGCAAAATATTAGTCAATGAATAGATACCTCATAATTCAAGGAAAAATTATGAAGATGTCTCTTAATAATATTGATATTATTAACGCATTAACCTTGAACTTCAACAACAAATAATAAGTCTCATTTCATTTACTTAATACTGATCTACAAATGATCTTTGTTTCATTTTACAGTTCAATTTAAACATATTCCCACATGACAGATCTTAGATATTTTATGGCTTAAAATTTATGGCTATACAAGGCCACAGAGCCAAAATTAATAGGAAAAACAAAGTCACCTTACAAAATTAAAGGCAAAATACACAACTTCAAATCAACATTTTATTTGCATAATTTTACCATAAAATAAGATGTTAAAAACAAAGTAGGGAACTATAAACCACTCATTGGAAAACATGGTGGTGAGATTTAGAGAATAACTATTTACCCATGAGCATACTTCTCTGAGACGCAAAACTGCTACATTTTTTAGCAAGTGGTTAAGCTGCTACCAGCAGGTACCAGGGAGTGAGTAGGAGCAAAGAGCTGTAGAAAGGGAGGACATATTAATAACCAGAGAAGTGATGTGATGGGCAAATATATAACCATACATGTGTAAAGGGACTCAAGAGACTGACTTTAGGAAATTTTGAGCACTTTGTGATGATGGGGAGAGATCAGAGAATAAATAATGATGGCGTATCTATAAAAGTCAGACTGAAGAGTGTCTAAACAATACGAGCTTGAGTTTAGATCCATCCTAATAGTATATTACTCAAAGAAACAGTACATCCCGAGAAAAACAACATAAATGCAAGATAAAGCACACAATGAGTTTGGAGGACTGTCTAAGCCTCTATCACAAATGGTGTGTGTGTACTTTCTGTGAGGAGACCAAAGGCAAATATTCTGATTAGGAATAGCAATAATTAGCAATAATTTACCTACCTATCCATTGATTTAATGTGTGTATATGTGTGTGTGTGTTGAGAGAGAGAGAGAGAGAGAGAGAGAGAGAGAGAGAGAGAGAGAGAATATGTAAGTAAGAGAGAAAAAATGTAGAGGTCTCATGACATCTTAAGCTTTGGTTATTTCCTTCCACCATGCATGAGACAGTTTCATTTTCATATTTACAGCTGCGTATGCAAGTCTATCTGTCCCAAGACATCCTACATTCTCCCAAATCTGTCTCCATCTTCTCATAGGAGCTCTGGTATTAAAAGTGTGTGTCCGGCTTGTACACAGAATTTTGGGATGTAAGGTCATCAAACATATGAAGGAAGTAATTTAACTACTAAGCAATCTCTCCAGCTCCCATAGAAAAAAAACAAGTGGGCCTTCTAGACCCTGAAATTATAATGTTAGTAATAAATTTATGTGTATTTAATATACAAATGGTATCAGAAAATAAAAAAATAAATGAACATAGATTTTAATTGAACATGGATGATGAGGACCCAGCACAAAGAAAACAGATATGTTACTTAATAAAAAAGGGTGAGACATAGTGAGGACTTTGTAGATAACATTGGTTACCTTAACAAAATGCTATAGTCCAGGATATTTAAATAAATGAAATTCAGTTTCTCAAAGTTCGGTATACTAACAATCCAGGTCAAAGTCTGTAAAGACTACCTTTTCAAGAACATTCAGCCCTTGACTGGCATGTTTTCTTTTGTATCCTTATATAGTGAAATTACATCACCCTGATGCTGTGTTAAGAACAGAAGAGCTATTGTACTAAGACCCCACCTTTATGACTTGGCTTAACATAGACCTAAGTACAGAGCCTGTTTCAGACATACTCACCTTGCCCTACATGTGCAAATGCATGCACAAATGGATATGAGCACACATGCAATTACAACAAACACACATATATATGTATAGACAAACACATACAAATATGGAAATTTTGACATTTCCAGAGCAATAATAAACCTGATTTAGATTGTGCCAAATGGAACTAGCCACATACTAAAATTTAAATGGTACATTGTTACCATCACTGAACTCATATTAGCTGACTGAACAATGTTTATTTCCAATACCTGGCAAACACAAGGGGAAATACTGAGGGGCATTGATCAAAGTGCCAACAGTAAGAAGCAGTAATGCAAGAAATCATGCAAACACCGTCACTATATAGTCAATAACAATGGATTGTGGTTTTGAAAATTACAGGGGATTTGAACCACAACCAAAAAAGGAGATGAAATTATGCTTATGTTAATTAGCTTGTTTTGACAATTGCAGATGTAAACATATCTTAAGAATGGTTTCTACTATAGATACATAAAATTTGATATTTCATATATTACATACTTTTATATAAATATATGTGTATATAATATTGTTTGTTAGACAATGGAAGAGGAGAGTACACATTCTCCTTTGTGATCATTTTCAAAATCAAATTATTAATAAATGTTTATTGCAATACACTGCATTCTCTCTCTCTTCCTCTCTCTCTCTCTCTCTTTCTCTCTCTCTCTCTCTCTCTCTCTCTCTCTCTCTCTCTCACACACACACACACACGCACATGCACATGCACACACACACACACACATGCACCACATATATATGATCTATATAAAGAACTATTAATCAGTCAATCCTCTCTCTCTCTCTCTCTCTCTCTCTCTCTCTCTGTGTGTGTGTGTGTGTGTGTGTGTGTGTAAAGTTCACTCTTTAAATATGCTTGTAATAAATGAGCTTACTCAACAGGCACACATCATAATAGCTTTTAAAACAAGAGGCAATTTTTGTCCTTTCCCTCTCACTTTGTGATTAATTATTTTCTGATTACTTTTTACCACGTCTTTCTCTTACATTTCTATCCAATGTTCTTCTTTTCTTAATTGCTTAACAACTTGATTGCATGTTTTGAAATTCATTAATTTCCTAATTAGAGACTCCAGTTTTGCTTTGTGTATACTTTTGTAAGTTTTCTTTTCAGCTGTGTTTTCTAAGCTGTCTGAAATTGGAATTCATCCTGCTAATGTCAACTACATATTTAAAGGATTGTTTTTATTTCACTTCCAAATGTGTTTCCTGTAATTTTATGCGTTTTGGGGAGGGTATTTTATTATTCATTCTTAGTTTAATTATGGTCATATAAAACAGAATTCATCACCTTCTATGAAACTTAATGAAGTTTAATTGGTGTTTTGGTTTATGGAACAATTGTGTAAAATTTCAAACCTTTAAAAACAAACTGTGTTTTGGCAGTTTCAAATTGAATATATTAATACTCAGTACATGAAAAATACTCAAATACTCTTGTGAAATAACATTTAATAATGCATGCTTCATTCCCATCTGTTTTACAAGTTGTGATATAAACCACTAACTGAAAATGTTTTATACGTTTCCCTGTGTCACTGACAGAAATACATGTGTCCTATACTTTCCTATGATATAAGGTTATGTTACTATTAAAATTATTATTTCTTCCTTTATTATATTTACTTTTTTCTCAGTAAACATTCAGAATCAGACTTGAGTGTGTGTGTGTATGTTCAGCAAACTCTATGTTGTGTCACTGTGCCCGCATGCCACCATTCATTGTTAAAGTTGAGAAAGTGCTTTGTTACTTAGTCTAAGCTGTCCTTATAGTTGAGATCCTTGTTTGTTCCCAATTTGAGAATTGATATTAACAGCTTAAACGGCTATAATTAGTTTCCTACATTTTCTGTTTAGATCTTGCAATTGTTTTGCACACCATTGTTATATTTATTTACTCACCATTTAATAAATATGTTTAGACAAGAAGTCTCAGTTTGACTCTCAGAGATTCCAAAATTTGGATCTACTCTTTTCACTTTAAGTGCACAAGGAAAATAAAAGCATGTTGTGGCTTTGGTTTGTTGCTTATATTATGTTAGTCTGGTTCCCAAACTACATAGGAATTTGCACATATACATCAAAGTGGCTGTGTCCCTGCCCCCAGTTATCTTTAATTGGTAAATAAAGCTGCTGGCAGCCAATGGTGGGGCAGGGAGACAGGTGGGATTTGAGGTTCCTGGGCAAGGAATCCAGGAGAGAGAGAGAGACAGAAAGAGAGAGAGAGAGAGAGAGAGAGAGAGAGAGAGAGAGAGAGAGAGAGAGAGCCATCATGCCTGGGAAGCAAGAGCATCAGGTTTGAGAGCTTGAGAAGCAAGAGCTTACAACCATATAAGAGAGGGAGAAGAGTGATGATAATGAGTCTCCTGCCCCCTACATAGGGTCTAGGGTAGCAAAGATGGAGTATAGATTTTAGTAAGTAATAACTCAGGAGTATCAGAGGGGAGGCGTTAGCAATGTGGAAGTTTGGGAGTGACCCAGACATTGTGCTGTTAAGGCTGTGTATGTGTCTTTCTTTTGAGAATCTAGAATGTTTGACGGTTGGTGAGAAACTAATGCTGCCCTGTCTGAGAAGTATAGAGCAGATTAATATACTACCACTTCAAAAGCATGTATATGTTTATGTGGCAACATATTTTATAATATATTTATATGTGTATAACTGTATATAAATTTATACATGTTGTATGTGTATAAATATAAACTTATAATTGTATAATGTTTATATATATTTCTGCAAGCATTTAAGTTTCTGTGTGTATATCAAAATTGGAAACAAATTATACTGTGTTCAGACTGTTTACTATAAAATTACATGGAAAACTCAAGGACAAAATAAGTGAATAAAAGGTAGCAGTTTGGGATGATGCAGAGATGAATGGATAACATATCCAAGGAAGTGACCTTTAAATGTTGTCCTGAATAAAGAGAAGTGAATTCCAGCAAACCAGAAGATGGCAGTTCCAGATAACCTAACTAACACAAAAACCCCTGAGTGAAAATAGATTTCTGCTGTGTAAAAAACAGTAGAAACACAGTTTGACTCCAATGTCATTAAGGAAACAAGAGAGGGGGCCAATATCTCATTGATGGATTTTAGAAATCCTCATTTTAATAATAGACAACTCCTGGGACCTATTTGAAAACAATTTTATTTGTTAATTTTTGGGAGATAAAACATACTTGTAATAGATGGTAGCTGTGGGGATGTGAAGACTGGCTAGCTATGGAATCTATTTTGAAATTAAATTTGAGTATTCTTGTGAGTATCTGTACATATACAATAGTGTAGTTAAATATTAGAGTTTGTGCTTTGAAGCAAAACTGATACCATGTTTTAAAGTAGGAATAACAGTAAAAACACATATATGGAAGCATACAAGTTTTCTGTTTTGCAGTTCCTTTTGAGTACATAGAATGCATGTATATAAGGATGCTAACTAAGATGGTTGTCAGTCGGAAATGATGTTAGCACTTGGGAATGTCAAAGGTGATACCAAGACTTAGGGTTAAGCTGCCTTATGAAATCTGCAGGAAGGCCCCGTGATACCAGGAAACCTCCTGGAGAATACTGCCCAAGGTACTAACTATTCTTTTCATGTAGAAGGGGATGTGGTAAGTACTGAGAAAATATTTAAGTATATTGAAAATGAAGAATCCTAGTCTCATATTTGGTAAAACAAACTTTTCAGACTTAAAAAATGCTGCTTCAGTGAAATTGTGGGAGAAAAAGTCCCTTTAGAGAGTGTTTAGAAAATCTTACAAAGTAAGGACAAGGATATATTGGCAGACTTCTCAGGAACATAATGGAGGAAGAGAAATTGGGTAGTGGAAGTGCCAAATCTATTAAAAAGAGAATAGTTTTAAATAACTTTGGCCTTTGTCTCACAAAGCATTGTTGGCACCTTAAAAGTTACAAGAGTTCCTAGGGATACCTCCTTGTTGCCATGTGAATGGTAGAAATTCCATGCCACAAACTGGCTTGCAGCTACCAGGTGTCAGGGCTTTGGAGAAAGGAGATGGATTGGGATGTTCAGGAAGAGATACAGGAAAGCAAGGTGCCAAGCAGAACCAAGAGGCATCCAGGCTGGACATGGCAAAAGATGGAGCAGCTGGTCACAGCACCCAGTGTACAACCCAGACAGTTTTGAGTTGATGGCGTCCAGATGAAGCTTAGTCAGGTACTTATTGGCCAAATTAGAGTGTGTGAGAGGAAAAATTACAAGGGAGAGTTTTCCAGAATTACAAGCGTATCTTTTCTGAAGGATTGTTCAGCCAAAATGATGTCACGGATTTCTTAGAGCAATCTATAGACAAAGGTGTCATGTTTCCATGATGGAAAGATACAAGTGCTGCTTCAGAATGTGTGAGAGAAGGCTGCATATAAAAAAATGTGTGTTTGTGTGCATGTGTGTGAGTGTGTGTGTTTATACATGACTGTATGTATAGGACTGGAAGAAAAGGAAGTGGAAGACAAAGGCCAGAAGATGAGAAGAGTGGGGTTGTGAATGTGAAGAAAAGATAGTTTAAAGAATTTTTCACTAGCATCAGGTTGCAGACATTGTTATATCATTGACATTCACTATGGGACCATTTAAAGTATGTTATTTGCTTTCTACACACTGCTATCTTTTTTTTTTTTTTTGGCAATGTAAAAGATTCCAAACCTACATATTCTGCAGGTTTGTGTAGTTTGAGATCTTTATATAATTTTTTTTGTCTGATTTACTGACTATAGTAATCAAATATTTACATGAGTTCTACCTTTGAGAGAAATTAAGTTCTATTATTAAGTAGATTGATTCCAGGCTCTGGTCCCATGTTGGTTATTCCACATTTTTAATCACTCATTTAGTCATTAAAGGTGATTGGCTGAAGGGTAATGGTTTAAATAATGATTTAAGTAGATTTCAACAATTACATGTAAGGACTCAATTTCTAATTCCCTCCAATCACAAACCAAACTCTCACTTCCATACTCAAACCTGAACAAAGATGACAGAAGATTTATGTGTCTCTGGAGCCTGAAAAGGATGTTTCATTCATTCATTCATTCATTCATTAACTGTTCACTATAAATCTGGTTAAGAATACAAACAGACACACAGGCATATAATCCCAGTTGTTTATAATGATGAGGTTGAAAAATTCCAACTTAAATAAATATAGTCCCATGAAACAATGTGAAAAATGATACATGCAAATGTCAAAAGAGTCAAAAAAGGTACAGTGCAAGTTCTTTATACAGGACATATTAATGCCACATCTTTAAAGATAAAGAGGATATTTATAGAAACAAATGAAGTCTTGCCAAGGTTAGGGTAATTCCTAGAACATTCCAAGACACGTTTCCTCACAGACAGAATGCAGTTGTTTGCCCAGCCCTATAGGTCATTGATTAAAATATGTTATTCCTTGGTTTTCTGTCTTTATAAAACTAGTGTTTTAAATATTTAAAAAAAACCTAAAGAGATGAACATAGGCTAAATTTTTATATTCTGTTTATTTTTGTAGGTATCTACAATTATGGATAGATCTCTGATGTATCGAACCATAGCCTGAACTTCTGTTACTGATCATCACATCAAGAGATACTGGATGCCTTCTTAATATTCTCTTCCTGCTCTTCATGGTAACTTCGAATCCCCACTATTTAAAACCTTGGTCACTGGGATTCAGTCCTCTAGACTAATGAATGTTACAGTTTGTCCTTTTAAGACAGGCCTTCTAAGAGCCTTGGTTATCTTACTACACTATTTTTTCTTTGTTTCTTTGTTTATTTCTTTCTTTATTTCCTTCTTTTTTCTCACTATCTTTGATAGTTTGATTCCTATCAAAACTGACAAGGATTTATAGAGACTTTTTTTTTTTTTTGAGACAGGATTTCTCTGTGTAGCCCTGGCTGTTCTGGAACTCACTCTGTAGAACAGGCTGGCCTCGAACTCAGAAATCCACCTGCCTCTGCCTCCCAAATGCTGGGATTAAAGGCGTGCACCACCACCGCCCGGCTAGAGATTTTTTAAAATTATCAGTTAAAAAATGACAATTCTAAAGAATAAAGTAAAAATATTAACCTTATTCAATGATTAAAATATAAAAGTACAATGTGATGTGGAAGTTGATAGTCATAGACAAAGACAATAATCCAGACAATATTTTCATGTATTCAAAAATAAGTGTTCAACAGGTCCATTTTATGTGACTTTGAAAAATAGAATACAAATTATAGTGCCTACTAATCCTATTTTAAACACCTGCTTCATGCTTGTCATGTTTCTGATTGTGTTGAATAAATTAATTTGTGAAATGTCCCTTAACACTCTTTTATCTTTACATAGCTTTATTTTTGTCTATATGTTTGTTTCTTGAGTTTCTAAAAGCAAGGATTACAAGTGGGCACTTTCATGCTCAGACACAGTGACCTTTTATAAGCTTAACCATTCCATAGATATGGATCTTTATGATTTGTCTGAATTTTCTATCTTCTTGAGGGTTTTTTAAAACAACAACAAAAACTGGTAATAAGAACATCAAAAGAAGTGCCATTTTCAGAAGAGATGGCATAGTAGCATTTGGCTTTCTTCACACATTTCGTTTCATTGCTTTGTGATGATTCATTCCTGGTCTGCAGCTCTGAAGTTAATACAGTGGTTTGATAAGTTGAACCTGTAGATTTTACAAAAGTTTCTTCTTTTTACTTTGGCTTCAAAAGCTGATCATACACTTACATAGGCCATAATTCTTTCGGCCAGTGCAGTTATGAGTCCCTGGGGTATTCTAAACAACCAGAAGCACTAGCATTTAGTTCCTAACCAGCATGCATGGCAAAAACATTAGGGGTATTTTGGATGGTAGCGCATCTCTTATAAAATGTACTGAAAATCAGTTGAGGGAGAACAATAGTGTCTATTTACACTGAGATGGCATGTAGCCCATGTTTGAGTAATTTCTGTTCTAAACCCTGTTCTCCTGCACTTGCTTTCAACTTTAGGCACATTTTTTAACTTGTCATTATTGCTGTCAGATCTCTATCTGTACAAGCACAGAGTAAGACTCCAATTCTACTCTCTGACATTGATATTCTTGGGAATTATATTTACAATTGTGTGCAGAGTACCATTTACATACATTTAAGGTCAAATGTCAATTTATATATCTAGCTGGAAAATCGAATACTTCAGCTCATTGTATGCTTTGTAATCCGGTAAACAAGAGAAATCAAGATTCTAATATAGAACCTTTAGTTAATTATCAATATAGGAAAACAAACTGATACCTCTAGTGTAGTGTCCTCATCTCCATATGCCCTAGAAGTTTGTTGGCGTTCCAATTACTAGAATATAGGAATGGATAATTAGCTCTTTAGTTAAGAATGGTTGCTGCTCTTTCAGATGCCTGTCATTTGATTCCTTGCATTCACATTGGGTATCTAACAAACCCCTGTAACTTAAGTTCCAGGTGATGTAATATACATATAAACAAAAATAAAATTTCTTAGAGAATATAAACTACTAGAATGACATCTAATGTGTTATTATTTTCTTTAATGTGATGCCTTGATTTTCCACGTCTTATGATCATTTGTAAAATTTTCATTTTTTTTTCTGTCTTTTGAGATATGAGTATTGCTAAATACCCCAAGCTGGGCTACAACTCATGAGCAATTTGATGCCTACCAAAACTAATGTAAATTAAATTGTTGATGTACAATTTCATTTGTGAGCTTCAGAGCACCAGGGATAAAACTCGATGTCTGAGCACTTGCTTAGCAGTCACCCAGCCATACATTCTTGTCTCCACCACTGGGAAACCAAAGCCAGATGAGTTGTGATTAAAAGCATGGAAAACAAAAGAGTACTGTCTTCTTACTTTTCATGTGTTCCATTGATAATTTTGAACACATTGAATCTCTATAGGAAATTTTTAGAACCTATAGTTGGAGTATGACTCACACTGACAAATATTGTTTTATCCTCAATGAAATAAAGTCTTTAAAATAGGATTTTTTTTTTCTGAGACAAGGTCTTATGTAGCCCAAAGTGGTCTTGAGCTCTTTATATAGTTGAAGACTATCTTGAACTTCTGATCTTGCTGGCTCCAATTCCCAAGTGCTAAGATTAGAGGAATATACCAACAAACGTGGTTTATGCTGTACTGAGAAATCACCCAGGACTATGTGTATGTTAGTAAACACTCCACCATTGACTTCTACCTGCAGATCAAGAAGGAACTTTTTAAGAGTATTTATTAGTGCCTTTTATTCATGCTTGCCTAAAACCATTCCAGGAAGCCAAACTAGAAATGAAGCATATTCATTGTATTAAAAATAAAATGAGCAAGTTCATCTTTTAATATAAAAATTTATCAGTAGTTTCTATGTCAGTTTGTTATTTGGACCTAGACATTCTGAGTTCATGGAGACAGTGTTCACCTTATAGCTTTAAGAGTATAATTTGTCAATTAAGAAACTGGGGACTATCTTACAAGATAACCAGATTTCTAATGAAAATGATGTATAAACAAAGTAAAGTCATTCTCAGTTCATTATTTAGACGTTGAGATGCAAAGTTTCTTGTCTACCAGACCTTCAGCAAAGCTCAACTGTTATATTCTACAGGAAACTATTGCCTGAATGGCTGCATACAAAACAAATAAATTAAAACAGTCCTTTTATATCAATGCCTTATTTAAAGGACAAGAGTTTCACTCTAGTGTATCATACATCCGAGAAAGTAACAGTCCTATTTTAAAAGTAGAACTACTACTGCTCCACTGTTACTATGGTTGTTTTGAATAACCAATATAACAATTGGAATTATAATCACTGGACTATTTACAAACACTCTTGTCCTCTAGTGAGATAATTTTTACTTTTATATTTCAGTATATTGATTACCTACCTTGTTTATTTTTTCTATATCTATAGCAATAGTAAACTTGAGTGGGTTATTTAAGACTTATGTTGTTATCTATATATTTATATAGATAGAATTTGCAGAAAAAGTAGTCTTCAATTTTTGACGCTTAGATTTTAGGTTTTATGTCTTATCTATGCTTGTACCCACAATTATAATTTATGTGATGTTTTATGCATATTTACTCAATTGCTTTTCTGTATAGCAATTAATTGTATGGATTTAACACAGCTTACTTATATGTTCAAAAACCTACCCATTGGTAGATATTGAGGTTATTATTTCTCCCCATGAGCTGGCTAAGTTAGCTGCCATAAATAGTCTTGTTAATATCCTTGTATTCCAATTGGTCCAAGTTAGAAATATCTATGAGGTGTTTTTACTTATAAACTCTCCAGATTTAACATAAATAAATACATGAATAAATAAATAAGTGAAAATAATCAACAACATAAACTTTGTTCTTGTAGTGTTTGTGTGCGTGTGTATGTGTGTGTGTATATCTGTATTAAGGTTACAACAGAATATTGGCTGTTGGTTCTTATCTTTATTGTATGGTCTTTTAATTTCTTTTGGTTGCCTGATGGATTTATAGACCCTCCTTGCATACTCTTATAAATGCCCCAATATTAAAAATTTTTATGTTACAATATCTAGCCTTTAATTGTGTTCTCTGGACTTGAACTCAGAAACTTACAGTTATGTGGCAACAGCTTTGCCAACTACACCATCACCCTGCTGCTCATCTTAAAATTTCTATAATCTGCCATTAAAATCTTATTTCTTTAGTTACAGTTACTTATCTTTTGTGGGAAAGGTCAATGTCTTATTTGGAGTTCTGATAGGGAGAGATTGAAATTGCAGTTATGTGCCCTGGAGAACTCCTAAGGCCAGAATTAGCCAATGAACCTGGGAGTTTAAGGTGAATATGTTCCTCTTGGGATACTAGGAGACATAGAAGCCCTAAATCATGGCAACCTGCATTCTATCAGCTCCTAAGGTATGCCAAGAAAAAATGAGCAAGCATAAGTCAGTGTCATTACTTCTGTGGAATGTTTACTGTGTGATTGTTTTAGGACTTCTTAATATATAGTAACATAAAATTAAATAAAAAGTAAAACAGTTTAGATTTCTTACAACCTTTTAAAAGAAAATTTAATTGATGAGTTAATTTCTTTTTGTAATTCTTTTTAATGATATTTTGATAGTTGAAATAGAAAATTAGGAGACTATCAATAGTCTTTTTTTTTTTCACTGTGTTGATGGGCTTTGAGGTCTCTCTGCTCAAGCTCTGCCCAGTATGGAAAGAGTCCATTTTATAGCTGCATGCACAAGACAGATACCTGCTGCTGCATTTGGATCAAGATGTAGAAATCTTAGCTCTTCCAGAAGCATTTCTGCCTGGAGAGGGCCATGCTTTCCACCATGATGATAACAAACAGAACCTGTGAAACTGTAACCCATCCCCAACTAAATGTTTTCTTCTAAAAATGGTACAACAAGAAGAAAACCACGTGACATTAAAATGAGATTCTACTAGATGCCTCCAGAAGTGGCTATCACTATGAGAGGAGGTTAAACTGAAGGAAATGTAGGTTGTGTCAGCCCATGGAGCAATGGTGTAGAAAATATTTGAAGCCAGAAATCTTCTAACAAAAACAGCTTTATTAGTCACACTCTTTAGGTAGCTAGAGAAACATAATTGAAGACCACCTAGCTGCATCCCCAAGTGATATTGGAATTAAAAGTGAAGTGACTTGTTTAGAAGAGACTAAGTGTATGGTGTGTTTTACATTCTATAATCACAGCTCTTAATAGTCAATCTAGTTGTAAATGTTGCAGTATACTTCAGAGTGAGGAATGAGTCCATCATTACATAAGTACCTTGCACCAAGACTTCAACACTTATAGATCTACCAATCATCCATCCTATTACATTAGGCCTATACTCCATTTACAAAGGTTACTGCGGAATATACTTAACCCAAATCAAAACCACAGTAAAGAAGAAGAGCAGGTTTTCATGACTGACGAGTCACTCTCAAAGGATATTTTTCAGATTGCAACTATTCCATATGTTCATTTTTGTTTTTCTACATATGAGTTTTGGCAATGCTTAAGATCATATGTGAAGTATTTTAAAAATATATACTATCTAATATTCATTCATGGTTGGAAACATTCAAATAATTTTCAGAGAGATAAAGCATATTTGTAAATATGCTTTAGTGCAAATTTCATGTAAACTACTATGTTTTAGAGAGGGATTTATTCAGTGCAGATATAGCATGAATCAATGAGATGTACTATTAACTCTGTCTTACATTCTCCTAACTGTTGTCTATGGTGATAAACCACTTTTTTATCTGCTTTCACTTTGATGCTAAACTATCATCCAGTATCTTCACTGTATAGCGTGAGTGGATGGTAGCATCAATTTCACAACTAGCATATGGATTCCTTGAGTCAACTCTTAAGAATTCTCTGAAAGTTTAGTATTTATAATAATTATAATATTGTTAATTTTCAGTCATCAGGCTCCACCTCTTCTTGTGCAGGTAGCACAACCATTTCTAGAATCACCAGGGCCTCACAGAGCCTCAGCTTAATTAAAAGTGTTGAATTCATTATGAGTTACCATGAGTAATCCTATCGAGAACTCTGGGCTGTCTAGCAGGAATCTGACATTGGCCAAGGACAAGGAAATGGACTTCAGGCAGAAATTTGACATTAGACTAGAACAAAGATGTAATTTCAGGAAGGAATCTAAAGCCTAGGTTAGAACAAAAAAGGAATTACAGGCAGGAATATAAATGTTAGGCTAGAACAATAAAGTAGACTTCAGAATTCAGAAAATGACTTTGGGCTAGGACAGGAAAGAATGCTCTGATATTTTAGTTATCCTGATAAGCCCTTAGAAATAGTGATCATAGGAGTGATCATGGGACTCTGTTTACTGCCTTGCTTGTTCTTTGACTATCGGTGTTTACTGTCCTGCTTGTTCCTTGACTATTTGCATCTATTGTATTGCTAGTTCCTCAACTTAGAACTGACCTTAATACTTGCATGAAATTAAAATGGCATAAAAGCAAAATGGAGGAGGAGGGATGGGATAGTGGGTTTATGGGAGGGGAATGATGAAGAAAGGGGATAACATCTGAACTGTAAAATGAATAAAATATCCAATTAAAAAAAGAAAAAAAAGAGAAAGCTAAAGTGTTCATTAGGAGTTAGAAATGGGTTATGTATATTGATCATTCTTGGTGTTCATATGATTTATTTCTCTAATATTGAAACCTGAAAAAACCCTTTTCTTAGTCAAAAACATTTAATTTAAACTCTATTACTGTCTAGCTTGTAAAAATAACCTACAGTTTCCTGATAATCAGGGACTTCTCAATTATGGCTTTAAATGTTCAGGCTTCACTGCTGCTAATTCTCTAAATTGCAACATCTACATATGTATAATCTTACCAATTGTTTTTCAATTTACATCCATACTTCCTTTCAGAGTTAACAATTGTCCAATCCTTTTTGTAGTTTCTTCCATTTTAGGGTTTATTCAAATTTGCTATGTAGCCAAGGATAAGCTTGAACTTCTCTCCTGCCTCCACCTTTTTCATGCTGTGATTCCAGATGAGCTGAACCACAACTGATACATACAGTGCTAGACACTGAATGCATGGCTTCCCCTATGAAAGGCAAATGCTTTTGTAGCTATGCTACACCCCGAAACTTGAGTTCAGACTCAAATAATTAAAATAGTCATTGTTCTTATCATATCACAGTAGTCTTTTCTGAATTGTAACCTTTAGTAGCTATACCAACGAACTTTCAAGTCTTGGGGAAAAACATATTATGTGTTACCGAGATAGGTTTAAGTCCCTTGGTTTCTCTCTGGGAGTTTCTTTCATTGCAGAGACTTTACTCTAGCACTTATGATTATATAGAATTTACATGCTCCCTATATATCATCTATTTGTCATGTATATATCATCTATCTATCTATCTATCTATCTATCTATCTATCTATCTATCTATCTATTTATGAATTGGCAGAGTCTCATTATGTCACTATGTAGCCCAGGTTGCTCTGGATCTTGCAGTCCTCTGTTTTAGCTTCTCCTATACTCATATTAAAGTCAAATGCTCCCATGTGTGACTCCTTTTTTGGAGGTAGTTAGGATTTTCATGACCCTAATGGTTATTTTTTTTCTTTTGACATCCAATTACAATCTGGTATGCAAAGCTTGGGTATGAAAGAAACACAAGATTTTTTTTTTGCATACAAAAAATCTTATCAAAGAAATTGCCTATATAACCACTTGAAAACAAAATGCTGTAAGTGACATTTGATATGAGAAACATTAAGTAGGGACTCAAGAATAAGTTTAGAAATCACAATATACATATGTTAAATTATATCTAATAACTTAAAGATATGTTTAAATAAATAAATACATTAAGGAATAGTAATCAGATTTCCCAAATACAGTGTGACTGTATGGTGATGAATTTATTTATGTATTTGTTTTCTTGAGTTTGACAGTTTTTTTTTACTTGTTTATATTTTTGGATATGTATTTATTTAGGTATATGTGTATGTATGTATTTAACATTTGAAACCAAGATAGACCTTTGTATATTGTTACATCAGGTCAAAAGTTTCAAGAAGAGGAGCAATACGGTTATCTTCTATGAATGTTTATTATGACAAATATTCTTGACATTATGTTTAGATGCATTTGTGTAAGCAAATATGTAAAGATAATTTCTGCTGTCATACAACCTTAATATAGTATGTTTTAGCTATTTTAGGATTTTATACATGCATACATATATTTTGATCGTATCCACCTCCTTTCCTCCCCCTAAATCCCATGCCCTTTATAGGAGTTTTGACAGTTCTTCAGAAGAGGCAGTTTATTACATTTACAAGTAGATTGTAAATGGAAAGGGCCTCAGAGATATGTCATGCACATATCAGAGGTCCCTTTTAAGAAGGACATTGATTGCTCTGGAGAGATCAACCAAAATGATGACTGTGAGCTGCAATATATTCTACTATCTCAGAGAAGGTTAGACAGGGGAATAATAGAGGACCTGTCATCAAATATGTGAAAGGGATAATAAATTTATTCTACTGTGCTCCAAATGGAAGGAATAAAATTAAAGGATGAAATTACTCTAAGGTTACTTTGCAATAAAGGAAGACATTTGCAACAGTTAGAACTCTTTGTCCCTTGAATCACTGAAGCAGAAGACCTGGGAGACCAGGGAGGCCAGGGGAAGATTTTAGAGGGATGGGTCAGAGTTTCCTTCAGGTTTTCAAATGAACCTTTACTTCTCTGAGCTCCTGCAATGATTCTGCTAAATACCATGTTTAATTTCAGCACCATTTTAAGGTTAGAGAGCATTTGCTCTATTCCATTCAAATAAACCTGTATAATTAAAGGAGTGTTTGAATTGTGAATCTGCAAAGTTGAATTCCATTGCATTTAATTTAGCAAAATTAAAATGCCTAGTGACATCCGGGATAAAACATTAGCCATATTTAGCCTGGCAATTAATGTATAATTGGACACTAGTCCTCAATTTAGTGGTAATGAAATAATTGCTAAAAATATCTACCAATATCTTAAAAGAGACGTGAAATATATTCTGGTGCAATTTCTTTAAATGCCAATTATAATTTGACATTTAGAGTTAGAAAGGCGTGATTGTTAGTAGAAGTTTACCTGGATTCTATGCAATGTGGCTGTGCCTTCTGATTTGGAGAATAGAAATATATTTTATAATTCATTTGGAGTTTTTTAAAAACAAGCACTTCTGGGAAAACACATTTTTAATTAAATGAACTCTTATAAAATCTGACAGCAAAAATGACTAAGAATTCAGATCACATGTTTCCACTCTGTCACACAACCAATACAAATTAAGGACATAAGAAATTCATTAGAATTTTATAGCCATTTATGCAAAGAATTTAAATTGAAATGAGCTGTCCAGTAACAATTATAAAACAATTATACATTGTCATTTGGATGCTAACATGTATGCTTTAATTGACATTTGAGAAAAAATTATCTTAAAGTATTATGTGAAACCTAGCCAGAATGTATTTTATGAAGAAATAGATTGTAATACCTTTTAAGCTTGAGCCAAGGGGTAGTGTATTAATCAGGATTCTCCAGAGAAAAATATATTTTCATATATAGAAAGATACAGATAGGGATTTATTATAAGAAATTAGCTCATACAATTATAGAAGTTGGCAAGTTCCATGATCTACAGGGTGAAAAGGTAAAATGATCATAGGCAGGAATTATTATCATATATATATATATATATATATATATATATATATATATTCTCACCCATCCTATATCTTTCTTAGTGACTATGTATCATTGTGATTTTTTCTTCATTTCTATCATGTTAGATTAAAAACCACTGCTGAATATTATCAGGAAGGAAAGAAAAAGTGCACTTATTTTTTAGGAACCTATAAGCTGATGGGCTAGGGAAAGACACATATCTACAAAAAAGAATAGAATTTTGATTTCTCTACTGTTCATGTGTGATGGTTAGTTTAATTTTTAACTTGAAACAACCTAGACTAACAGAGAATCTCAGTTAGGGACTATCTGTATGGGGTTGATATGTGTGCATGTCTGTGGAAGATTATCTTAGTTAATTAACATAGAGAAAATCAGCCCACTGACTGTTATGTCATCACCTAGAAAAAATTCCTGAACTTGGAAAGAGTGGAGAAACTATTCTGAGCATAAGCAAGCAACAGGAACATGAATGCATTTATTTTCTTTCTGCTCTTGACTATGATATAATATGGTAATTTTTTTTCAAGCTTCTTCTTCCTTGATTTCCCTTCAATGTCTATAACTTGTGTGAGCTAAAAGAACTCATTTATAATTACTGCAATAAAAATTAGAATGGGACCCAATGCAAACCTCATTAAATAATGATATAGATTGGGTTGGGAAGTTGGTTTAAAGTTTGGGAAGTTGGATTCGATTTTTGCCTCATCTATATTTAGAAGCTGTGTACATGAACAGAACACCTACCAAAGAATATTCTGAGACAAGACTTTATGAACTGGTTTTCTACATACCACATATTCAATCCTTCAACAGAAGAACTGACAACAACTAGGGAGATGTTAGGCAAAATGATCATGGTAGCAGTGGCTAAAATGTCTATTGAACTTTTAGGTAAGTTTCATGGTTGAGGTGCATCTAAGAAAATAAGCTTGTAACCAGGATGATTTCACCTGCTTAGAAAGCAATGATTTGATCATTCTAAAAATGTGCCAAATCCAGGTCATGGTGGCTCATGCCTTTGATTTCAACATGTGATCAGTCAATGTATGGTAATTGTCAAGAGCGCAGGGCCAGTTGGGGTTATATTCTGAGTTCCAAGATAGCCGGAACTAAAATGAGATGCTGACCCTCCCCTTGTCCCCCCCCCCCAAAAAAAAAACCCAACAAAATAGAAAACCCAAAAAGCTCTCAAGATCTGCATCGAGAAATGATAGATTATTGTGAGATTTGTCAGATTTCAGACTTTGGATGTCCTTTACTTCCCTCATACTTCTCATTCTAGTTTCTTTTATATTATAACAAAAAATTTGACAAAAATCATTTATTTGCCTTACAATTCCAGATCATAATCCACCGTTTTTTGAAAGTAATGTAAGGAACTCAAGCAGCTTGTTATATCACATATGCAAGCAAGAGAAAGAAAATAGACACATCCTTGCAGGCTTGATCACAGCTCCCATACTAGACTCTTAGACATCTCTGAAACTCCTACCTAAGGAACGATGTCACCAATGGTGGGTTGTGTTCCCATTAACTAGTAATCAAGACAATACCAAGAAAACACCTGTATATCAACCTGGAAAAAATAATTTCTTAGTAATAATCTGTTAACAACTGATTGCAGATTCTGTCTTGTTGGCTTTTAAAACTAATCAGTATATTAGTCTAGGGCTTTATAAAAAAATTGATAGTATGGGAAGAAAACTGCATTGGTAAATCCTTGATCGTGTATTCAAATACTGTGATCCTAAAATTAATGAAGTGAGTATTCTGCAGGATTACTTACAGCTCTCCATTTACAGACTATGTAGCTATGCTCTGGTCTTGGTAATTAACTGTCATCTCTGGTTATAGCTTGAGAGTTCTTCAATATCCCTTTGATAGGCCAGGAAAATGCAGAAGACAATGGCAATATGATAGACTGATCCTCATCAGATCGTCCTGTAATTTGTCCTTTAGATTGAAATTTTCCAGTGCCCATCTTGGCCTGAGCAATTGCCAAAGCAGTTGGCTTACTTTAAAGAATGCACAACTTTTTGACATTTAAAAAAATTATTAATAGCAAGTTCTACTAAGAAAGGGGGTTAGATAGACAGTCTACCAAAAAAACTGGAAAAGGGAGATAGTTGATTTCTGGCAAGGTTGGCATATGTACTTCTCTTCCTCTTCCATTGCTTCCTTTCTCCCCCTCTACTTTATTTTCCTCTATCTTCTGTGTCTCATGCTACTGGAATCTAGAACTCTATATTGCAGCAGAAAAGGTTTAGACACTTTCCCAGATGGATAGTAACGTTAAACTTCAAATTTCATCCCTGTAACTCTCTAGTCAGATGAAAAGAGACTTGGATTTTTAACAGCACAGTGTTGAAAGTGATTTGTACTTTTTAAATGTTTTTTATTTTTATTTTACATAAAGATAAGTCCTTATAAATGTTTTGAAAGGAACATTGTTCAAAAGGGTAAAATAATATCAAAAATAATTTTTTGCATTATAATGATTTGAAGTTGATTCTTCTAAGCTTTAAAATTACAACTCTACATATAAAAGTTTCATCTCTAAGTGATACTTCAATTTACCAAGTTATATGATTCCTTGGAAATAATAAAATAATGGCATGAATCTACTCTGATAAATAAAACAGTACTTAGGAAGTCTATTTGCTCAATTAATATCTTTGTTATATAAACAAGGCATTCATTTGGGGAAAATGAAGAGTGATAATATTTTGAAAGTGCTGCTTTCTGTGAGTTGACTAGACTTGGATATATGTACCTTAGGACTGGTGTTCCAGCAAGTATTGTAATGGAAATATTTTTCTTAGTCTGTTGATCATCTTCAAGGTTGTTGATGATGATCAGTTGAGGACTTGTGTTTTCTGTGTTGTTGTTTTTTTTTTCTGGGAAGATTAGAGCCAATGCTTGTTTACATCATTATATGTAAAAAAGAGCATAGACATTAAAATGATATTAGTTTTATAGAATGAATTCTACAGTCTATAATTCTATATTCTTATATTAATTTTGTCTTTCAAGTTTGTGAACTTTCCCATTTCTGTTATTTTACAGAACTAAAATGTTCTGTCATAGTAACTGAAGGAAGGAGTTTATATCTTGAAAGATTATACTTCCAAATAAGAATTCTTGAGGTCTTCTTCACAAGTACCTCAATCCATGGCCTTACTTGGACACAATGTCTTACATTAGAAATGAGGTTGCCCTCAGACCACTTTGAGAATGCTATAATTTATATGAAGAATAAAGTGGAAAATAGTAAATTTCTACATGGGGTATCTAGAGAAGGGAGTGATGAAAATCCATAGGAAAACAGACCAGCTCCAAATACAGAATGGGCTAAGGATGCCATAAAGTGGAGAGAGGCAAGGAACAATCACAATATTGATGCTATCAAATAGATGGCAGTTTGATTTCTAGTTTCCTGACTCATGTGCTCACAAATTTCTGTTCTTGGAACCAATGAACTCTAAAAGACCCATGGCATAAATACAGGTTATTTTTCCAAATTTGTTCTTTTGATGATGCCTGTGAAATTTTGGAGTTATCTAGTGAATATTATGGGAAACAGTTTACTGACATATTGATACAGACAGTTCTGGGAGGAGGAAGAATAACTTATCAGATTGTTGTCACTAATGAATGTAATGCCATGGGATAACTGTTAACATAAATGGTTGTTCTTTATGAGTAGGTTTCTTAGCTGAGAACTGAAGTCTAACATATAAGGAAATAACCAAATGGTTGGTGCACAGAAGTGTGGTTTCCAGAACTTCAGGAAAGCCAGAGCTAATAAGAGGAGAGTCTGGTAGAGGTGACATTTTTTTGTTAGCATTTGCAGATTATCCTTGACTACTCTTCATAGTGCCGATTCCTCTTTAGTCTCTTACACTAGTAGATGAAGATGAAATGTTCTTCATGTTTCTTATTTTTAATGTCAGGTAATTTTTGTAGCAGATGCATTTGCAATACATCCCTCTCATCCTAAAATGCAAATCTACCATCTATGTGAGGCAGCAGGGCATTTTGATGGTGGTATTCACAGCCCACATCATGCTTCTTTGGAGATATCGTTGCCATCAGAACAAAATGTGAACAGTTTTAAAAGGTTCCTTGGCAAATTTCCAGTGTGTAACTGAAATCATTATCTCTTTTCTAACAGTGACTTTTAAAAAGTGGGTTGGAGTTGGAAATATTTTTAAAACTTTCATTTTGTAGCCTCAGTGACTATAAAAATAATTATTTAAAACTTTTTAAATATGAACTGACATAGTCAGAAAATGTAGTATTATGAATATGATTTACAAATTTAAGTGTAATTCAAGGGAATTGTATTTTATACATGACTTTTTTGTCAGCTCCACTTTTACAGTCAGAGAAATGGATCTGAAATGAGCAAATAAAATTTCAATCTTTACCTAAAAGCAGTTTCCAGTTTGTAAAAAATGATAGACAAGGATCTGGGGAGGAGATTCTGTAGTTAAAAAACACTTGATGCTCATTCAAAGGAGTGAATTCAGTTTGCAGTACCCAAAAAAAGGCAGTTCACAGATGCCTATAATCTGAGGGAATTGGATGCCCTTTGTGTCTTCCACTTGCATGCACACACCCATGTATAGGTATACACGCACTTAACTAATTCAACAAATTAATCTTTAAAATTAACAATAAGAAAAGTTCTAGAGTTGACATTCAGATTTACTTCCAAGCACAAGGTAACTTCTTAAAGGTATATTTTATTTTGTTTATATTAGGAATCAAGTTGGTAATGAGAAGACAACAATATAAAATGCTTCCAATATAAGATATAGTGGCCAAAAAATACAAAAGTGTTTTTAAAATGGTGAGGGTTTTAATTTTTGTTGATTTCCTATGAATATTTTTCTCCAAAGCTTACATGTGTGCAGTTAACTCTAGAGTCCAGAAGCGGCTGGTAGACCCCTGGAGGGAGACTTACAACCAGGTGTGAGCTTCCCAAAGTAAAGCTGGGAACCAAATATAGGGCCTTCAGGATGGGTATTAAGCATACTTAACTTTCTAGCTATCTCCCCTATCAGATACTAGAATTTTTAAAAATGTATCTTCCCAACTATATCTTAAATACTTATAAAATTTCTATATCCCAGATATACTGCTGAATGTTGCAATAATTTAAAATTTATCTCATATATAGTCATAACTTGGTATCTACCTCACCCTGAGCATGGTAAGCTTGGCAATAACAATGTCTGTGATGGTCTTTGTCTCACCCTAAAAATACCTCCGACAAATGAAAACTCATTGTTAAGGTGTATATTAACTCTGCACTGTAGGCCAGCAATAAGTTTAGAATAATAAGATTGAGTATATAAAAGGCTTCAAAAAGATAAGTAAGTAAATAATTTACCCATGCTAATATTTGCATGGATGAAGATGGAAAGACCTGGCTTGACCCCTAGTAACTCATTCTTTAAGCAATGTTCCAATATCTAAAAATGTCACAACCTTTCAATGCTGACTTGTTACTTGGAGATGATGTGCTTACCCATGTGACACTCTTAAGGTATATTTCACATTCAGTATGTAACAACTGAGACAACAGAACAAATCCTCTCCATTATCAATTGGAAAGTAACTTTAGGAAGATTATGAAAATAATATAAATTGAAATTTCAAATAATCTTCAAGATTCAATTAGAACACTGAAGTGAAAAAAAGCTGCTTTCAAGTTCAAGTAAAAAATAATCAGAAAACCAGACATCTCCCCACCAGCTCCCTGCCCCCCCTCCCCATTTATCATACAAAATACAAGTCCAGTGGTTATGAACTGTCCTTTACTCTTTCTTGCTTAGGATCTATAAAATATGACTTGAAATGAAGGAAAACCTATTGATCTTTTGGAAAAGAGAGTCTACTTTAAACTAGCAAAACATTACTGTTTATGGCAATACAGGAAACAGTTTTAAAGAAATAGACCAACAGCTGATTTAAAATTATGGTGCACAGCTTCTAGTAGGGCATCACTGACACTCTGGAAGTTTGACTCTGTTAGGAAGCAATCTGGGAAAGCAAAGAAAGAGCTTACTCTGTATACTTCTGAAGCTATGACTCAGTCATGGTGCAGTGCACTCAGAGTCCAAGGTCAAGTGCTAGCACACTTCAAAGAGAAAGCCAAATGACAGCATTATTTCTCCATTGCACAGGGGCGCAGTCTGTCCCTCATGTGGACCTTTAACATTAGGAAGCTGGCTAGAAATGCATCATGTTTCCAGATAAGAGACAGCTAAGACAAGTCCAGTTATAGCAATGTTGACTCAGGAAAAATACTCCATCAAAATGCAGGTGGGTGGCTGGGTGGTTCCCTGCTAAAACACTATGTAAGAACATAGTTTGGAAAAACATCAAATCACAGGACTTCTGTGACTCTTAGAAGCAAAGATGAACAAAATGTCCATTAGGTGGCATAAAAATAAGAAAATGTAAACTAAAGGTAAATTTAGGATAAAATATGTATTAGAATAAATGCAAGTAATAGAGGAACAGAAACAAATTTCATCTGGCATTTGAGTGCATTTCTTGGAAATGTGTATGTGATGCACAATATGAAAGTAGAATGGAAATATGGAAATGGCTTACTCTCATTTGAAAAGGTTTATTAAGAACTATTGAATTGTATACATTTAAATATATAGATGCTTCATTGAACAATAAGTAGCACTTCTATCTTATACATAAAATTACTTGAATTAATTGATAAATAAGATACGTATGTGTTCTGCCTTTCTGAAATGTATCATTTGTGAAATGTCAACATATAAGTGGACAGTAATGATTCAGTGTCTATGCACTGACAATAGACATTAAGTTGATTGAAAGATAAAAATAATAGAGGGTGAAAACTTCCAGAAAAGCAATGTTCTTGTGTTATAGGGTATTTGCTCACACTCTGAACCTGGAGATTGTGTTATTTATTAGGAAAAAAAACCTGGTTTTAGTTTTATGGCTCAGAAATAGGATACCCCTTTATTCCAAGAGCTTTCTGCTTGAATATTATAAACATAATTAAATAAAGTCAACCAGAGGCAAGAGGCAGAGCAAGTAACACTTGACAGAAAGTGAACATAAGGATAAAAGGAAAAAACAGAGAGTTAAAGGGTGTCAGAAACATGGATAGAGAGAGGCACTGGAAGTAGAAGTGAGGGGCATTCAGTTTGAAGGAAGTTTTGAGAGATAGCATGAAAGAGGGGTCCTTCTGGGTCCTTGGCTAACTGGGTCCTTGGCTAAGATGGAAGAATAACTAGAAGCTTTCTCTGGTTCAGTGAACTAGTAAACTTTCACCCCAGCATCTGGCCTCTGAGTTTTCATTGGTAAAATTGAACAATTTTTGTTGAAGATTTTTTTCAACAATAAAACAGTATTCCCAAAGAGCCCTGAAAACAAGAGACAAATCCTGATGTTCGAATAACAAATACAGTTCGTGAGTTTCACTGTAGCATCAAAAAGAAAAGCAATAAGATCGGAGAATGGAAAGACACAAAGTGATTATCAGTAGTTGACTGACACTGGGAATTAGGAACACTAAAATACTCTACGAGGAGTTTGTCTGTGGAATGCTGTCAGCTTGCAGGATGTAGAATGCATAGATAGCCGAATTCACTGGAGCCCAAGAGAGACTGGCAAGCAATTTTTGACATAATCTTTCAGAGATCATACTATTCTGTACTCCATACTCGAAAAGAATGAAGGAATGATAGGCTTAGGAACTACTTAACATATTGGATACCTAAACATTGTACTTGGTGGTAAAATAAACCATGATTCAAGAACTCTTTTATTTGTTAGATTTATATTTTAATTTTTTAATGGTGTTATGTGTGTGGAGCATATGTTATGGGTGTGGTTGGAGCATATGAGACCTGAATGCAGATACTCTACGGAGATAAGAAGAGAATATCAGACTATGAGGATTTGGAATTGTATATGGTTGTGAGCTGTGAGACATAGATTCTGGCAACCAAACTCAGGTACTATGAAAGAGGAGCAAGTATTTGTAATGCTGAGCCATATCTCCAGCATCAAGAATAACTGTCTTATTTAGGCTTTGTTGCCTATATAGGGAACTTGAAATGGTAAGAGTAGTTAGAGAGGAGATATTGTGGTTTATTTAAGACATACCGATTTCAAGGTTTCAATGCTAGTTATCATTGGAAAATGAAAGATGTCCAGACAACTGGATGTTTTAAGTAATCTATAGGAGATAATGAAAAACAGCAATGAATGTGACGTTTCATTTAAAAATTCAAGTCACAAAGGAATAGGAAACAATCCTATTTCAATAGACTAGAAAATGAAGAGCTCTCCAATGAGGCTAGGAAGGTTTATCTAAGGGCTAGGAAGAAAAGTGATAAAAGACCAAGTTATGTTGCATGAATACCAAAGATAATGGCTTTCCCCCTTTAACAAAGACTGGGTGAGACAGGCTGCTGAGAGGTTAGCTTACTACAAATTCAGATATAGTGTGCAAATATTTGGTTGTAACTGTGCTTGCCAACACCAATGTTCTATCCCATGGTATTGTTTTGTTTTGTTTACCCATTGGAGCATAAAATATTGAAAAAAGCACTGTACCACAGAGTCACAATTCAAACACACTTTGTACATTACATTTTGTGATAAGCTATCATGAATTTGACCTAGATGGCTTTGAATTCTTTCAGTGACATAAGGAGTCTTTGAGAGCAATCCACTTGCTTCAGTCTCCTGAACTGTGATTATAGACCTGACATTCATAGTGCATTTCTAAAGTCACTAAGATTAAATCTATTAAAAAATAGATTATTTATATTAGGCACAACTGAGGAAAAGCTGGGCGCAAATATTTATGGGTTATTTTTGTTGTTCATCTCCACAACATCAGCTAAAAAGTTTGGTCTAAACTTCCAAAGATCAAATAAAGCAAGCAAGCAGAGGTGCTCCTCCCACCCAATACTATTTCTCACCCTCTAATCCTACCTAACCTTTAACAAAGCATTAATAATTCCAAGAATAATCTCTGTTTTGTTGTGATTTTTTTTTAAAAATCAATTTGTACTGTATATTTGTACTTTTGTGAGATCCTTTATGTTGTTTTACCATTTTAAGTCTTTGTACTTGGCTACGCATGGGTTGTCTTTTTATTGTTAGTGCTCTCTTTTTATGGATACCTGGATTTAACTTGTGGATTATGTAAACACAATATATATGTCAATATCTATATATCAATATATAGATCTATATAAACTACTAGCTTTTCAAAAAAAATAAAGTGGGTGATTTAAAAAAATCAGCAAGAGTATGCGAAGATGGCCCAGTCAATGAAGTTCAGTTATTCTCAGGGCCTATATTCGATGCTGAGTTTGACAGCATGTGCTTCAAAGCTGTCACCAGGCAGGCAGAAACGGAAGAATCTCTGCAATTAATCACTAGACAGTCTAGCAAAATGAACTCCAGATTCAATGAGATATTGTGTCTCAAAAATACAAGATAGAGAAGAATCTTAGGAGACACCCAGCCTCCAGACATATACACATGAACCTGCACATACATGTGTACACAGTTAAGTGCACGCACAAAAACACACATGGAAATGCATATAATGATTAAAAGTTTGTAACATATGTGAAATTGGGAATACAAAATGTAGTTTGTTCTTTGGTTAAAAAACAAACTTAAATTTGATAATGCAAAGTTTGTGATTAGGGCTGTGCTTATATGAATTGGTGGTACACAGCAAGGAAGAAGAAGCAGTTAAATTGTGCTATAAAATTTATGCATCATTTTGATTCAGGCTTTTAGAGAATTGGGTAATTTAGGTCAGTAACTTTAAATCAAATTTTGTCAAAATGTTGATACTGTGTTGTTTATTCATAGATCTCTAGAGACTTAAATTGTTTAATGAAGCCATTACTGAATATGACAATAAAATTATGGTGTAAGCTTAGAGAAAATTGTTTATTAATAGCGACAGACTGATACACATCTTGTTCATCCAAAAAGTAGTTTTAAATAATCAAAGAAAAGGTAAGCATAGGAGGTTTTGGAACTAGATAATGTTTCACGGATTTTATCAGGATTATTTCATCTGTCATGACATTCCTGCTGAAGGTATGGTACTCAGGTTACATTACATGGTAGGATTTAGGAAGCTCTATTAGTCAGTATTCTGAAAGGCAAACAGGATGCAGAACAGTTGGTTTAGTGGTTAACAGCTGGCAGATGGCAATGCTGTGCTTAAATATGAATGCTCAGAATTCAGACTGTCAGGCCTGGTGACATGGCTCAAGGTGTAAAGTGTTTGATGAGGAAAGACCTGAGCTTGATCCCCACATAAAGCCATACACAAATAGCCTGTGTGTTTCAGAATTTAAGTGACCATACATAGCAAAGCAAAGTGGGAGTGGAAGCCAGGAGAATCCCTGGAATCTTGATTCTGATATGTGCAATAACATACAACAATAAGATCTTGACTCAAATAAGGGAAAAGGAGAGCATTGACACTTGTATTGGGCCTCCAACGTCTTCTTGTGTGTATTGGCACATGTGGGGCTGGAATCACAGGGATGAGTTCACATATAAACTTATACACATACGAACAAACCACACATACACACACAAATCATACACACATACACACATTCACACACATACATAAATCATACACACACATGCACACACACACACCTACACACTTACACACACACACATACACATATATATTATACATACACACAAAAATATATACATACACACACACTAAAAAAAAAATCAAGATTTTTCCCCCACTGTACTGACTCCTGTACACATTAGTCAAACTAAACACGACATTGGTTACTTTTGAAGGAGGTTACTTGAAGTCATCTTGGGGTATACCAATTTTAAGAATAATGTTGCTTAAACTTTTGAGATCTAATGCTTTTTGTACTCAAATATGAAGGCAGAATTGTAGAGAGCTGCTGTTTCAGTAGCTACACGTTTGCATTTCCAAGATTGGCCCTGGCCAAATGTAAACATTTAGCTGCGCAGTTGCTAGGCAGATAGGCGTGCCTTAGCCACTGCCAATCCCGAGGCATATTGGGTGGTGAGCGAACAGCCAATCAAAAGTGAATACGTCACTCTAGACTGCACTTAAGCGGGACTCCTTCCTCAGCTCAGTCTCTCTCTCTCTCTCTCTCTCTCTCTCTCTCTCCCTCTCTCTCCCTCTCTCTCCCTCTCTCTCTCCCTTCCGCGTCTCTCCACGTTTCTCCACGTGGGTGATAAAGATTAAAAGCCTCGTTTACAGTAACTACCTGTTCTCTGCGTCTCGTGATTTCTCCACGGACGCAAAAGCTCAAAGGGGTCGCGTTAGATCTGGTGCCGAAAATCCCGGGTTAAGTTCCAGGCACGAGAATCCAAGCGTGCAGATTCTCCACGCGAGCGAAACCCACGCGCGGTTTTCCCCGGCGGCGGTGGCAGCGGCAGATCCCTACACGTTAGCGGAAGGAACCCTGAGCTTCAAGAACGGTTAACAAACTGTGGATGTGCGGGGTCACCTCCGGAAGGTATGCTTGGGATAGAAACCCTCGTTGCGGGTGGATATTCTCCCATTGCCATCGCAATAGCTAGCTTCTTGTTTGCGTTGCTTTCAGCTATTAGGGCAAGTCAAAAGGTTTCACGAGAGGTCCGTTCCAAGCTATCAGAACCAGAGTGTGTTAGTGTGAGCCGGAGGCGGCATCAGGCCAAGGAGCCTGGAGAAATGGGGTGCTCAAAAGTAACTAGGACTACTGCAGAGTCCATGGAACCACCGGCAGGTGGGAAAAAGTGGGTGCAAAAGAGAATCCGGCGGACAGAGGAAGCCGGGCGGTGGCGACGCACGCCTTTAATAGTGAAACAAAGGATTTCGGAATCGCGCACAGCCGCTGCCACTGCGACAGAATCGCGCGCAGGCACTACGGCAGCGGTGAAACGTGTAGCTGCTTTTCGTGGGAAGGGAAGCCTGAAAAATTGTCTGGGCGCATTTTGCGGCCCGGGAGAGGGTCTTTTTTGTGTTTCTTTCACAGGCGAAAACAATCTAATTCGTCCCGTGGCACATGGCAGCGCAAGCGCGGTGGGGACAGCGGAGCGCGGCCTGGAGCCGCTGGCCCCCCGTGGTGCAGACGCAGCTGCAGAAGCGGGAACCTTCGGAGGATCACAAAGAAGGAAGCTGGATTACAAGATCTCGGCCGACTCTCCTGCCATTGTGGCTGAGTATATCGATGTGGGATTTAATAAAATCTTAAACTATTCCAGAGGTTTTTAGTTCAAATTTAAGGTTTTAAATAAAAGCAAAATCTCTCAGTTCGAGACTGCACCTAAACTGGCAGGCAGGCAGGCAGAGAGAGGTTAAGTATATTTACATTTGAATTAAGACCTGCAGGCTGCGACCAGAAAAGGCAGTTTTCGTTCTGAGTCTAAAGACCAGATCCTAAAAATGTGCCTATATTCAAAGTTGTTAAAAATAAGATGCCTTAGATTCCTTTAAAATGTGTAACAATTATTAGAGAATAAAATTGGCTTTTATCCGATATTCTCATGAGACAAAAAAGATTGGTTATTAAATTAATCCAATATAAAGTTCAAATTTAAGTTTTATACAACCTAACTTGTCTTATCCAGCTACCATTTCAATAAATGTTTACATAAAAAATATTTTTATACCATTCCTTTACATTTTTGGTAAAGGTAAAAGGTTTATAGGTAATAAATTTATTCATAATGTTTAAGAGCCCATGAAACAATATTTGTTAAAAAATAATTGCTTCAGAAAATGGGTAATGTTTTATATTTTACATATATGTACAAATTTTGTTGCCTTAATACAAAAAGGATAAGAGGTTAAATCCTTTGGTGTATATTATATTTTACCAGTGGATTTCTCTAAAGAAAATTTTTTTCTACAAGCTATTGCTTCAATATAGCAAGCTTTTAAAATTTTTAAAATACTTGTTACTTCAAAAAAGTATTCAAAGACAGTGTCTTTCAATGTTTGAGTCAATTTGACTTTAGAAATAACTCAGCCATTAAGGCTGGACTTAATTTAAAATATAAAGGCTAAACTCCCAGCGGCCACGTGGTGTCTCACAACCATTTGTGGTGAGGATCTAACGCCATCTTCTGGCCTGTGAGTGTACATGCAAAGAAAAATAGTTTACTTTAATCTTGATTTACTCTTAGTAATTTTTAAAGGTTGTTAAGAGATATTATTTGACTAAAACCTCATTTTAGGCTTACCATAAGAGGATTTAAAACCTCTGTTTAATGTTTTCAAAGGGATGTAAGTCCTAAATTAAATCATATATATATTTTCTTGAGTTTATCTTGCTTTAACACAATTAAATTATGTGTTATAGTCATTGTTTTAAAATGTTAAAAAGGGGTATATCTGCCTTTGTCTTGTTAAATATGTTTCATAAAGTGCAAAATGTTTCGGCTACAAGATTTAATATCTCTAGCCATTTAAATAACATTAAAAATTAATAAGGTGTTTTGGAAATACATCTGCACAACCGGTGTTGGTGTGTGTAGACCCTTCATTTTTCCTTATGTTATCCAACCTTCAGAATAATTCTGATATCTTGGATTGTAAAAATGTTACATGCTTTTTAGCACAAGGCTAAAATGGATCACTAGACCTAGTCTTGGTTGTGCATGTGCCTACCTTTGTGCCCATCTCAATACATCATTATAGAGACTTAAAATAGACTTTGGTCAATCAGAGAGTTGATTGGCTCTAGCCCATGTGAAGGGGCTCACAGATGTGGCTCAAATAAACTGTGTCAACAGCCCCACATCCAGGTGTTACACCTCTAAGATTTGTGAATGATGCATTTACTTAAAGCCATGATCTTTCTGCTTATTTAAAAGGAAAGTGAAATGGGAAATTGGACCAGATACAGCAGTGATTGCAAATCCGGATTTCCAGCCTTGATGGAGTGTGGATGGAGCCTGTTTCCTGTGGAGATTTTACTTCTTAAAAATAAATGTCTTCTGCCTTTTCTTTCTTTCTTTCTTTCTTTCTTTCTTTCTTTCTTTCTTTCTTTCTTTCTTTCTTTCTAAAGAGCGGGAATAGGCCTGCTTGATATACAGTTCTATGATGTGAATTAGTATTCATAAATGGTTGGTTTGTAAGCTCAGAGCCCAGCAATATAAGTGACAAGGTAGCTTAAAGCCTAAGCACTCGCAAGCCTTGGAGCAAGAATCCCTCCCTGAAATTTGACTATCTAGGCTAGAAAATAGCCTATGACAGAGACCCTCTCAGTCTATGCACACCAGGGGTTCGGCCCATTGCACTGGGGTAGATGAGAGGTCTAGTCCAGTCAGCTCTTGCCTAAATAATTGTGGTACCTAATAATAGGTTGACAGCCTTTGCACTCCTGGGAGCTATATATACTCCATTGCACAGGGATGGGTGTCAATTCTCTTTATATTTCCTTAGCCCGTGCACCCAGAGGACTCGTCTCCATGGCACCTGGAAGGGTAAGGAAAAATCTTCGGGCTGTGAGCTCTTGATCGCTTACTCCCCCCCCAAGATGGAGTTTGCTTGATCGGGTTTGAGTTCGAATCTTATTTGGTACTACATTTAATCGGCAAAAGGCTGTTTCATATTAATAATTTAAACAGGGAGAGATGTAGAGAGCTGCTGTTTCAGTTGCTACACGTTTGCATTTCCAAGATTGGCCCTGGCCAAATGTAAACATTTAGCTGCGCAGTTGCTAGGCAGATAGGCGTGCCTTAGCCACTGCCAATCCCGAGGCATATTGGGTGGTGAGCGAACAGCCAATCAAAAGTGAATACGTCACTCTAGACTGCACTTAAGCGGGACCCCTTCCTCAGCTCAGTCTCTCTCTCTCTCTCTCTCTCTCTCTCTCTCTCTCTCTCTCTCTCTCTCTCCCTCTCTCTCTCTCCCTTCCGCGTCTCTCCACGTTTCTCCACGTGGGTGATAAAGATTAAAAGCCTCGTTTACAGTAACTACCTGTTCTCTGCGTCTCGTGATTTCTCCGTGGACGCAAAAGCTCAAAGGGGGGCGCGTTAGACAGAATTTCCAAATAGTGTTGTTGTAGACTTGATATGCAATATAGTGTATGATGTTTTACAAATAAATTCTTAGTCATTCTCCTTGTGGATGGTCTCCAGATCATGGAGAAATGGTCCACACATTGACATGTTGCTACTGTCTACAAAACTCAAATATTAATTGAAAGACTCTTCAAATCAACCTGGGTCTGATATTTAGAGTTTCCTCCTGGGCATATTTCTATGCTTTTTGATGTTTGGAGTGGGGTTCTTGTTAAAATGATGTAATACCAGTCTTCTGTGAAGTTCAAGGATCTATACTATAGCTCAAAGCACATTTTACCCTGCAGGATCAAATTAAAGATGAAAGGGGATGAAGTGAGAAATGCTCATTGAAATATAAATATTTCATCTTTATTAATTCTTAAAGCAGGTAAGATGAATTTTAAAAGGTCTAACTGAATAGTGTTAAGTAAAATCTTGGTATTTCTGATATGAATATTTTCTCTGGAGTTGATGAATTCTGAAATTAAAAAAAAGTCTGTGCTAGTCAAACTGTCATAGTTGTTCGGAATCATAATTGAATCAGTTTGGGATATCTTTTTAATTAGCTTAATGCAGACAGGATTATCTCGGATTTGAAAGCTTTTGTCAGAAGTACTTTTAAACAATTAACTTAACAAAAGCGTAATGAAAATGTTAACAGAATATAGCAAAATAGTAGCATATCTTTTCTGTACTCCATTAAAAAATACTTACAGTGGTTTGCATTCATATTTTATCACCAAAGTTCCAGTGAGGGAACTCGTAAAATGGCGTGGTATTGAAAGCCTTTATTGCTCTAGCAGAGAGGACTCAGATTTGGTTTTCAAGATGTGCAATGTGCAACCCATTAACCACCTAAAATTCTCATACTAGGATATATGACACCTTCTGTCCACCATGGACATTTGTGGAAATGTATGCCTACACGGTACAGCATACACACACACACACACACACACACACACATATATACACTAAGTATACAAATGATAATAAAATTCAGTGTAATAAAATTCTGTCCAAGACCTGACAAGAGCCACAACCAAAACACCAAGAAAATAGTGAATTAAACAAGATAATTATCATTTGAGAGCTCCAAGAATTTCCTTACATTGACCATGTTCACAAGCTCTACCACCCACTCCCACTTCCACCTCCCCTATCTTCTAGAGTAAATAATAAAGCTGCACAGAAGACTCAGACAAGCTATACTTCAAGGGACATTATGACATCAGTCCAGCTGCTAGGAAGAAGCAGGAAACAGCAAAGCTGCCTGGCAAAACATTTGCACCACAACCACTTTTAAGAGATACTCTCCAACCTGTTGATCATCCTCAGGCTGTGCAATGTGCTACAGTTTCCCCACTTCTGTGAGCTCTCAGACATGCTGGGGTGCACTTTGAGTTGCAGCTCTCTTTGGCTTATGTCTGCTTCTGTAATTAACCTATATTCCTGCAAGTGCCCCCCAATAAAACTCATGAGAGTCCACTAAGTTGGACTCTGGTGGTATCTGTACTTTGGTCTGTAGTAGGCCCCCTATCTGAGATGAGTAGTCTTGTGTGTTGTGTCTCCCCAGGGAGAGTTTTGTCACATGACTTCTTCCCAGCTCCATGTGTACTATTTTACCTTTTCAAGAGGTAAAAATGTGTGTAGAATACTCTTTCCTAAATAGACTTTATTTTAATGTGTGAAGACTTGAGCATGTGAATGCAGTTCTCACAGCTGCCAGAAGATGACAGAAGATACTCTGGAGCTTAAATTACAGATTGTTTTTACCACCCAATGTGAATGCTGGGAATTGAACTCAAACTCTTGTGTTCTGCAAGAGCATAGCAAACTTTTAAATTTTGAATCATATTTCTGACTTTCTTTTCAAAAATTTTATATCATACCATTGTTGAAAAGACTGAGCACATGAATTCTCTACTTTTATCTGTTCATGAATCATACCAGCATATTCTATTTTATTGTTTATATTTGTAACCATATTTGTAACTCATGTTCAAGATATTTAGAAATCTCTACTGTGAGACTAAACATTCAGCAATTTTAGTGAAAAGTTATTGGAAAATATGTTTGAATTATGAAATATTTTTTGTATACTTTAAGATACAATGACTATACGGCTTGGAGTTCATGCTATCTCCCTACATATTTTTATATCTGAAAATGGCAGCATGTAATTAGACTTAGAACTACATGATAAAAACCCTCTACTGCTTCTGATTAATGTACTAGGATATCAACTATTATCTCTGTCCATCAATTTGTAAGGCTTTAGGTGAAAATAAATATGCTTTCAAATCTTCTGTAATGGAATTCAGAAGCTGTGCTTACAAGTAGTTCGAGAAACATATCCAGATATTTTGTACTTTTGAAAAGTAGGTATGACATGAAGAAAACTTAGTTCCGAATCAGCATTGAACAACATTTGAATGGGGTGCAGTCTCTTAGAAAATGTACAGACCTGACTTTTTAAATTATGTGTACATATGTGTATTTGTGTAAGTATGTGCATGTCAGTACAGACGTCCTCAGAGTCTAGAAAGTGTGGTCAAATGTCTTGGGTCTGGAATTCAAGGTACGTGGTGCAATGAAGATGCTGGGTCATGGGAAATGCTACTATCTTGAAGTGTGGCTTTGTTGGAGGAAGTGTGTCATTGTGTAGGTGGGTTTTGAGGGCTCTTAGTGCTTAAGCTCTGCCCAGTGCTGAAGAGTCAGGCTCTTCCTGGCTGCTAGCCAATCAGGATGAAGAGCATTCTGTTTTTTCTCCAGCACTTGGTCTGCTTGGAAGCTGATATGCTTCCTGCCATGACGATAATGAACTGAATCCCTGAAACTGTAAGCCTGCCCCCAATTAAATGATGTCATTTATAAGAGTTTCCACGAACATGGTGTCTCTTCCCAGCAATGAATCTCCAAGGAAGCCAAGGTGGTTCTGAGAGCTCTGGTGTGGATGCTGGGAACTATCTCAGGTCCTCTTTTTAAAAAAAATGTATGCATACATTTTTATTAGCTGCAGGATCTGCTTAGGTTCCAGATACTACCTTCATAGCTGAAACTTCTGCATCCAAAATTATTTAAAGTAGAAAGACTATCAAGAATTTGCAAACTTCTTCTCTCACCTATGCCTGACATTGTCATCCTCCCCTACATATATAGCTGGAGTCACGGGGCTGCTCCCTATGTGCTCCCAGGCTGGTGATTTATGCCCCGAGAGCTTTGGTTGGTTGGTATTGCTCTCCTCCTGGAACCACAAACCCTTTCAGCTCCCTCAGTCTTCTCTCTCCCTCCTCCATTGGGAACCCCATGATCAGCTCAATGGTTAGCTGTGAGCTTCTGCCTCTGTATATTTCAGGCTCTTGAAGTCCTTGGTCAAGTGAAGGCTGGACGCCCCAGTGTGGGGGAAATCGTGGGTAGGGAAGTGAGAGTGGGACGGTGGGGGGGGGCACATCCTCATAGAAACAGGAGAGAGGGATGGAATGAGGGTTCCTCGGTGGGGGGGGGGGAAGGGGATTGCATCTGAAATGTAAATAAAATATTCATTAAAAAAAGAAAAAAATTAATTTGCAAACTTTCAAAAGAATTGTTTTCTTGAAGAATAGTAGCTTTCACCTTTGGTAAATGTTCACTTTCTACTTGAAAGAATAAATTAAATAAATATACTTAATTGCAATCTTCTAGGAATTTGAATGGTGGGAAAGATATGACTATATTGAGTAGATACAGGACTCAAACCTAATGACTTGGCTGCCAAAATGAAGGAGGCTTTTGGCTCGTAGCCAAAGAATAAATAAATATCGATGAGTCTTCCCTGATGTAAATAAATGAGTGAATAATGCATAAGCATGTAAATTAGAGAGAAAAGATACCTCTTTCTTATGGAAGCTTTCTAATTGATAACAAAATATAGGAGGAATCTGAAATCATTATTGGGACATATGATAGAGTGATAATTCTGTGAAGAAGAAACACTTGTGGAGTGTAAAACTGCTAAGTGGTACAAAAGAAGAAGAAAATCAGAAATCTTCATAGCATCAAAGTAAATAAATAACATTACAGATCTATAATTCCACGTTAACCCTTGTAACAGGAAAGAGGGGACATTTGACAGACCCCCATCCTAAACAGATGGTAGAAGTAAATACTATTCTCAACAAGACATGGTGAAGAGGAGGATGAACTGCAGAATCTGCACTCATGAAATGCATTATATTGTCATCAGGAGAAGTTGTTGGACCACCTCAAGCTAAGTGATGTTCTTCCACGGGAAAAATGTGATGAAAGCCAAGGATACTAAGGAAAGCAAAAACTGAATGTAACGTGAGATGTGGACTAGCGCAAGCACAGGATTATAAAAATGGTTAGACTGACACAAGATGTGAGGTACAATTAAGGCAGTCTTGTGATATTTGAAATTAGGGGAACTAAAAAGATTTTTATTGTGTAATATTACAGAAAGACAAGCTGGCTGGAGTAACACACTACAACCTAATCTCTGTGGCATACAAACATGCATACTATCATGCACATGGTGTAGCTGCTGTTCCTTGGCTCACAGTTAAGCAAACATGGGATTTAATGAGTTACACATGAGATTAAATATGGCGTAGTAAATAATGATAAATAGATGGTGTAACTAATGAATGGTAAACATTACATACACATTTTTTTTTCTGTTGATTACAACATAAAAATTTGTTTAGAGAAGTCTTTAATTTGTAAATAGAAAAATTCCACTCTAAAATACGATAAAAAAGTATCATAGAGCAATTTAGTCCATGATTCCATAAAATAATTGTTTATTTTCACCATCAAGTTCCCTAGTTAGTTTTAACTGTCTTCTTGAACTAACATAGACTCTCCTGAGAAAAGCATCTTGAGTGAAGGATTACATAACTCAGATTGGCCTGTGATCATGTATGTTTTTGGGAGTGAGAGGTGGGGGGGTGTCATGACAGTTAATTAAAGCAACAAGGCCAAGTTCACTCTGGGTATCATCATTCCCTGCACAGATGTTCCTGAGTTTGTTAGAAAAAGAATCCTAGCTGAATATAAGATAGAATATGAGTCTACTTCCTCCATGGTTTTTCTTCATTGTTTTATTCTTCCTACTCACTACCTATGTCAGTGAGGGGTTGTCACCTCTAAGCTGGAACAAACCTCCCCTTGCCCAGGTGCTTTGGTCAGAGTGTTTTTGTTACAGAATCAGAAAGAAAATTAGTATATCATGTATTTTAATCTAAAATAAATGAATGTGCAACAACTAATTTGTAAGATAATAGGCTTGTTTTCAACACAGTTCTTATAGGTTGTGAATTATAGAATTGGGTTTTATTTCACAATGATTACATCAATGCTCAGTAGAGGATACTTTCAGATTCAAGGTAATCTTATGGGACAGCAACCAAATGGGACAATGGGACAAATTGGACAATCTTATGGGACAGGCCAAATGCAAATAAAAAGTAACCCGAATGCCAATAAGATGACTCAGCTATTGAGCCAACATTGCTTTCATTTTCAACAGCCATGCTGTAGTTGTGGAAATTCTCAGTGTAGAGGAAAGCTGAGTGTAAAATACTCATCAGCCTCTCAGTGCTACACTCTCTTTCTTTATCCCTAAAAGGAAAATCTGAAATAACCTATGTACCTGATAGAACATGAATCTCTGTCTAGTAAACATAGAAAAGGGCATTGCATTTTGAGCATTGCTGTTTGTTAAAGAAAGAAAAACATCACAACTCATCTTAAATTCAACATACTTTAAGGTGTTCCTTAGGTAACATCAGTAAACCTCATAGTGTGTAAAGGATTCATGGCTATTGAGGCCTCATTACACCGAGCTCTAGACATGTTGTTTGTCTGAGGGTTTTAGTTTACTATAAAAATTATTAAATGTTTTTGGTCCCTTTTACTTTATCTTTATGTCTGTAACAACATTACTTTATCTCTATTTCTGTCTGGATTTTGCTTCTTACTAAAATTCACATGCAAAGTAATTTTTGTATCTTTAGTGCATAACACAAAAACTTATAATATTCAATGGACTTTATTTGTAGTTATAGGTACTTAGTGTGTTTATACATATCATATATCATGTTTATCATATAGTATATATAAATATATATGTATACATATATCATACACACACACATATATATACATATATACATACATATATATATACATATATACATATATATATATATATATATATATATATATATATATATATATATGGAGGACTTGTTTACAAAAGTCATTTTTTTTAAATATGGAGTTTACTTTAAAATTGTGTGGATAAAAGTGTCATAGTGGAAATGCACACATTAGTAACATGGTTTCTTATATTTACATGTGTGAGCATATAAAAATGCACACACACACACACACACACACACACACACACTCACAAACTCACATATAAGCATAAGCCTAGGCTGTTCTTAAACATACTATCATCCTCTCAGTGTGCTGCATGCTAGTTTGTAAACACATGCATACTGTCACACCCAGTTATGTAATTTTTCATTAATAGAATCATATATTGTTAACAGTGTCTTTCTGTAAGTGCTTTTAACATGTAATTAATGACCCACATCTATTATCAAAGCATATACAATCCACTCAGCATCCATTGTACTGGTGCTTTTTTATTCTACCATTTAGTTGTGTTTTCTGAGTCTCCTAGGAAGATTTCTAAATATATCTTCATTTACACTGTATTGTTTTCTATGCACTGTTTTATCTACTATTAGAGTGGTGGAAATAAGGGATTTAGTTATGTAAGCTATTGGCCATGTGTGTGTGTGTGTGTGTGTGTGTGTGTGTGTGTGTGCAGAAATTATAAGTGAAATATTTTTTCTTTCTTTCTTATATTTTAAGTGAAATTTAAATATCATATAATTTAGAATCTGGTGAATGACTCAAATTTCAGAGCCCGGTTATCATGTCTTGTACTGATGGATGACCTGCTACTGACTGCTTCACACAACCATCTTCATCTATCTCCAGCTTAACAGCAGTATTAGTTTAACAGTCTTAATAGGCTTAGAGACATGGTCATCAGCCTTTCAGACTTGACTTACATTGTCATGGCTTTCTAAGTATCAGAAGGAGGTAGAACTGATTCATTCTCTCTTCTCTCCTTCCTCTTCCTCCTTCTTATTCTCCCACTTGTAAAGTCTTTTGATTTGTGTACATGTGTGTCTGTGGTGATTTATGTGCATCTGAGTGTAGGTGCCCACAGATGCTGGATAGATGTTTGCTTCTTTAGAACTGGAATTATTGGGGATTGTTTTCCAACATGGTTGCTGGGAACAAAGTTTCTTCTAAGAGTAGTGAGTTGTTGTTTTTTTTTTTAAACTTAATTGAGTAATCTCTCTCTAACCTGAAACCTATTCCCCTCACCTCTTGTGATGTTATTCTAAATAGTTTCTTCCTTGAGTTATTTATGCAAGAAGAGCTTTTGAATAAGCCTTACTCTGTGAGGTTTAGTTTTATAGAAGAAATGATTATAAAACCTTTAAATCGATTTTATCAAGTCATACTTTTCCTTGGTGGGTGATTGGTAAAATTAGTCCATCCTTTGTAATGTTGAGGCCTCCCGACAACATGTTTGCTGACATGCCTCATTGAGAACGTCCTGTCAAAGTGGGACAGTCTGAACTCACATAACATGTTAATAAGCTGAATATCCAAATAAAAGCAAAGTGACTATGTCATCTTAGCATGGGATAAGTAACATCAATATGAAAGAAATCTCCATTTGTTAAGGTCATAAATATAAGAAAAATAATAGAGGTAGCTAAGAGTCAAGTATCAACCCTTTACTCAATTTATTCATTTAGCAAAGTTCATCTTGGTTTTGTTTTTGTTGCTTTTCTGCTCTCCCTATGTTCTTCATTATTAAAGAAAAGAACACAATCATTTGCAAAGGCAGATGTTTCAGAAGGGTGCTTGTTATAACAATTCATAATTCATAGCTTGATGATTTAGTTATATGTTACATGGAATTGCATTTTTCAAGATTTGGTAGGTATAAGAAGTTGAAATTTTTAATTCTTGAACAGTCAAAATCACATATGTGGATCTTACCTCCTTACTATGCAAGCCAGGGATACTATTTCCAATTCAGTCGCTTTTAAGAAATATAAAATTAAAGAATGAATGTGTGACAGAAAATACTCAGGATGACTGTGGATGCAGATTGCTACACACAGAAGCACTAGCTCTGTGGCCTATGCTGCTGCTGTTTTCTACTGATTTATTTTTAATTTTAATTATGTGTATATAATTTGTTTGTACGGGATGGGACTTACGAGTTGTGGCCACAGTGACTGGGGTATAAGATCCCCAAGAGCTGGAGTTACAGGCAGTTAAGAGCTGCCATGTTGGTTCTGGTACCAGAACCCAGGTTCTCAGCAAGATCAGTACACATTCTTAACTCTGGAGACATATCTCCAGCCCTAGCTTTATGTTTAGGTGCTTTGTACAAACTAAGGCAAACAAATGTAGACACATTATCTCAAAGACTGTTTTACATATGTGTTGACCAATCTTTCATTATTGAGTTCAAATCACAATCCTTTTTACGCTCTGTGTTTACATTAATTGCAAAATTTTGCGAAAAGTGTGAACTGCCCAAAATATTGGCATTGCAAACTGAGTTACACTGTTCAATCTGGTAAATTAATGCAAATAAAACGAGCAGCAGTGTATAATATTAACAGATATTGAGTAAGTATATCATTAAGTATCCTTTGTGCAATGAACCCTTTCAGTTCCATCTTGTATTGATCCCGGCGTTAATGTAAGTCATTAAAACATTTGCTTATATGCTGGCCAGCATAGGTAAAATATCACTATCCTATTTATTAACATTGTTACTTCAATTGAATTTTTTGTCTGAAATAATTTCATAGTTTATGTCATTGATTACTTTGTATTTTATTACTTGTCTGACTCAATTGCGTGAAATTACATGAAGCCAGAGAGATTTATTCCTGTTTGTCTTTGTACTTGGTGTGTGTGTGTGTGTGTGTGTGTGTGTGTGTGTGTAACCCTATTATTATGGGTGTTAAAGGCAAATGGATCACTGGAGCTTGCTGTGTATGTGTGCATATGTCTGTGTTTCTGGAGGCCAGTAGTGTCCTGCCCTATAGCATTCTATTTCCCTCAAGACAGGGTTTCTCACTGAACATGAAGCAAGGCTGGCAGCCAACAAGCACCAGCAATCCTTTTGCCTTTGACCTCCACAATGATAGGTCACCTTGGCATGCCTAGCCCTTTATGTGGATGCGAAAGACTTGCGTTCAGGTCTACATCCTTGTGAAGCACTCAGTCTCACCAGCAGAGAAATTTCCCCAAGGTCTTTCAGATACTTTTAAGCTTATGACTAATAAGATGTTATAGTTTAGTTGTTGACCACTAGATATTTGTTAAGCAAATGCTGAGAAAAATTGAGCTTAACAAGCGACAAAGGAAAAAGGTAAATTATAACCTTAATTACACTTACCAGTACTTAAATGTAACAGAGGATAAAGTAAGTGAACATTGTAATTATTTGGCAGTTGATATATATTTTTTTTATTTTTGCTAGTTTTATATTTTCCAACATTATTTATCCTGTATATTATCATCAAAACAAGCAAGTATGGAAGCATGAGAGGGCAGGCATCAGCCCAAGGTACACCCAAGTTGCTGTGTGACCTCAGAATGGCTGGTGACACAAAGCCAATCTGATAATTAATTAATCCATAATGGCTTGTCAGGTTCCAGCAGTATGGTAATACCTTAATCCCTCCGTGCTTCAACTGCCAATAATTTTCAAATGACCTTTGAGAAGATTTTTTTTTCTATGTACAAATTCATATCTAATGACAAGAACTTTCTGACATTCAAGAAGGACAATTGGAATTTGTCTTATGTACTACACAAAAGCACAAATCAGTCAGGGCAGGAATGTCAAATAAGTAATACAGATAACATAGAGATATTAGGAAAGACAAATTCTCTTTTTTCATGCACATGTATTTGTTTACATTCATATATGTATGCAAGTTCAAATGCTGTGTGTGAACAAATATGTGAATATGTGTGCATGAATATGGAAAGCTGAAATGTAAAACTGGGTTCTTCCTAATATTTATTTATTTATTTATTTAGGCTCATTTGCTGAACACGAGCTTGCCAATTCCAGCTAGTCTAGCTATACTTTATTAATGGAACTCTTCCTCCAAAACTGAAAATAGATACAGCTGTCTCACTTTCTTGACTCTTTGTAGGGTCTGATGATCTGAACTCAGGTTCTCAAGTTGAACAGCAAGTGTTTTATATCAGTAAACTGTCTTCTTAGCCCTGGATCTGCTTTTGTTACAGTGAAGCACATGAAGCACATGGAGGGAACCACTCCTTAGCAAGGACTGAAACCCATTATGGTGATACACTTATGTGATATTTAGTGCAAAGCAAACATCCCGACACCCATGTCCGATGTGAGAACACAGACCTAAAGTCCCCTCATTCTACAGTTAGCTGCCCAGAAACTACGTAACCTATGACATAGTGTGAAACGTTTCAACTTCTAAATTTTGACTAATAATTTAAATGTCTGGTTCTGTAATTGTAAAAGGACAAAAGGAAGCAACTTTCTAAAACATGGTCACAGTCATCATTGTTTCAAATCCCTGGCCAGCATTTAGTCACACATCTGTTTCCAAATTAAACAATGATTTCATGATAACATGAACTTAAAAGACAGAATACAGCTATAAATTCTCTGGTGGTGTCCCATGCAGAAAGCCAAATCATTATGTAAGAGGATGGTCTTTATAAGGTCTTTTATGTGTTCTTCACTTGGAAGAAGATGCTCTGATGTTAACGTAAATTCCCAGTGTCTGTAGTGTCCCCATAGAGTAAGGAATAACAGATTTGCTTTTTAGAAATGTTCTTTAAAATGACAAAGGAGCCTACTATTCTAATTTATGTTTTTCTGATGCTTCACTTTTGTTCATATTTTAAGTTATCATATGCACAATGAATCTCCTTTTCAACACTTCTTGCCTGTTTTGTGGCAAGATTATGTGCATCTGTGATCATTTGAATTTTACTTAAAAACATATATTGCTGTGGTTTAGTCTGGCTAGTTCATTCTCTCTTTAAGAGTATAGCCAATTTCCCAGCATCTTAATCATTTTCACGGCTTCGCCCTGGATTGTCTCCAGACTATCTGTATCCTTGAATCTGTACAGGTTGTGAGGAAGTATAATCTATGGAGGTAATTAAAACGAAAATTAAGTATTGCTAAGTTGTCTTCTGACAGTGATTATAAAAGTCCGTATTTCATAAAAATGATATAAAATGCAGTAATTTTTCACTGCCCTATACTTGCCCTCCACCTTTGGAGTTACAATATATTAGAAATAATTTGAAAATTTGGACTCGCTGGTGGTTACCATATAGTATCTGAAATGGGACTGGCAAGGAAAAAGAAAGGGTTGATGGATGGTGTTGGGTGAGTTTTTTTGTCTATAATAGTCCCAGAAACTTACACAGCGAAAGAGAAATATAAAACCATGTTGATGCTTTCAGTTTTACAATCATATTTTTTAAATTATTGATTTGTTATTTGAAATGTGTATACAAGTTTTCAATGCATGTTGATCATATACATCTCCCCATAGAATTATCCATATTTCCTATCATATGCCCTTTCCAATTGCTTGTCTTTTCTATTTTTAATACGTTACAAAGTTAAAAATTAGTGGGACCCAAGTGCACACAGGTATAAAATTATCCAGTGAGGCAGTCTGTGCTGTAATGTGAGGCTTCCCAAGCTCTACAGTTTGACTAGCAATTGAAATGTAAAGCCATGTGTGGATCTACCATGTGAAGTGACAAAAGAAAGCCAGTGCTACAAATTGCACAACACTAAAAATAGTGACCCTCTCTACCTTTGCAACTATCAGCCACCATAGCTAATATGGGCCTTTTCAGATGGACTCTCTCATCTGTGCTGAAGTATTGACAGGTTTGATTTTGTTCATATTTTGTACAGGCAACCACAGATTCTGTGTGTTCATGACTCCCACAGTCTTCTTGTGCAAGTAAGCCCTATTTCAAAGCAGCCCTGACTTCTGATTCTTAAAGCTCTTCTAAAATCCACCTGACCATGCTGTCCTTTGTGAGGTCCCTCAGACATGCACTCTGCTCCTTCTATGAGAATAATTTTTGCTTTTCAAGGAATCTACTTCTCACTGAACAAATAATAATAAAAGGATCTGTGTTCCTACTTTTCACTGAATTTTTTTTTTTTTTTTTTTGCAAGGATCACTCTGTGGATAAGAAAGGAACAAAGTTAAAATTAAAACTGCGTTTTTACTCATGAGAGACGGTATCTTTTATCATGGCTGTTAAATAAAAATGAAAACAGCTTAGTTCCTTAGATATCTTGTCTTAATCCCAAAAGAGAACACCAGGAATAAAATATCTGTCAAATGGTAACAGGCAGAATTTTTACAAATTTGACTATTTACTTATCCTGGGGGATTTCAGAATTTTACCCCAAGTTTACAACCATTATAGTACCCTGCTCCCCTGTCAGAAACCAGTATATGAGGTGATACCTCGATAATAATCAGATACTGATTGGCATACTAAAAATAGCTAAATTTAGTTATCAGCTAACATTTGTTAATAGGTGTAGCTCTTTATTAAACCATTCTAGTATTAGATAAGTAATTTGAATTCTTGGTGAAAGCAAATTATACAGAACATCATCGGTCTTTAAGTGATTACATTATTTATTAATTTTGTGGCTCTCTGGTAAAATCACTGGGTAAATCAACAGATTTACGATTATTGAGGAGATAGGGGAGAAGTACAAAGGGTCAAGAAATTGAACAAAAGTGTGTGGCAGTTGGAGATGATGAACTAAAGGTAGTCATTAGAAAATCCCAGATGTCAGGAAAGCAAGAAGCTCCAACAGGGATGACATTAGCCCAGATACCCAACAAAGAGGAGAGAGAGAACCTTTACAGACCATATCCAGTGGATAGGCATGGCCCCCAGTTGAGGGATGGGGCAACCCAACTATCTCAAAAATATTAAGCAAGAATTTCTCCTGACTAGAGGACAGGCAGGGACAAAGAATGGAGCAGAGATTGAAGGAAAGGCCATCCAGAGACTGCCCCACCTGGGGATCCATCCCATTTGCTGACACCAAACCCAGACACTATTGCTGATGCATTGCGAGTGCTTTCTGACAGGAGCTTGGTATAGCTGTCCCCTGACAAGCTCTGCTAGAGCCTGACCAATACAGATGCAGATGCTCACAGCCAACCATCAGATTGAGCATGGGGGCCTCAATAGCAGAGTTAGGGGAAGGACTGAAGAAACTGAAGGACTTTGCAACCCCATAGGAAAAACAACCTCAACCAACCTGACCCCCCACCCCCGAGCTCCCAGGGACTAAACTACCAACCAAAGAGTACATACATACACATGGAGGGACCCATGGCTCCAGCTGCACATGTAGCAGAAGATTTCCTTATCTAGCATCAGTGGGAAAGAGGAGAAGCCCTTGGTCCTGTGGGAGACTCGATGCCCTGATGCAGGAGAATGATAAGGTAATGAGTTGGGAGTGGTTGGTTGTGTGTTAGAGCACCCTCATAGAAGCAGGGGGAAGGCGACTGGGATAGGAGGTTTGCAGAGGGCAAACCTGGAAGAGGAACAACATTTGAAATGTAAGTAGATGAAATAATCAACAAAAATGAATAATAAATAAATATATCATGTATATCTTGAACATGAGATTCACTTAGCTAAGCTTGGTGATACATGAATAAAGGCAAAATAAAATATCATGTTTCCTATATATAAATATTTTGCAGAGTACATGTACTTTTCTTCTTTAGTGAAAATGTTTCAGCTTGTGTATAATAAAGCATCCTCATTTGCAGTAAAATTGTCTAATTAAACTGCAACTTAACATAAAGAAATAATTTCAATACTAAATTAAGTAGTGTGTATATAAAATCTTTTATAAAAAATATATTACTTTGAAAACATATTAGTTTTGATTCAATTTATTTCCTTTTTAAATTAAAGGCTTAGTTTAGTTTTATTTGAATGTTAATAAATATATGAATGTATGCTAATGTCAGTGCAAGTGCCAATGAGGCCAGAAGACTATACCAATACTTCAGGCAGGATGGTATATGTTTTAAAAATATTTAGACTACATATATTCCTGAAACAGACATGTTCCTTTTTCTTGCATGAAGGTATGCCTTTAAACCACCTCATTAATTTTGCTAATATGTCATAAATATTTCCTATTATCATAAAGCAAATAGACACACAAGTATACATTCCCTATTCATTGAAAACTTAAAATTTATGTAAACTATTGGCATAGAATTGGGATCTATATACTTACCTGATGGGAGATACTATAATTATGATGGTAGTTTTTTTTTTCTTTCAGAGCAAGGCTTTTCTATTGCACTCCTTATGTGCTGATTTCTGTGATTTCCCCAAATTTCGAAAACAGTACTGCATACTTTATGGTAGTGGGGGACTATGTTTGTGCTTACCACTGAAGAAAGAAAAAAAGAAAAAAAGAATGAAAGAAAGAAAGAAAGAAAGAAAGAAAGAAGAAAAGAAAGGAAGGAAGAAAGAACAGAAGAAAGAAAAAGCAAGAAAGAAAAAAGAAAGGATCTATAAGTTCATATAACTATAATGTTGACCTAGGAAAATAGCTAAGTGGGTTTAACATTCAGGAGACAAGCTTGAGGATCTCAGTATGAATATCTCGTGTCATACAAAAGCCTGTAGATAGCAAGTATGTCACAAGGCCAGCCATCCTATGGTAGAATATAGAGACAGAAGAATACTGGGAGTTTCCTGACTTGTTAGTCTGGTACACATCAGCTACAAACAGAGACTCTGGCTCAAACAAAATGGAAAGAAAGGACCTACACTCAAGATTATTCTCTCACCTCAACAGGCAATATTGTATACATGTACCTCAATTCACACACACACACACACACACACACACACACACACGATATATATATATATTATATATATATATATATATATATATATATATATATATATATATATACACACACACAAACACATACATACCCTAAATAAATTAAAATGTCAAAGCATGGAGAGTGTGGCTTCATTCATTCATTCATTCATTCATTCTACATTAGTGTCATAATTAATCACGTTTATGAAGGCTTCATAACGTTCTAAGCTTTTATAATCAAAATAGTGGCTTCATCTTTCAGGAGCCTAGAAACTGAGAGAACTGGGTCTTGTAGAGAAGCTGAGGCAGGTGAAAACTGAAGTTGGACAAAGAGAAAATGCTTGGAAAGGGGCCCGTGGGAATTGTTCTTCTGTAAGTATGGGTAAAAGAGGAAGGAGAAAGATTAAATAATAAAATAAAATGAGAACAACAGGACAGGAAAGTTTATTTAGGTTCATTTAAGACAGGGAATTTATCCTTTACTGGTGGACCATGGTGAGCTTACAATAACACAAATAAATTACTTGGCATGAGGCAGAATTGAAGGGACCACGATAAAACAATTATGTCCTTTATTTCCACATCTCTGGGCTATCTACACATTCATTGCAACCTAGCATCAGACGAACAAGCAAGGCAGCTCCTTTAGGAACGCAAAGAAAAATAAGCCACCACAAATGCCTTTCAACTTTATTGTGGCAATTGCTCACATTTATGAAGGCCCTATAAAGTTCTGGCTTTTATAATACAAAACGGTGGTTATCACCATGCAAAGTGTCTATTGTCAACTCTTGGTGACAACTTTATTGCTGATGCAGACCAATATTGTGCAGGGGACTCTAGTAGCCATACATTATTTGGAAGCCAAGCATCAGAGTGAGCTTGAGTATGACTGTATAAAATTTATTTTCCTTTGAGCCCTAATAATTATATCAAACAGTTACAGAAATATGTGGGAACTACAAGACTTGTTAAGATGCAAGAAAAGATACAACTCCTTTTGTTGTTAGGGAACTACAATAAGTATGATTACCCAGATGCCAGGAACATGATCTCAGAATTTATTTCTAGAGTGCATACCAGTGACAGTCATGGATGACTGGCAAAGATGAAGCTCCTGGGCTCACAGAAGTCAGCAGAGCATGCTGGAGGGCTTTCTTCTAGTAGAGGAATACAGCCCTGTCTACTATTTAATTATGGTGCTAAAGTTTTACTGCAGATATAAAAACATAAATACCTATGTCATCATCTTTAGACTATAGTCTTTTCATTCTTTAACGTTTATAATCCACCACAAAGGACAAGCAAAAATGCATTTAATATTTAAAGGAACATATCAACATATGTGATATATTGATCTTTATATCATTATGAGCAAATTTTTACAATGGAATTGTCTGAACGTAGATCCTTAGTATAGGTGTAAACCCACACAGCAGCAGCAAATGTTATACGTGTGTTTACTTGAATCTTTTGAATGATTTTTAAAAAGATATAAAGAAAAAAATACACTATTTTCAAACAATCAAAAAGAATCCACCTGTGTAGTCCTGGGTTTCTTTATGCTCTATTGATCTTTAAACATTCTCTCACTGTTGGATCAACTGTTCAAGAACTGCTGGGTTCATCAGGAACAGCTCTGATGCTTTCTGATTGCCCTGATAACAATTTTTTCAGATCCATACTCTACTTCTTTCACTGTGACCTTATATGACAGTCTGTCATCTTGATTCTCACTGTAACTAGACTGACTTCTTAAAACATGTCTGGTATTTCAGCATTCCACTGTCTTTCTCATCATGTCAAAAGTGAGAACTCAATTTTGAAGATAGTAGCTATCTAATAACTCACAGAATAACATGCATTATTGAATTTTGATGAGCTATTTGTTTTAGTTCTAAATGCAATGGTAAACTATAATTACAGCCTCATGCTAAATTGTTCAGGTAAAGTAGAAATATGTTAATTAGTAGGTCAAAGTCTTTGTTTATGTATGAAAGTTCTATACCTTCTACAGTTCCTTTTTCACATATTTAGATTCTCAATCATTTTATATTTTGACAACTTCATACATAGCGTCTTGAGCTTCTATTCACTACCTATCAACCTCTGCTATATCCCTTCCTTTCCTTCTGCTCTCCTTCTTCCTATTCCTTTAGGAATCCTGTGATGGTTTGTATATGCTCAGGTCAGCGAGTGACACTATTAGAAGTATGGCCCTGTTAGGGTAGGGGAGGCCTTGTTGGAGTTGGAATAGCACTGTGGGTCTGGGCTTTAAGACCCACATCCTAGTTGCCTGGAAGCCAGTATATGCTAGCAGCCTTCAGATGTAGATGATGTAGATGTAGAACTCTCAGTTCTTCCAGTACCTTGCCTGCCTGCATGCTGTCATGCTCGTGCCTTGATGATAATGAACTGAACCTCTAAACCTGTAAGCCAGCCTAATTAAATGCTTATAATAATTGCCTTGGTCATGGTGTCTGTTTACAGCAGTAAAACCCAAACTAAGACAGAAGTCAAGGGCATTCTCTTTCAGAAGCAACCATTAACAGATAATACATCTTCAGAAAGTGGTGAGACCTGTAGATATACCCTCTCTTTATAATAGAATGTCAAAGGCCCAATCCTTCGCATATATCCACAGCTCCTGTGTGCTCATGATTGCAATACATCTGTGATGTTAATAGTCATCTATTCTTAACATTTTTACTATATATGAATCTCTTCATTAACTATGACTTTTTATGTAGTTCAGTGACCACCCTTTTCTGGCTTATAGCCACACTAGGCCAACTAATATATAAAGGTAGACTCATTAGAATTAAACCAAACTTTTCCATGGAGACTAAAAGCCTGAGGGCCTGGACAAATGCGCTGCAAACTCTAAGAGACCAAAGATACCAACACAGACTGCTATACACAGCAAGAGTTTCAATCATTGTACATGGGAAAAAAGACATTTGATGATAAAGTCAATTTAAACAATATCTATCCACAAATTAAACCTCACAGAAGATATTAAAAGGAAAACTCCTCAAAGAGTTTAACTACATCCATATAAACACAGGCAATAAGTAATACCATACAAGCAAAAACTGGGGGAGAGATGGAGAGAGAGAGAGAGAGAGAGAGAGAGAGAGAGAGAGAGAGAGAGAGAGAGAGAGAGAGAGGAAGAAGAAGAAGAAGAAGAAGAAGAAGAAGAAGAAGAAGAAGAAGAAGAAGAAGAAGAAGAAGAAGAAGAGAAGAAGAGAATAAATCTTTAAAAATGCCTTGGAGAACCTTTATACCCTCTGCATTCATATTTTATGCTGTTTATGATCACTCTTTGCTGATGACCCTAGGTCTTTTGTCCTCCTGTCAGTCATATCTGATGTTTGATTCTCCACCCAGGTTGAATTAGTTTCTCTTCCTTTTCATAACTTCACAATGAACTGTTTGGTGAGTGCTATGAGCCAAGTATGCTCTCTGGATTGACTTCAAGGTGCCTCTCCCAGAGGTATGTGTATTTGCTTCTTAAAAAACATTCTGATGTGACTCTGCCCAAAATCATGGTTTTCATTCTTTTTATATTAAGAGTTTTCTAACTACATGGCTACAATGGACTTATTCTTATGCTCAAAATCTATATAAATGTCCTAAATTCTATGAGTTAGGGTACAACACTTGTTTCTTTACCAGGATAAGAAAAGGACAAGAAAGCATATTTGTAATAGATACTTGATACTAGAGGGTGAGTGTTACTTTTTTTCCCCTAGGGGAACAACCTCACATTGGTGAGGCATATATGCTGTAATTACCCTATATCTGCTAGTAGATTGAGGCCTTAGTTATTAAGTCATGTATTTGCTTTTATTTGTCTCCTGAGGTCAATTCTTTCTTCCTGTGCACAGTTTCCATTCATATATTTTTTTGTTTTTGCCTGTGCTGTATTTACTTTACTTATGCTCTCAGATGCACATATAAACATTATGTATTACCAATTATCCAGCGTATCTCTTATAACCTTAGCCACTGTGCTCATTTTCCTCCTGAAAATGTGCAATGCAAAGTGTCAATGCTGATGTCTACGGAAGATCTTTAAACTCAGTCTTTCTAATTGAATCCAATAATTTTAGCAAAGCTATTAAATAAATTTGGCTAGTGTTTTTAATATGGAAAAAATAAACTAGTTAAAAAATTTTGACTTGTTCTAGAAATCCAGTACTACTTGTTGTTATCAACTCACTGAAGACCCTCTATCCTCTTCTTTTTAAAAGCTGGGATGAAACTGGAAGTAATGTCGATTATGGTAAAATGCCACATCTTTCTTTGCAGGAGAGATTCTGGTTACAGCTTGGCAAGCAACAGATGGCATTATTTTAACACAGAGAATTGCTGAATGAGACACTGGCTCTCTCTGAAGAGAGCAACAGCCTGTGCATCTTGGCTCATATGAGACCCTGGTGATTGGAATTCATAAACCCAGAGAGGAAAGAATATGGGCTACAGCCAGGTGCTTGAAACATCTGTAATGCTGGGCACACTGCTAAAGGTTACCCAAGGCCTATGGAGAAAAATAAATGACTAGAAAAGAAGATATTTTATTTTAAAAATCTATTACAGTTGCAATCTTTATATCTCAGCAGTGTGAAAATGGTGGAATAAAATGATAAATAATGCATTGGAGATGAGAAAATAATTTTCACATGCTTAATTCTAGGCAGCTTAGCTGACTTGCCTCATAACCAGCATTTACTTCTTACACAGTCTTGATGAAGGAAAGGTCATGAGCTTCTGATCAGTGTCAGAGACTTTCTGAGTCTCCTAAGTAGTTTGTGAGAACCCTTTCAGAATTTCCTAAGTCTTAACAAACTATAAAGGTAGGAGAAAATTGCCACACAACAAATAGTCTATAAAGTATTCATTTAGAAGTCAGCTTATATCTTTAATTTTGTATTTCTCATTTCCTTTTAGTAGTTCATCTAATATTAAAGAAAAGAAACAAAATAGCTTCCTCAAGGAAGTAATAATGGATCTATTTAATAACTGGAAAGACAAGTACTGAAAAATTATTAGTTATCTTATAAAAGTTAAATAAATGACCAGCAGACTTTGGTTCCATAATTTCTAAGTGTGATTGCCATTTAAAGTATTTACTGTAAAAAGATAGGATCCAGTGAGGAATTAGTAAGTTTAGATTTTTGTTGGTATTTAATCTTGTGCATATGATTTTCAGGACAAGTCATTTGTAACCAAAGACATTTAGTTCCAGTAATTACAGCAACAATAAACAGACATTTATTGATTGCTTCAGTCTCCGAATACCAATGCCAATAGAAGATGATTACAACTGCCTAATGCACAATTCTTCCAAAGAACGTCTCTTTGCCTTCAGTCCTCAAACTTCATAGTGAATTTCATGAAAACAAAATTGAGGAAGAAGTAACCTTAACTTTGATCTTATTCAATACCTGTGATATTTTGAAAACTGCTAAACAAATTACTCATTCCTCATTAATTTTCTTTTCTTATACAAATGCATTAACATTAATATTTAATGTACTAACTTAAACTTACAAAGCAGAGACTGATGACTTACATGATGTCGTATTGCAACTTTTGGTTTTTAAGCTTTTGTACTATACATAACTGGAATATTTACTCTCACTGTTTGATACTGTTTCTCTGCCAATGGTCTCTTTCAACTTTCAAAAAATTAAAATTTATAAAAGAAAAAAGGAAGATTTAACTAAAGCAACTTATGCCTTTAAAAACAAAGTACTAAATTAAAATTGATATATTCATTCAAATTATATTATCTCAACTGATAAAATAGTTGAAATTAAATGTTTAATCAATACAATTTATTAAAAATAGAACATGGTCCAAGTGGAGAAGAATGCAATCACCAATTTCATAAACAAAATTTAATATGACAGTAATATTTACCAAAAATTACTCAATGTAATTATGCAAATATATTTATATTGTTATAAGAAATAATCCAATGTTCAATATAGTTAGTCAATTATATTAACTAACATTATAGTTTGTCCATAAGATTTACAAAAATACAAATAAATAAATAACATTCTGAGATCTCAACACACCAAAGGTTGTTTTAGAATTTAGCATGAACTTCTTGGAAAGAATTTAACAATAAAGATTAAAATACTGAGAATTTCCAATTCTTTCATTCAATAACTTTATGGTTAAGAATATACAATAAGAATAAAGTTTTAAAAGTTTCCAGTATGTATTGAAATAGAGGTTGGTAACAATCTTACTTATATTCAAGGTGTAAAATCTAAATTTTGAATACTATACAGCCACATTATGGTATTATTGAACTTTTTATTTTATTTACTAAGCTTTCACTTATATTTTCTATAATATAAAACTTCACAAAATTTTTAAAATGCAACAAAATGCTACAAATACCCCCAAACAAAATAAAGACAAAAGAACAAATAAATATTTGGTGATAAAAGCAAAAATTCTATAACAATATAATTGAGAATGGGGTCAATGGCCCACCAGTAAAGAAATGAGCTACATGAGAGTTCTAAGTCAATTCTTAGTTCTCCTTCTGCTCAGAACAATAAATAAAACTCAAATACTTCATGTTACCAGGAAGACTTGTAAAATTAAAGTATATAAAATAAATGACACTCTGTGGTCTCCATAGACAACGTTTATTCCCGAGAAAGTTCAAGTCTTTAAGATTAACAAGAAATAGAGAGGTGGCTATTGATAATTTGAAGAGTTATCTTCAGCAAGTAAAAGGGAATGTCTGAGCCTACATGCTCTGTGCAATCTAACATTCCCGATGCTGTCACAGTGTAGGAGGGGTGGGGAACCTGACAATTGCTCAGTCCACAAAGTTGGATGATACAGCAGTCCAGATCTGGAACCCAAGGCCTCTTAAGAGTCAATGGCCTTTGATATTAGAAAGTCAATGAAGCTGGGTTCTGATGTCAGTAGAAGATATCAGTATCAGTCGCTGCAGTAGCTAAATCACAGTAACAGGGTATAAGAATTCACAAATAAGCCCTCCTCCAGGATGAGGCCTGAGGGTGAGTGCACCCAGGAGTCATCCAGACACATTCTGGGGGACCCACAGAACCCATAGCCAGCGCTAGCACGCCCCTTCCACCGCTCGCCCCTCCTCCAGTCTGAGGCCTGCGGGTGAGTGCACCCAGGAGTCCCCCAGACACATTCTGGGGGATCCACAGAACCCATAGCCAGCGCTAGCACGCCCCTTCCGCCTCTCCTCCCTCCTCCGGTCTGAGGCCTGCGGGTGAGTGCACCCTGGATTCTGCCAGACACATTCTGGGGGATCCATAGAACCCATAGCCAGCACTAGCACACTCCTTCTGCTCGCCCCTCCTCCGGTCTGAGGCCTGCGGGTGAGTGCACCCCAGATTCCGCCAGACATATTCGGGGGGATCCACAGATCCCACAACCAGCTTTAGGTAGGAAAACCCACATACTAACCTGAGCTCATAGCTGGGCGCCCTGAGTGCTCAGAACGCAACAGGTACCCCTCCCCGCCCCCCTTCCCCCGCGCCCCTGCCAGCTAGCACCCCTTTTCTGCCCATCTCCCGGGTCTGAGTCCCGGACCAGACCTCTACCAGGTCTGCAGTTGTGTGGACCCCGGTCACCGCCTGAGACATACTGGAAGGTCCGCTCAATCCAGAGCCACAGAGGAACAACTGAACTCAGAGTGTCAGACAACATACCCTGAGATATCCAAGAGGAGACACTGCACCCAGAACAGCAGACATCTAGCTGGACTGCTACATAGGAGGCACCATATCCTAAGGCATCCTAGAGATACCACTGTAATCAGGGCAGCTGGAAAAAATCACAAAGACATCTGGACTCCTAGAAGACCAAACACAAGCAAGACAACTGGAAAGACAGGCTTCAATCAGAGACAGAAGTACAGGTAGCACTAGAATTAACCAGATGGCAAAAGGCAGGCGGAAGAACGTAAGCAACAGAAATCAAAGTTACATGGCAACATCAGAACCCAGTTCCCCCATCATAGCAAGCCCTGAACACCCCATCACACCAGAAAAGCAGGATTCAGAATTAAAATCACTTCTCATGATGATGATAGAGGACTTTAAGAAAGACATAAATAACACTCTCAAAGAACAGATAGAAACCCTTAGAGAAGAAACACAAAAATCCCTTAAGGAATTGCAAGAAAATGCAACCAAACAGGAGAAGGAATTAAACAAAACCATGCAGGATCTAAAAATGGAAGTAGAAACAATAAAGAAATCACAAAGGGAGAACACCCTGGAGATAGAAAACTTAAAAAAACGATCAGGAGTCATAGACACAAGTATTACCAACAGAATACAAGAGATGGAAGAGAGAATCTCATGTGCAGAAGATACCATGGAAAACATTGACACAACTGTCAAAGAAAATGCAAAATACAAAAAGCTACTAACCCAAAATGTACAAGAAATCCAAGACACAATGAGAAGGCCAAACCTAAGGATAATAGGAATAGATGAGGGGGAAGACTCCCAACTTAAAGGACCAGTAAATATCCTCAACAAAATTATAGAGGAAAACTTCCCTAACCTAAAGAAAGAGATGTCCATAAATATACAAGAAGCCTACAGAACTCCAAATAGTTTAGACCAGAAAAGAAATACTTCCCGCCACATAATAGTCAAAACATCAAATGTACAAAACAAAGAAAAAATACTAAAAGCAGTAAGGGAAAAAGGCAAAGTAACATATAAAGGCAGACCTATAAGAATTACATCAGACTTCTCACCAGAGACCATAAAAGCCAGAAGATCCTGGACCGATATCATACAGACCCTAAAAGAACATAAATGTCAGACCAGACTACTATACCCAGCAAAACTGTCAATCATTATTGATGGAGAAACCAAAATATTCCATGACAAATCCAAATTTACACAGTATCTCAACACAAACCCAGCACTTCAAAGGATAATTGGTGGAAAACACCATCACAAGGAGGGAAACTACAACCTAGAAAAAGCAGGAGAGTAATCTTCCAAAAACCGTAAAAGAAGGTAGCTACACAAACATATCTCCAATGCAAATAACAAAAATAACAGGAAACAACACTCATTTTTCCTTAATATCTCTTAATATCAATGGACTCAATTCTCCAGTAAAAAGACATAGACTATCAGACTGGATACGTAAACAGGACCCAACATTTTGCTGCATTCAGGAAACACACCTCTGTGGAAAGGACAGACACTACCTCAGAGTAAAAGGTTGGAAAACAATCTGCCAAGCAAATGGTCCCAAGAAACAAGCTGGAGTAGCGATTCTAATATCAAATAAAATCAGTTTTCAACCAGAAGTAATCAAAAAAGATAAAGAAGGACACTTCATATTCATGAAAGGAAAAATGTACCAAGAGGAACTTGCAATTCTCAACATCTATGCCCCAAATGTAAGGGCACCCACATACATAAAAGACACTTTACTAAAACTTAAAGCGTACATTGCACCCTACACAATAATAGTGGGAGATTTCAACACCCCACTCTCAGCTATGGACAGATCATGGAAACAGAAACTAAATCGAGACACAATGAAACTAACAGAAGTTATGAACCAATTGGACTTAACTGACATCTATAGAACATTTCATCCTAAAACAAAAGAATATACCTTCTTCTCAGCACCTCATGGTACCTTCTCGAAAATAGACCATATAATTGGTCACAAAACAGGCCTCAACAGATACAAAAAGATTGAAATAATCCCCAGTACCTTATCAGACCACCATGGATTAAGACTTGTATTTGACATGGACAAAAACATCAGAAAACCGACATACACTTGGCAACTGAACAATGCTCTACTCAATGATAACTTGGTCAAGGAAGAAATTAAGAAAGAAATTAAAGACTTTTTAGATTTAAATGAAAATGAGGACACATCATATCAAAACATGTGGGACTCATTTAAAGCAGTACTAAGAGGAAAAATCATAGCTCTAAGTACTCACAAATAGAAAGTGGAAAGAGCATACATCAACAACTTGACAGCAAACCTGAAAGCATTAGAACAAAAAGAAGCTAATATACCCAAGAGGAGTAGACAGCAGGAAATAATCAAACTCAGGGCTGAAATCAACCAAGTCGAAACAAAAAGAACTATACAAAATATCAACAAAACCAGGAGCTGGTTCTTTGAGAAAATCAACAAGATAGACAAACCCTTAGCCAGACTAACCAAAGGGCGCAGAGACAGCATTCAAATTAATAAAATCAGAACTGAAAAGGGAGACATAACAACAGAAACAGAGGAAATTAAAAAATTATCAGATCCTACTACAAAGGCCTATACTCAACAAAATTGGAAAATCTGGAGGAAATGGACAATTTTCTAGATAGATACCAGGTACCAAAGTTAAACGAGGAGCAGATAAACCACCTAAACAGTCCCATAACGCCTAAAGAAATAGACACAGTCATTAAAAATCTTCCCACCAAAAAATGTCCGGGGCCAGATGGTTTCAGTGCAGAATTCTTTCAGACCTTCAAGGAAGACCTAATACCAATCCTCTTCAAGTTATTTCATCAAATAGAAACAGAAGGAACACTACCCAATTCATTCTATGAAGCTACCATTACACTCATACCTAAACCACAGAAAGACCCAACAAAGAAAGAGAACTACAGACCAATCTCTCTTATGAATATTGATGCAAAAATACTCAATAAAATTCTCGCAAACCGAATCCAACAACACATCAAAACAATTATCCATCAAGATCAAGTAGGCTTTATCCCAGGAATGCAGGGATGGTTCAATATTCGGAAATCCATCAATGTAATCCACTACATAAATAAACTCAAAGAGAAAAACCACATGGTCATATCACTAGATGCTGAGAAAGCATTTGACAAAATTCAACATCCCTTCATGTTAAAAGTCTTGGAAAGATCAGGAATACAAGGCCCATATGTAAACATAGTAAAAGCAATATACAGCAAGCCAGTAGCCAACATCAAACTAAATGGAGAGAAACTTGAAGCAATCCCACTAAGATCAGGAACTAGGCAAGGCTGCCCACTCTCACCTTACCTATTCAATATAGTACTGGAAGTCTTAGCTAGAGCAATTAGACAACAAAAGGAAGTCAAAGGGATACAGATAGGAAAGGAAGAAGTCAAAATTTCACTATTTGCAGATGATATGATAGTATACTTAAGTGAACCTAAAATTTCCACCAGAGAACTCCTAAACCTGATAAACAACTTTAGCAATGTGGCTGGATATAAAATCAACTCAAACAAATCAGTAGCCTTCCTCTACTCAAAGGATAAACAGGCAGAGGAAGAAATCAGGGAAATGACACCCTTCACAATAGCCACGAATAAAATAAATTATCTTGGAGTGAATCTAACAAAGCAAGTGAAAGATCTGTATGACAAGAACTTCAAGTCTCTGAAGAAAGAAATTGAAGAACATCTCAGAAGATGGAAAGATCTCCCATGCTCCTGGATTGGCAGGATTAATTTAGTAAAAATGGCTATCCTGCCAAAAGCAATCTCTAGATTCAATGCAATACCCATCAAAATTCCAAATTAATTCTTCATAGAGATAGAAAGAGCAATTTACAAATTCATTTGGAATAACAAAAAACCTAGGATAGCGAGAACTATTCTCAACAATAAAAGAACCTCTGGGGGAATCACCATTCCGGCCCTCAAACTGTACTACAGAGCAGTAGTGATAAAAACTGCTTGGTATTGGTACAGAGACAGAAAGGACGATCAATGGAACAGAACTGAAGACCCAGAAATGAACCCGCATACCTATGGTCACTTGATATTTGACAAGGGAGCTAAATTCATCCAGTGGAAAAAGGACAGCATTTTCAACAAGTGGTGCTGGCTCAACTGGAGGTCAACATGTAGAAGAATGCAAATTAATCCATTCTTATCTCCTTGCACAAAGCTCAACTTCAAGTGGATAAAGGACCTTCACATAAAGCCAGGTACACTGAAAATATTAGAAGAGAAGTTGGGGAAGACCCTCGAATACCTAGGCACAGGGGAAAAGTTCCTGAATAGACCACCAATGGCTTATGCTCTAAGATCAAGAATCGACAAATGGGACCTCATCAAATTGCAAAGCTTCTGTAAGGCAAAGGACACTGTCAACAAGACAAAACGGCAACCAACAGATTGGGAAAAGATCATTACCAATCCTACATCTGATAGGGGGCTAATATCGAATATTTACAAAGAACTCAAGAAATTAGACGCCAAACAACAAAATAACCCCATTAAAAAATGGGGCACAGAGCTAAACAAAGAATTCTCAACTGAGGAAACTCGAATGGCTGAGAAGCACCTTAAGAAATGCTCAACATCCTTAGTCATCAGGGAAATGCAAATCAAAACAACACTGAGATACCACCTCACACCAGTCAGAATGGCTAAGATCAAAAACTCAGGTGATAGTAGATGCTGGCAAGGATGTGAAGAAAGAGGAACACTCCTGCATTGTTGGTGGGGTTGCAAGCTGGTACAACCACTTTGGAAGTCAGTCTGGCGGTTCCTCAGAAAATTGGACATAGCACTACCTGAGGATCCAGCTATACCACTTCTGGGTATATACCCAGAAAATGCCCCAACAAATAACAAAGACATGCTCCACTATGTTCATAGCAGCCCTATTTATAATAGCCAGAAGCTGGAAAGAACCCAGATGCCCTTCAACAGAGGAATGGATACAAAAAATGTGGTACATTTACACAATGGAATATTACTCAGCTATTAAAAATAATGAATTCGAGAAATTCTTAGGTAAATGGATGGATCTAGAAAATATCATCCTGAGTGAGGTAACCCAATCACAAAAGAACACACATGGTATTTACTCACTGATAAGCGGAGATTAGCCCAAAAAATTTGAAACAACAAAGATTCAACTACCAGACGACATGAAGCTCATGAAGAAGAAAGAACAAGTGAGGATGCCTAGGTCTTTCTTAGGAGGAGTAACTAAATAACCAAGGGAGCAAATATGGAGACAAAGTGTGGGTCAGAATCTAAAGGGGGGGTTGTAGGGAGACCATTGCGTCTGGGTATTCATTCCATAGGCAGTCACCAAAAATAGATGCTGATAGGGATGTCAGGATGGGAAAGCTGACAGCAGCCGGATAAGGCTGTCTCCTTAGAGGTCTCTCAGAGTCGGACATACCCAGAGACAGATACCCACAGCAATCCATTAATCTAATCAAAGTTCCCAATGGAGGAGTTAGAGAGTAAATTGAAGGAACCGTGAACCGTAAGGGCTGGTGGCCCCGTGAGGAAAGCAACAATACCAACCAGCCAGAGCTCCCCAGGGTCTAAACCACCAGCCTAGGAGCACATAGGGAGAGACACATGACTCCAGCTGTATATGTAGGGGAGGATGGCCCTGTTGGGCATAGGTGGGAGACAAGATAATTAGTACCCTGAAGGCTGAGCACTGAGTGGGGGGATCTGAGGGTGGGGAGGGAGGCTGGGGGTAGGTGGGTAAACACCTTCATAGAGGCAGGAGGAGGGGGGATGGGATAAGGGGTTCCTGGGTGGTGGGGGAAATATGGTAAGGGGATAAAATTTGAAATGTAAATATTATATCCAATAAAAGAGGGGAAAAATAGAAAAGCGGTTAGAACCAACATTCTTAATAAAATGTCAGCCCTCTTCTAAAAAAAAAAAAAACTATCTTGATACTAAAATTTGTTTTGAGAATTGTATATTGCAGAATGATCAGCCTTGGTGTATCTACTCAACAAGCAAGCTGGGCAGACCTGCTCAAACCTCTGAGGTCCGTGAATTCCTTCTGGAGGCAACGAAGACACAGCATCAGAGGATTGTCAATTTGCTCTCCCCCCGACTCCTCTTCTAATATCTCAATGCCCATAATCAGCTTGAAGAAGCTAATGATGAGTCAGCGCCCCTATTCCCTGGGCATGGGGACTAAGGTGGTAAATGTTGGGCTGTCTCTCTAGGGAAAAGTAGTGGTTTTGTCGGAATAGAGAGGATTAGCTAGGGTTTATTGCATAGCCATAACCTATTAGTAGAAATCTGTATAATTAATATCAAGATGAAGATATAAATTCTTAAATGGCACCAATTTACTTTGTTTACAAATTTTAAGGATTTCATTGGCATGAGCTTCTTAGTGATATAAGAGTGAGATGAATATTGTTACTCTCATAGGCACTGTACCAGTATAACACACTTAGGAATACAAAGCTTAGACCCAGTCCCTCTTCAACTTTTTTAACTGATTTGAGATGGTCAGCCTGTGAGTTAAGGGACTATAGCAAATTCATGACTTGGAGTTTATTATAAGGGTGTTCTCTATGTTTTATTTAGCAATAGCTGAGTGGAGTTAACAGGCAACAGTCCAGATTACCTTACATGGATAGCTGGTTTTCAAAACATCAGAAATCCTTAGAATTGACATGACAAACATTTCAGTATTAATGTTCATTTTCATTAGAGACCTGTCTGCTCCGGACAGCTTCCTATGTTAAATTCTAAGAACAAATTGAGCATCCTTGGAGTTACTCCAGTTGTGGTTAGACAGCCACTAGGCAAGAATTGCCACTTTTCTTCTACAGACAAATTACTGTCCAGAAAAGGACACACTTGCAGAATAGTCGACTGATTATATCTGCCTAGACAGAATAATCAGCCCTTAATAATTCTGCAGCACTAAGGTCTGTCAGATGATCCTGGGCCAGAAGGCAGAAGAACAGATGCTCCAACGTTTTGAAGTAGAGTATCCAGGTGTTCAGAGGTCTCTATAAATTGGCTAAGTTTTAGAAGCTATGCTTTGTGCTTCCCACAATTATAGTCAACTCAGTCATTCTGGATTTCTGATGGGGTTGAAAACTTATAGCTATTTACCTTGAGAGAAAAGATCTGAGTGTATGGTCGTCAGCTGACATTCATCCTAAAGCCAGGTTCAGAACTAAATGTTTTAGTTAGGAGAGATGACAGAGGTGCTGGTAGGTCAACAAAAGGATGGACTGGGTATTAGGACTATCTTGTACCTCACTGGTACAAATTGGCATAATTATGCTCTAATTGTATTTTGAGAGAAAAGTTTCCTTTTAACAGGAAGGGTGATGTGTAGGAGGAGCTAAGGTGGGAGGAGTACTGAGAGGAAGAAAAGGAGTAAGAAGAGGAGAAGAAGAAGGAGAGGAGAAGCTAGGTGATGAAAGAGAGATAGAGGGGGGAGACAGGGAAGCAGATGTTCATGAATCTCCACCAGTCAAAGATAGTAGATATATCTAGGTTGGGTAGTGGGTTATACCTCTGATTGAACAATACCAAACTTATAAAGCCTATGATTAACATTTTTTTAAAAAATGTATAAATGCAAAAAGGAAAAGGGGCATGGGATAGGGGTTTTCTAAGGGGGGAATGGGGAAAGGGGATGGCATCTGAAGTGTAAATGAAAGATCTAATAAAAAAAAGAAAAAAAGAATTCACAAATAAGAAGTAAAGGGAAGCAGGAAATGCAAAAATGTTTCTCTTGGATCTTTGTATGATTCATATATGTTCATGGGAGGAGCTGCCCACTTCTATGGGCACCTTTTATTTGGATAAAAGCAGCATCTGGTGACCTAGGTATTTGATCCTTTCTATTCCACCTTTAGAGCTTCAGTTGAAGTCATCAAAATGGAAACTCAGTTCTTGGGGTGAAACTCAGTTCTAGCAGTCCACTTTTACCCTGTTCTGATTCTTTCCTATATACCACTTAAAATGTATATCAGATTAGATTATCCATAGCTGTAAATATTCTAATAGTCTTTGATCATGGAAAGAAAAAAAATATTTTAGCTTATTACCTACAAAGTCTTAACATATTGTCCAGACTTATCTTTCCTTATCTACATATCATTTACCAACCAGAAGAGTCTATGGTTTCCTATCTGTCATTTGAATTTAAGTCACTGGTTCCCATCTGAGGACTTCTATACAGGCTGTTCTTCCTGAATGAATATTTCTGTTTAGTCCCACATTTTCACATGTTTCCCGTTCATCAGTTAGATCAGTACTAATGCCCCCTTCTCATCTGCTGCTGGCATACATCATTGCTCAAGCTCTGAGTGTATGTCCAAAATTATACAATAAGTGTCAAAGCCCAGACAAGGGCATATTCAAATTTATCTCTGAGAGATCTTGTTAAGAAATGTGTGTGTGTGTGAGAGAGAGAGAGAGAGAGAGAGAGAGAGAGAGAGAGAGAGAGAGAGGAAGAAAAAGAGAGTTCAAAATTAGTTAAGGTACATGAAGTGTAAAATACATCATTTTTTTTCAAATACATTTTTAGAGGGAAAAATGCAATAGACTTAAAATGGACATAGTGGAGGTATGTACACTATCAATTTAGTAATGAGTCTTTTAGCTCTCCATGCAAGCTAGGTGTTGAATGTAGCTCAAGAACAATTGTTGTGAATATTTTTTTTAGATGGACAGATTTCATTTAAAAATTAACTGGGCATGATAAGAGGTCAAGAGAACATGGACACAACTTTGCATTTGGAGAAGGTTGAATGTAACTCCATCTACAACTATTTAAATAGAATTTTACATCTACAAATAAATAGAAAATTAAAATCAAGAAACAAGGTTAGAGGATAGGACATGAAACTATAATTACAGGAAGCATAGTGATAAGGGTTTTCTGATTTTGCAAGTTGCCAGGGGTGTTGCAGAATGGTTCTCTGTATATGGACTGAAAAACTGGCAAGGTTAGGGACTTACCTGACTTAGAAGAATTATCTTGAAAGTAAGATTTACAAAGATAGGACTAGAGGGATGGCTCAGTGGTTAAGAGCACTGACTGCTCTTCAAGAGGTCCTGAGTTCAATTCCTACAACCACATGGTGGCTCACAACCAACTGTAATAGGGTCTGATGCCCTCTTCTGGTGTGTCTGAAAACAATGACAATGTACTCACATATATAAATCTTTAAGAAAGAAAGAAAGAAAGAAAGAAAGAAAGAAAGAAAGAAAGAAAGAAAGAAAGAAAGAAAGACAAGATATTACAGCCAGGGTTTGACCTTAGTGAAGCACAACCTACAGTGAACGATTTACTAATATGGATATTCCATTTTCTCATGAAGTTACAACCTGGCTTTTTACTAACAGGGATTTAAAAATAAATTTATAATAAATAGCATATTATGTTAGTGATGACATTATGTCTAGCACCTCAATACTGAAACAATGTTGATCTTCAACAAATATTTGCGAGGAACCTATTCAATAGCAGACATTTGATATGTATGTATACAGAGGCTACATTTAAATAACAAAATAAATATTTAAACAGTAATACATATTTAAAAACAAAGCAGATGTGAGTAGAGAAGAAACTATACTGCAGAATGTGGTAGGGGGTGGGGGTGGGATGTGGGGAGTGGAGGAATGAGGAGGGGGGTGGGATGGTGGATTCCTGGGTGGTGGGGGGAGTGGTGGGGGTTAGGGTCTGAGATTTAAATGTAGTATCCAATAAAGAAAAAATGTGGAAGCCCAACTTAATGTAACTTGATCTGTTTGAGATTTTGCTTTATATTTTACTTGTTTGAGTTTTTTTTTTTTATTGGTTATTTTATTTATTTACATTTCAAATGTTATCCCCCATCCCAGTTTCCCCTCTGCAAAACCCTCTCAGGAGACAGCTATACCAGGCTCCAGTTAGCAAGCATTTCTTGGCATAAGCAATAGTGTCTGGGTTTGGTTTCTGCAGATGGGATGGATCCCTAGGTGGCACAGTCTCTAGATGGCATTTACTTTAGTCTCTGCTCCACTCTTTGTCCCTGCACTTCCTGTAGACAGAAGCAATTCTGGGTTAATATTTTTGAGTTGGGTGGGTAGCCATAACCCTCAAATGCGGGCTGTGACTAACCACTGGATATGGTCTCTACAAGTTCTATCTCCTCCCCTTTGCTTGGTATTTTACCTAAAGTCATCACGATTGAGTCCTGGGAACCTCTTGCTTCCCTGGCATCTAGAGTTTTCTAGAGGTTCATTTTTCTGACCCTCTGTACTTCTGATCCTGTCCCTCTTTTCCCTTCTCCTCTCTCCCTGACAAGTACTATCTTTCCTCTACCTGCCCTGCTTATTTTATTCCCCTGTCTAAGTAGGACTGAAGCATCCATACTTTGGTCCTCTTCTTGAGCTTCATATGGATATAGTGAATTGTATCATAGGTATTCCAAGCTATTTGCCTAATGTTCACTTGTGAGTACTAACAAGAAAACGATGTTTCTAAAGGCCCAAGTTATAACACCCAAGATGGCTCAAAACATAAAATTATAGGCTGTGTGGGTAAAAAGCACAATGACTTGAGTTTGATTCCTAGATCTCATAGTGAGGAAGAAGAGAAACAGTTCCTGAATGTTTCCCTCTGATGATAGGTATGCACCAGCATCATGGCATAACTGTGTTTGCCTGTACTCACAGAAACACATCATACAAACATTCTCAATGATAAAAGGTAAGTGAGACGGCATGTCACTCCTATCCAGTTGATTCTCCCAGACACTCCCTATCTCATGCAATACAAATTATAAACCACTTATCTTTATCAACAAGGCTCATCTTTGCTTTTTCATCCATCTACCCTAGTTAATAAACATTTCAGAGTTGTGTTTTTCTTGCCCATTCAGACAGAATTATGTTTAACTTTGAGTGTGTCTACCAATTTCCAATCACCCTTGTCAGTCCTTTCTTGCTTTAAAGATTCCTGCAGTTGCTGAGCTTGTGGCCCAGCATCCATGTTAGAAGGTTCTCCCTTGTCTGAATCTCCAGCCCTCTGCAGACCCTGGGCTTATGTTCACATCCCTATGCATGCCCATATCTGCATGTATACAATAGAAAGTAAAATAATTTTTTCCATTTATTTATTTATTGGATATTATTATTTATGTTTCAGATTTTATCCCTTACCCCATTCCCCTCACCCAGAAAACCCCTATCCCATCCCTCTTCTTCCTACTTCTATAAGAATGTATCCCCACCTACCCTCCCACTCCCATCTCCCCACCCTTGAATCCCCCCCCCCTCTGCCCCACTCGGTGTTCAGCCTTCATGGGACCAAGGATTAAATTAGCTTTTAGACTTATCTTGGTAAAGTTCACAGCAAAGAATTCTAAGGCATCTCAAAGTGAGTGTAGAATTGATCATCCTTTTTTTCTTCCTCCTGTGATAAAATAGTAACAAAATTAGCAACTGGTTATTTCTTATCTATCACATAACTTCATTTCTAATATAAATAAGGATCTTCATGATAAATATTTTTGCTTAACCAAATTTTTCTTTATAATATTGAACTGTTTTATGCTTCATTTTGTGGCTAGCTTTGTCTTTTGGACTATAAACTCAAGGCCAAGAATTTTGATCATAAGATCTTTGAATAGGTATCAGGTTAAAAGAACGTTTTATATTTGAAAGCACCTAATTAGTGTTTGCTGAATGGGTCAAAAATATTAATGAGTGAGTTAAACAAATGAGAAAATAACTTCATTTAATGACTTTCTGGGAGTTGGCTTTTAAAATAATACAAGTTACATGAGTAACACACACAACTTGGTTTGTGGTGTTTCACCATGAATTTTGATTTAATGTCAAGTGAAGAAATAAGCTACAGAGTTTTTTCTTTGACTAAGCAGTTCATGAGCCAAAAGAAATCAGATGTGACTATTAGGAAGGTATTTATTTTGTAAAGGGCATTGAGGTGGTGGAGAGAAGCTATGAAATCTGTCTTTTTAAAGAATACAGAAGGGGTTTAGTAAGTGGCAATTACATAGCTGGCTGTGTTCCTCCAGTTTGTCATTGTCATCGAAGAAGTTGCCAAACCACAGTTCTATCATAGGAAGAAATTAAGTATAATTCGGTTAACTAAAAATACTCAATAGCCACACTGCTTAGAGACATGTCTATATCGCAAATTAAAATTCCAAGACAATGACACTTAAACCATAACCTAACAAATGTTATTATTAGTTGTTTCAGTGAAATAAAATCTAAATTATACTGTATATTCCACAGTAAAGAATGCTTGCAGCACTATTTTTCTGAAGCCATTATCAATAATAAAAATGTAGAAAAAGATTACTCTAAGTAAACTTTAAAAATTTATAGTTGTATAAAAATTTGAAAATACATTATATGAAAATACATTATTCTATTAGTACAGAAAGAGATTGACTTTGATGAAAGAATAGAAGGCTTTTAAATCTAGTATTTCCCTTGTGTAGCCTTTTAAACTTTCCCTTGTGTTTTAATTAAAAAAAATTGGTGTTAATGATTTTGCATCCATCCACTATCCTATTTCCACTTTCTCTTCAAGCTTTATGTACTGAATTTTTTTCAATGCCAGAACATATTTAGTCCTTCCTATATGTGCATGAGTACAGGACTAATGACGGGATGTGGATAATCTCTTAGAGGCCTCATTACTGTGGAAAACTGAATCTTCTTTCCACACCAGCCATCAATTGTCAATAACTCTGAAGGGTGTAATTTCTTTACAGTGGAGTTTCCCCACTCATGTTTGGACTCTGTCAAGCTTGGTCTTATACAGTCTTGTGTATACAATCACAGGGATATGAGTCCACTTTTGTAATAAGCCTTTCATGAACTAGGGACACTATTTCACTTAAGTCATCCACTAATTCTGGCTTTTACAGTTTTTCTGCTTTCTTGTTTGGAACAATTTCTAAGCTTTGGAAAGAAAGGATGTGGGGTAGATATTCCATTGAACACTCTTCAGACTTTAATATTTTGCTTGTTGATTTGTTTGGGGGCTCTTGATGAATAGACATCTCCTACAAAAAGGAGCCTCCCCAGTGAGGGTAGAGAAACACATTAATTTATGGGTATAAAGAACACCCTTAGGAGAAGGTTTGATACTGTTTATTTAGCAAATAACAGTAGTTTCTTTCCTAAGTTTTACCTTTAATCAGCCCAGTCCAGGTTCGTATCCCAGTAAAATGCTACTAGACTAGAGTTTTAACTTAAGGAATTGTAGTAGCCATTTGAAGAGTTATTGTTGTTGTTGTTTTGTTTTGTTTTGTACTTTTTTGAGATGGGGTCTCTCTATGTACCCCTGCCTGTTTTGGAACTTGTTGTGTAGATCAGGCTTGCCTGGAATTCAGAGATCCACTTGACTCTGCCTTCCCAGTTGTGGGGTTAAAGTAATGTGGCACTACAAGTGGTCTAAAGTATTCTACTTAACTAGCACAAATGAGAACTATAATCTGATAAATAATATATTTCTTGGCTTATAATATGGTTTCTTTTATCTTAATTAAAATCGTTATAGCTTTTGTGATGGAGAAGTCACAGAAAGTAATGTATTCTCTCGTGGTTCTTAAAAAAGGATGGTGTGCTGTGAATCCCTGCATCTGCATCCTTCCACTGCTGGATGAAGTCTCTGAGGAGACACTTATGCTAGGTTCCTGTCTGCAAGCATAGCAGGATATCATCTGTAGTATTAGAGGTTGGGTTTTTCACATGGAATGTGTCTCAAGTTCGGCAGTCATTGGATGGCTATTCCTTCAGTTTCTGTTATTTTGAGTTGAAGGTTTTGTGGGTGGATTGATGTCCCCTACCCTCCTCTATAAGTCCTGCCTGGCTGTATGATATGGGCACTTCAATGTCTATATCCCCCTCTGGTAGTAATCTAAGCTAGGATCACCCCACAGACTTCCAGTAGTCTCTCCCATCCTAGAACTCCAGCTAGTCACCAGAGATTCCCTCTCTCCCCAATTTCCACTCTCACACATAGTTCTCTCTCACACCCCCTTCCCACACCTAATCCCACCCGACTCTCTTCCTCACCTTCTTTTCTACCCAGTTTTCTCTCTCTCCATCCACCTCCAATACTATTTAGTTTCCACTTCTGAGTGAAGCTTATGTATCCTCCCTTGAGACCTCCTTATCATCAAGTAGCTTGGGTCTTCAGATTTTTGCATGGTAGTCTTGCACTTTAAAGTAATGTTTTATTATTAATGAATACATGTCACACATGCACTTATGGCTCTGAGTTAACTCACTCAGTATGATATCCCCATGTTCTATACATTTGACTGCAAAATTCATTATGTCTCCTATTTAAATAGCTGGATAGTATTTCATTGTATAGATGAACCATATTTATTTTATCCACTTTTCTGTTGAGGGACATCTAGGTTGTTTCAAGTTTCTGGTTATTATAAATAAAGCTGCTACGAAAAAAGTTCAGTAAATATTTATGTGTATAAGGGGGCATCTTTTAGATATATGCCCAGGAGTGGTATAGCTGGGTCTTGATATAGAACTATTCCTAGTTTTCTGAAAAATTGCCATATTGACTTCCAAAGTGGTTGTACAAGTTTGTACTACCACCAGCAAAGGAGGAGTGTTGCCCTTGCTCCACATCCTCACCAGCATATGCTTCCATATGAGTTTTTGGTCTTAGCCTTTTTTACCTGTGTAAGATGGAATCTCAGAGTGGTTTTGATTTGCATTTCGTTGATGACTAAAGAATTTGAATATTTCTTTAGTGCCTCTCAGCCATTTGAAATTCTTCTGCTGAAAATTCTCTGTTTAGCTCTGCACTTCATGTTTTAATTGGATTGCTTGGAAAACGTTTTTCATCGATAAAATCTTACTCAAAATGGGACTGACAGAAGGTGTTGATAGTAAGTTCAAAGCAGTGTTTCCTTTTATAAGCTCCTTATACTTTCAAAGAAACAGTTTCACATGGCTTTGCTTTATTATAGTGCATTCCTCTGACCTTATCTTTTAACCTCACCTAGAATGAATGTTTTATCTTGATCACAAATTTGTCCCACTCCTCTTTCTCTTGTTAGTGAAATTAATGAAAACTCATTGTATTCCTTATTATACAGCCTTTACTTATTATTCTATGAGGAGAGGGCACATTCTATTCTTGATTCTAACTTTATTATAACTTTCTGGCAAGACAACTAAAACCATTTCCTGAAACTTACTTTCTAAAATTATTTGAACTGTATCATGAATTCTATAAAGTCCTTATTTCATCTAAATAGCATTAATTCATGACAGTTAATCTTCATTTTGGTCTGCAGAAATTTGCTCCATGGCGTGAACTAAAGCTCAAGAATTTTTAGGCTATGTAATAATGGCATGAAAGACACATCAGCGATGAGAAACAATCCTGGGATAAAGTCTTCGGTGCTCTGCCTCTCCAGAGTGCGCCTATCACAGCTCTGTAAAATGGTGGGCCATATCCAGGAAACTCAATTGCTCATCATATCTTTTCTTAGACAGCTTTTGTTAGTCAACCTATTATCTAATTCTATTTCCTTATTTGTGACACATTGGAGTGTTAGAACCCCAGAACTAAATAAGATGGGTCTTGGATTTGTTAGTATGTCAATATTTTCTAAATATCTATTAATGACTAGAAAATAACAGAAATGCATAAGGATGATAATTGTGCATATGTTAGATGAAAATAAATATTATTTATGCTACTTATATCTCTGCAGAGCTCCATATGTTTTTGTTAAAGCTGGGGATTCCACAGTTAAAGTTGTTGATTCATAGCAGTGAGTTGAACATTAACAAGAACTATAAATGTAACTATAATCATAAATTTACTCATAATTATAAATATATGGCAATTATGACTGAGTATAATTATGACTATAAATAAAATTATAGCATTTACTATTCAAAATTATTTACAACTCCCAATAAAAAAAATATATAGAAGATTTTGGTCCCTGTTATCCTTCAGTAAGGATCACTCATCACTGTTATTAAGTTAATAGAGGAAACTCTGTGTAGGAAAGAAACAATTTGGAAATGGACTCTTTATCTCTGCAGTAAGAGACATTGAGACCTTCAAAGACTTTGGAAATATGCTCTAGCACTTGATCAACTCCCATTTCCTTCTTCTGCGAGATACTCCTACAAGCAAGTAGGTCAGTCAATGAACTGGGAAATTAATATTTGCTCTTAATTTCTTCCACTTACAGGTTCATCATAGACTTTATCATGTCAATATGACACAGCATTTCCAAATTCCTTCGTAGAAAATGAAAACAGCAGAATGCTATTATTCCATGAAAGAAGAAAAGATGGGGACAGCAGTCAGCCTCAGTATGGGCTCCTATAGTAGACATTGGAGATAAAGATGAATATCACAGACAAATCCAGACTAGTTATGAGTGATACATAGGAAGTAGATATGCAAGAAGATGATGAGTGGGTGGGGGACTTCCAGTTGAGAGATTAGGGGACACTAATGTGAATTTTACAAATTGCAGATTTAATTTTAATTATTCAGGTAAACTTTGATATATGTATGACAAATCCAAGTAAAACTATATTTTAAAAGAGATGCTGGAAAGATGGCTCAGTGGTTAAGAATATACACTGATCTTTCAGAAAAATAGAGTTTGGTTTCTCTTGTCCATGTCAGACAATTTACAACAGCCTGTAATTCCAGCTCCAGGGCATTGGACATTTGGCTCCTGCAGGCATCCACACACAGCAGCACATATGTACACAAGTAAAAACAAAATAAGCCCAAAAAATGAAAATACGCTGTGAGATTTCTGAAGATAAGATACTGCTAAAGACAATTTTAAGAACTTTTTCATTTCAGAAATGACATTGAGTGACCTTAAATAGGGTCCTGTAATAATAGTTCTAGGCCTTCCATTTTCAATATATTTCTATTGCCTAATTCATAACTGCATAATACTTTCCTCACTAAACTATTCCAATCACATATTTGAGTATAAAAAGAATGAGTTTTAATTTAGTGCTTGGAAGGAACAAGGTGCATTGGCCAATGGAGTCTATCTAAAAGGAGCCATAAGGACTGAGAAATTGCATGCTTTGTAGATACTAGAGAAAATTGATTTCTTACTTGCTACGCGAAGTACATAGTTTTTGTTGAAAACACCCATCACTTTAGCAGTGAAGTGGTAGCAAATGCCTTACTTAAGCTGTGCACAGTGTAGCATCCATCAGCCCTAGACAGCAAAAATTTCAGGAATTTTCTAAGCCCTTGCTGATTTAGCTCTTCACTTTGATCACATATTTCTGTTCTTCTCCACTTTTTAATCCAGAACTCTTTACTTTTCAATGCTTTGACTTTTCAATGCTTTGTCTTAGAAAGACGGATGTAGTTAAAGTGAGAAATGTCCCATACAAGCTGATGATTTGAAAACTTTGTTCCCAGATGGTGGTGCTGTTTGGAAAGATTACAGAACCTTCAGAAGGTGAGCCTTGCTGGAGGAAGTACTTCCTTGGAAACAAGCTATGGGGGCTTCTATTAGCATTGTCCTGTCTCCTGTGCTCTATCTCTCTGCTTCCTATGTGGATAAAAATGTGATGTCAGCTCCCTGCCAGTTAGCCCTGTTTGTCATGACTTTTCTGCCATAATAGAGTCTTTCCCTCTGGAATGGTAAATTAAAGAGAACCTTTATTTCCTCTAAGTTGCTTTAAGCTATGGCATGCTATCATAGTATCAGAAAACCAGTATAAGTGCTGATATATATTCTTTGCTTTAGTTCACACATATTCTCATGCCTCCTTACATTCATCTTGGATATCTTGTGCATTTTAGTTGACATTTTTTTTTTTTTGTCCACACCAGGCTCAATACTTGAGCACCATACAATTGTTAATTTTTTCTTTGAAATACTTAAGAATTTACTGATTTCTATGGCATAAAAGATCCTCATAATAATGACTTTGTAATACTGCATCACCATAATAAAGAAATAACATTTAATTAAAATCAGAGATCCTCCTGCATTTCTTTCAATATCTCAGCTAAGTAGGCACCCTCTTAAAATGGCAGTATCTGCCACCTAGACCAGAGTAATGTCCATAGAATGTCTGTGATAATGTATGTGACTTTTTTTTTTTTTAAAAAAAAAAAAACTTTCTATCATGTATAGATCATTTTATAAAAGAGACTGGAAAACATATCCATCTCATCCGGATAACCCACAAATATTAACAGTACTCTAGACGGTGGACAAACATTGAGTAAAGAAGTCTCAATAAATATTAAAAGTGATTTAGTTGAAGAAAAAATAATAAACTTATGATATTTGAAATAAGTAATTATTAAATTTATTATTATTATTATTATTATTAATAGTAGTAGTAGTGGTAGTAGTAGCAGCAGCAGTATAACTCATTCATCAGCCAAGGGTAGAATGATATGTTGCTAACTCTAAGCCCTAATACTTGAGAAGCTGAAGCAGGCAGAAGCCAGATTGGACTACACAGATAGATTTTTTAATTGATTATTTTATTTGTTCATACTTTAAATGTTGTTCCCCTTTCTGATACACCCTTTGCAAATTCCCCAACCATCCATTCTCCCCTTTGCCTCTAAGAGAATGCTCCTCTATGCACCTATCCATTCCCAACTCACCACTCTAGCATCCCCCTACATTGGGGCAGCAAGCCTTCATTGGACTAAAGGCTTCCCCATCACATTGATGCCAGATAAGGCAATCTTCTGCTACATATGTAGCTGGAGCCATGGAACCATCCACATATACACACTGGTTGGTGGTTTAGTCCCTGGGAGTCCTGGGCTGTCTGGTTGGTTGATATTGTTGTTCTTCCTATGTGGTTGAAAAACCCTTCAGCTCCTTCAGTTTTTTCCTTAGCTCCTTCATTGGGATGCCCATGCTTAGTAAGTTGGTTGACTGCGAGCATCCACCTCTGTATTTGTCAGGCTCTGGCAGAGCCTCTGAGGAGACAGATATATCAAGATCCTGTCAGCAAGCACTTCTTGTTGTCTGTATGTGGGATAGATTCCCAAGTGGGAAGTCTCTGGATGGTCTTTCCTTCGGTTTCAGTTCCACACTTTGTCTTCGTATTTGCTTCTGTGAGTATTTTGTTCCCCCTTCTAAGAAGGACTGAAGCATCCACACTTTGGTTTTCTTTCTTCTTAAGCTTCATGTAGTCTGTGAATTGAATCTTGGATATTCCAAATTTTTGGGTTAATATCCACTTATCAATAAGTACATACCACATGTGTTGTTTTATGACTGGGTTACCTCACTCAGGATGATATTTTATAGTTCTATCCATTTGCCTAAGAATTTCATGAAGTCATTGTTTTTAATAGCTGAGTAGTTCCATTGTATAAATGTACCACATTTTCTGTATTCATTCCTCTGTTGATGCTGGGTTCTTTCCAGCTTCTGGCTATTATAAATAAGGCTGCTATGAACATAGTGGAGCATGGGTCCTTTTTGAGAATTAAAGACAATAACATCATTAAAACATGTATCTTCATCATTGATATATAGTAAGCGCACAGTAAGTAGAATGGGATGGAATAATAATTCACATTATTTCTCTCTCTTTTTTTTTTTATTAAGGATTATGTTTCCAAAGAGGAATGTAATAGCTTGTGAATTACTTTATATATGTACATATATACATACATACACACATACATACATACACATGTGTATGCATATGTGTATGTATATATTCATTTGTGCATGTTTCCAACCATTGGAATGAGCATGTGGTTCATAGCGGAGAAGTTAGAAAAAGGACTCAAGCACGCCTTTAATCCCAGCACTTGGGAGGCAAAGGCAGGCGGATTTCTGAGTTTGACGCCAGCCTGGTCTACAGAGTGAGTTCCAGGACAGCCAGGGCTACACAGAGAAACCCTGTCTCGAAAAACCGAAAAAAAAAAAAAAAAAAAAAAAAAAAAAAAAAAAAAAAAAAAAAAAAAAAAAAGAAAGAAAGAAAGAAAGAAAGAAAGAAAGAAAGAAAGAAAGAAAAAGGACTCAAGGAACTGAAGGAGCTGGCAACCCCATAGGAAGAACAACAATATCAACCAACCAGACCCCCCAGAGCTTCCAGGTACTAAACCAAAAGAGTACACATGGAGAGAACCATGGCTCCAGCCACATATGTAGCAGAGGATGGCCTTGTTGAACATCAGTGGGAGGAGAGGCTCTGGGTCCTGTGAAGGCTTGATGCCCCAGTGTAGGGGATTGTCAGGACAGGAAGATGGTAGTGGGGGGAGCATAGGCATCCTCATAGAAGCAAGGGGGGATGGGATAGGAGATTTGCTGAGGGGAAACTGAAAAAGGAGATGACATTTCAAATGTAAATAAGAAAAAATCCAATAAAAGAAAATGAACAGAATAAAATAAAAAGCAGTTAGCTTACATACTTTGTTCTCCAGCTCTTAGGTTATATTTTTGGCAATTTACTACACATTCCCCAAATTTCCAGTAATGAAGTATAAAGATTCCATTTCAAAACTTCATACCTCTCTAGCTACTGGAATGAGAGTTCTAATTCACTCCACAGACCAACTAATGAACAGTATTATCCAAAGCATAATGACCACTCATTCATTCACAGACTTCCATAAAACAAATAAGAGAATTTGATAAAATACTCTTGCTTAAACTTGTCTGAGTGCCCCTTGATGGACTAGATAATTAGTAGACAAGATGTTATGGTTAGACTTCACTTCTCAACAGGTGTCCTGAATTCCTTTTCTAGTTTCATTTACTGACATAGGGTGTGATTCTTAATTAGGTGAGCCATCCATAAGTGGAAATATTCAATGTGAATGAGACTTTATTCTCTTATTTTATCTACTTCTAATTAGGGAGGAAAACATAGCAGTAGCCTGGACTGGCATCACCACCAACAAAAACCCATGCAATAATATAAAAATATTAAAGATATTTATGTTCCTGTTGTGTTTGGAAAACACTGGGGGAATGTATTCATAATTTATAGATTTGCAAATTTGCCACTGTGGATAGTAAACCAACTAACCTATCACAGATTCACCAAAACACAGACATTTGTAATTTGGTAACACCATTGTTTGTATCCTGGAAACATTTCAGAAAAACAAATTCTTCTAAAGCCGCAGTGTGTGCAGGTAATTCTAAATGACTTCCATGTATCTGTAGGGCATTTCAAGGCAATTTCAAAGTTGAGACTTCAGTCAGCTAAGTATTTGCATTTTATGCTTTATCTGTCCTCAGGGCATGTGTTGACAACCTTTCAGCTCATGAAAATATAAGTGCCCGGAGCCAGGCCAGGCACCATTATCCTATGAAACATGTGTGGGAAGTGAGAACATATCAAGAAGCAAATCAGTTAGTTATTGACATTTTTTAAAAAGAAGCTTCTTGCTACTGTATTCTCTAACAAGGGATAAATTAGAAACTGTGCTTAAGGAGTGGTTATTACCCTCTTCACGATCTGGAAAACAGAACCTGAGTGTGGGTAGATATGATGATGTATGTAACTATATACAAATTTCTTTTTATTTTCAATAATATAAACATCTCCTTTGTTTTTAATCACCTAGTTTTTTTCTTCTTCCGTCATTGTTCCGTATTGTTATTAGTGTGTCTGTTATGAAAGGCAGCACATTAACTACGCTTAGATTTTCTGCTACTGTTTCAAAATGTAAATGAGCTTTAAAATTTTTCTGTCTAACATGTGTGCACAAGTGCATACAGAAACCAATCCTCAGACTAGGATGCTTAAATCCTATTAAGCTTATTTCAAAGTATGTCTGTAGATTCTCTGATACTCTTTCAGACTTTTTGTTGGTTATTTTATTTATTTACATTTCAAGTGTTATCCCCCTTCCAGGTTTCCCCTCCACAAACCCTCTATCCCATCTTCCTTCCCCCCTAAATTCTATGATGGTTCTCCCCTACCCCCCCCCCCACACACACACACCTGCCTCACAGCCCTACCATTTCCCTATGGTGGGGCATCAAACCTTTGCAGAACCAAGGTCCTCCCTCCCATTCATGCCAGATAAGGCCATTCTTTGCTACATATGCAGCTGGAGCCCTAGAGCCCTCCATGTGTACACCTTGGTTGATACTCTTTCAATTTTTGATTAGATTTCATCTCATTTCAATGTAGGATCTAATTATTGATCTTTGCTGATTTTTTTATGTGAGATTTTATGTAGTCCTTAATGTCTTTTAACTCTATATAGCTGAGGTTGACAATGAGTTTCTGAACCTCTTACCATTGCCTTCCAAATCCTGGGATTGAAGCCATGTACTGTCACACCTGATTTTATCCAATAATTCTTTAGCAATAAAATATTAGAGAAAAGTGCAAAGTGTTCAAGATTAGAGTCACATATCTACCTCCTGTGTTTTTCTTACCCACCTAACAGCTATACTGATGACGCTATGGGAATTCTAGAAGAGTCTCACTAAACTTTGTAGACAAGCACAGAGTAAAAAGGGAAGCCTGTTGTCAATATCCGTGTTAAGTTAGCAAACTTGGGAGCACATAAGTGTATCTAGTAAATTATTTTGAAGGCAGAGCTCTTTTCATAAACTCCAGATGGAAGCTTTACATTTTTCACTCTTTCGTAAAGTCCCTAATGAGAGTCTCATCTTGTGTGATTTCAGGTTGTGTCAAGTTGACTGTGCAACTAACCATCAGAAAGAGGAGGGACATGAGATCAAGATCTACCCTTCAAGGGAAAAACGTCACTTACCTATTTGCATTAAGGAGTCTCACTTTCTAATGTGTCAATCACATCCTAGTAGTTATTTAATTAAAATTGCATACATGTATGCATTAATGGAAACAGAACCCTTATCATCAGATTATGTCCCAAAGACAGGTGAGTACAACTGCCTCAAAGATTAGGCCTTTGATTACAGGATGTCTTTGGAGACACTTTAGGTCTATATCACAAAACTTCCAACAATGCAGAGAATGATAGTGCAGCATGTCAACAGACTGGCCATGTGTCTAGGTTGAGTGAAGTGACACATGCTTCTGACAGAGCCTAATAGCACAATTCTCTCTTCAACTTTAAAGATGTAATCTTAAAATCACTCATATTGCTGAATAAAGATTACTGATATTAGCCATAAGTCTCACTAATGTGCTGACTCCAAGGTTTTTTATTTGCTTAAAGGTATATATTTAGTTGTTTATAACTCTCTGGTTTTGTGTAAGTCACTTGATTCCTGTGTTCATATTGTCTAGCTTTTTATGTTTTTATTATAATTTATTTTATATTCTATTGTGTGTATATATGTGTATATCTATGTGTGGGTATTCACACATGCATACTAGTGCTCTTAGAGACCAGAAGAGGACACCAGATCCCCTAAATTTGGAGGTACAGTCAGGTTTGAGCTACTTGACATGGGTGCAAGAAATTGAACTTTGATTCTTTGCAAGCAACAAATGATCTTAATCACTGTGCCCTATCTCCAGTTCCTGTCTCCCTGATTTATTGACTTGTGCCATAGTTCCCCTCTTTTTCTCTTTTCTCCACTCGTAGTAAGCATCATATGAGGTGGAAAAGTCAACTGGTTTGTGAAGACAGGTATTCTTCAATAACTGCATCTAATACCATGAAAAATATATGACATTAACCACATATTGCATTTTTAATCTTTAGAGTTCCATCTCTGATATAGGGTTCTGGTTTTACCAGTAAACCTTTGTCTACAAAAACCAAATATGTATTGTGAGTTGCATTTTCATAGCCTTCTAGTTAGTTTTCTAATGCAAAAAAAAATCCTATGTTTAGGATGTGATATTTATTCCTATGTGCAAAATGTGAGCTAGTGACCATCACCTTAATATAACTGCTCACTAAAACTGTTTTTAAATGTGTATTTTAGTTTTTAACACGTGGACACATGTTAAAGAAAAAAAATAAAAGGATGTGTCCATTTCCATTGCTATGATGAACTTTGTGACTAAAAGTAACTAAAAGGAGACTTTTATACTTTCAGGTCACAATCTACTATTGAGCAAAGTCAGGGCAGAAAGTCATGCAGAAACAAGGGAGAAATGATGTTTTCTGGTTTGCTCTCTAGAACATGTTCAGCTACTTTCTTTATATAACCCATGACCACTACAGTAGGCTGGTCCCTCATAAATCAAACAGCAATCAAGATAATGTCCCACAAACACGCCCACAGACCAATCTGTTTAAGTTAATTTTCAAGTGATGTTTTCTACTCCCAAGAGACATATGTCAATTTAATAACAAAAACTACTTTATATGTATGTGTATAGCACCCATCATAACAAAGTCTAAAATAGTTTGTTTCCTTTAGCCCTGTCACTTGGTCCCATTTTTTCTCCTTATCTAGTTACTTTTCATTATGTTTTCCTGGCTTGTCACTTGCAAGTCTAAATCTAGTGACCCACTTGTCAAGAACAAACAATTCAGTATTGAACTGAATGATTCTAACAGCTTGCCAATCAAGAATCAGAAGTTTTGTAAGCAGAAATGTAAATAGCAAACCAAACATACAGAAAGATTAGAGTAGTATGTTTATTTCTATACAAACAACTAACAGTCTCCAGAGAAGCACATGCCATGAATACTTAGATGCATGTTTGTAAAGATGCATCTAAAGGGGAACAAGAGACCTCAGTTTATGCTATTGCATCATTCCTTGAGACAGGTAGGTGCTGCAGGAGTACTTATGCACATGGATAGCATCCAATGAGATTTTAAATTGAATGCACAGTACATGACCAATAAGTGCTACTGAGTTAGATTTTAAGAATAGTAAAACTGATTGACACTGCTTCTGCTCCAAGGGCTTCTGTTTTGTTACCTTTATTATATATACATTTATAATAAAACTAAATTCTACCACTTCCAGCATCTGTATACCATATTCAACTCTACTCTCATTAATCACACAACACCAAAGGGTGCCTTCAATGTTCTGTATTTTTTCAAATTGCAAAGAAGCAGGGCACCAAAAGAACAACACTAAGGCAAGATGACAAGCAGACCATAGTTTGGAACCTTTTGTGTTAAAACTTATAATAAACTATTCTATAATTAAGTTGCAGGCACCATGCAAGAAAAGCTACACTGGGCAAGTCAGCTCCCTGGAGATGGCCCACAGTCTTTCTTGGCTATGAAGGGTGCACTTTGGAAAGGCATTGCCCCAAAGATTTCATCCTATGGTTTCTTTTTGCTACTGATGTGCTTTCTCATGTTTATCACTGCCATACTCCTTGTTTATTTGACTTGATGTGAGTGCATGCTATGAGACACTCATTGGCTATAGCCTGTTGTGATTATTTTCTGGGTGATAGTCCACTCTGTTGGGCAAGTTTCATGAAGGTGAAAGCTCTTGAGTTAAAGCTGTTCAGATGAATTAAGGATTTTTTTGTATTGCTTGTTTCTTGACTATTCACATCTATTGTACTGCTAGATTCTCAAAGTAGAACTGACCTTAATACATGCATGTTATCAAAATGATATAAAAACATAAAGGAGGAAAGGGTAGGGGTAGGGGGTTTTAAGGAGGGGAAATAGGTAAAGGGGATGACATCTGTACTGTAAATAAATAAAATATTCAATAAAAAAGAAAAAAAATAAAAGGAATTTATGGATTTTTTGACTTGATTTAAGTAGTTTTAGAACTTTAGCCTGATTTTGTAAAGATGGGATAGTTAATAAAAATTTAAAGTTAGAATAATGAATAGACTGTTGCCCTTCTTCACAGAATTGCAAGAGCTGAATGAGTTAGAGAAAGAATTCAGTGAGCATTCATGCATTGCAAGCATGCAATTGCAATATCAAGAAAACTAAGCTTGGGACAAGTTAATGATCAAAGAAAGCATTCACTCTAAGTTGGGCCTAAGATCCTTGGTCTTGTAATCTAGTGATGTGATAACAGGTTTTCAGTGTGTACCAGAAATATAAAAGTTATGAATAAAGAATAAACAATTTTAATATGAGTATGAGAACAGAGAACAAATGATTAGCCAGTCTAACGGATCCAAGACATCAAAAAAAAAAAAAAAATGTAAGACAGGTGATTGGTTCCTTAGTAAATTCAGATTATCCTAAGTCAGGTACAGGGAGAAATTTGTTACAGTAGATTTTGCCTGCCTAAACCTTGTTAATCAATGACAAAAGAATAAATGCTTTGGTATTACAATGAGCTTGTGGAAAGAAAGATAGATGAGAATTTTAGTTAGATGTGTTTCCAAAACGAAATAAAATATCAATAATCCTGCTGTAATTTCCTGTATGCAATGATTTTTTAATTTGTTTTTGAATAATATGTTTTTGTAGTAATTGCTTACCTGGTGGCTATGAGGTATGTGTCCCCTTTCCTTTTCACTATTGCAGGCTGTTATAGGTAGCAGCCTTTGTTGGTTGCTATCTGGACCCACCCCTGTAAGCCCCTCTTAGACATGACCTCAATAACCTCTTTTCACTGACCCAAATAGCCAATGCCACATCTTTCTACTAGACTCAGTTTACTCCATGGTGTCAAAGCTGGCCTTTTACAATTATGAGTATATATATATATATATATATATATATATATATATATATTGAGTTTTGTATTCAATTTCACTATTATAGTTAAAAACAAAAGTAAAATCTGGCAATGTGATCCTGCATATCTTCTCTATCCTTGGCACTATTGTTAGCAAATTAAAAATCACAATATCTTCTTCATTGGAGTCCTGCAACAACTGGAACTGGGGATGACCCTGACTCTGTTGTCTTCCTGTGGATCCTGTTCCCTTAACTGAGCTACCTCATTTGAAATCAATGGGATTGTTTGTGCCTAGGGCTGCGGTGACTTGAGGTGCCAGAGTGGATTGGTACCCAACAGGAGAGCTCTTTTTTTTTTTTTTTTCATAGGTGAAGGGGAAGAAAGGTGGTAATGTGAGAGTGATACTGGGAGAAGGAGATAGGATGCTGAGATTAGAACGTAAAGTGAATAAATAAATTAATTAATGAAAAATAACAACAATAATATATAATATCCAGGAAAATGTTTCAGTGGACAGCAAATTTGCCATGTTGATATTTGGATCTTTTCAGCTAATCTGTTGGTTCTTCATTGATGATGCTGAATTTGTGTTATATTGTTCTGGAAGAATGCTCAGTTCTTTGAGTGCCAGTTTTCCTCAGTTTCTCTCTGTTCCACAAATACTGTGGTACTTTTAGAACATGTCCACCTTGTGCTGGATAAGTGGCTTGGTTGGAAAATGCTTTGACAAACAAGCATGAGGACCTAAGTTCAGTTTTATAATCACATACAGGAACTGGGTGTGAATTCTCTCTTCTCAGCACTAGAGGTACAGAGGGAAAGAAATGGCTATCTGTGGAGTTCATTCGCTACTCTACTCTACCTGAATTAATGAGCTTCCGGTTTGGTGAGAGACCATGCCTTTGAAAATAAAATGGTCAGTGATGGAAGAATCCAGTTGACACTGATCCCCAGCCTCCTTACAGACACATACACACACACACACACACACACACCTAAAAACAGTGATACAAACACATACGTGGTCCATACTCGAAACACACAGAAAATAATGCACACATCCATCAATTATTTTACACTTTTCCTATCAAGGAGGTTGTCTTTATTCTATCCTCCTTGACAGTGCTCAAGGTTGTGTGATAGTTTGGGGTGACAGAGAATGATAGAGTTGACACGGTTCTAGGACCACTCTGAGTACAGGTGATACAAAAGGTTGTTGTGCAGCTACTGAATAATCACATATGAAAGGGTCAGAAGCCATGTCAGTATTTGGCTGCACTTTTGAGCTGATACACTGTAAGGATGTTTATTCTGTCATTATCAGTGGAAAACATAGGAAGGTCCTATGTACAGACTAAGATTCCACAGCTAGAGATTTACGAAAGCATGCCATGATTCTTTGTATAGTCATCAATTCACGGCAGCTGGGTGAGACCTGGAAAATAATAATAAATAATAATTGTATTTAATACTAAATATACAGATATATGTTAGGACACAAGTATATTAAATATGCATTCACATGACATTTGTTTACTTCATTGTGTAAAATTTGGTTTCTGGTATGTTAGACATTGGCTAAATTATAAATTACTTCAAAATGAAAAGTATGAATATAAGATGATAAGAAAGAAGGGTGTATTACATTCTTCATTTCTTGATTCTGGAAATCAAATTATTTGAATTTCATGTTAAACCTGGCAATAGTTTCACTGTTGAACAGCTATTAACAATGAATTAAACAACCATCTGTCTGAAGATTTGATAAATTGACTCATTAAGAAATAATATAGTTTATCATTTCCCAAAAGAATTATAAAAATTTAACAGCCAGTTATGATTTGTTGATCATAGGATGATTTCTTCTACTCTCTATGTTAGCCTTAGAGAATGGTACAGATGTAAATATGACTTATTCTACCAGTTTTCACTGAAATCTGTTTCTGTACAGCTCCATCCAAAAGAAAGAGATTATAAACAGAGAGATTCTCATGTACTCAATACTTTTAGAAACTATTTATAAACTATCATAGAAAATATCTATTTTATACTTAAGATGCTTTTCTTGAAATTCCACATTAGGCACAAAATACTTGCTCAAGAGTTGCAGAATTTGTGATAAAATGCTGTAAATGGAGTTAGCATGCACCTTCAAGATGCTTTCCATAGCGAGCTCACTGATACACAATGTTGATATTCACCCTGGCTCTAAAGTGATTGATTACCAATTAGTACAAGAGAGAAAAGAATATAGCTTCCTTTGCTAACACTTTGTTTAGATTAGATGTTGCTTTGTGTATTTCTTCTCATAATTACAAGTTGTTTGGATGGATATGGTCATAAGTATTGACTCAGTTTTTATTTACCTTTTTTTTTTTTTCTCAACATGTCTGGCATGAATTCCTATCTGTTTCCCTGAGTAATGCTTATAGCAGTCAGGCCTATATATAATGGATAGGTACCTGTGGCTACCTCACTGAACCAAAAATGTCAAAATACAAGTACTTTATATTTTATTTTATTTTCTGGAAGAAACCACTATACAATACTGTAAGTCGAATGGCTTAGCTGCTAACCGAAAGCAGAATCATTAGTGTTTCAGTGGGGAAAAATTGTCAACTTTTATGCATCAAAAATAGGCATATTGTTTTTATCAGAGCAGGAACCATAATTACATGGTTCTGTTGCTCCTGTTATTTTCAAAAACATTTCTTTTGCTCCATTTACCCTTTCAGTATTCCATTTCTGAGCTATACTAATTTCCTTCTAACAAATGGGCTCTGCAGTCTCTATATCAAATAACTCAGTAGTACCTGTTTTTCCCCTGCTAGGATTTTGTTTCATACTACCTTTTCCAATCATAGATCAGTTATGTCTGTTCCTTTCACCACAAGGATTTCTCAGATGGCTGTTAATAATTTTAAACCACTGTAGTGAGTAGTTTTTAACTTACACACACTACACTCACCTAGAGAGAGAATCTTAATGAGGGTCTGTCTTCTTTAATCTACAGTGTTTGTTTTAAGTTAACTGATGTAAGAAGACCCTTCACACTCTGGGTAGTACCATTCCCAAGACTGGGTAAAATATCTGAGTGAAGAAATAGAACTAATCAAAATCAAGCAAGTAAGCAAGGATGCATGCATTTATTTCTCTCTGCTTTTGAACATGGAGGCAATGTTTGAAGTCCCTGTCTCCTTTATTTCCTGTTACTAACTGTACCAAGAATTTTTACCTGTTGTCAGGATACTTTATCATAGAAACAGAGATGTAACTAGTATACATATTAATACTTAGCTGCCTCAAAACCAGCTCACTTTAATTTTATACGTGGCCTCCATTGTAGAACACTTGGTATTTCTAAGCCTACTAGATAGGATTACATATTGTTCATATATAGCATAATAACACACAGTATGTGGGTAATAGTTTATTAGTAAGCTTGGTTCTTGTTTCTACTAAATGGGCCATTGGAATTACTCTCCTTACACCTGAATACATTACCAACTTTTGTGATCTTTGAGACTTGAGATATTTTCCACACTTGGGACACTGAATAACTTATTTTTAATTTTATTGAAACAGAAGTCATCTCTGTAGTCACTCTTCTATGACATCACTTTCTGTTTTACCTATACACTTTCATTTCATTGTTTCTATCCCTTTAAAAGGCTAGTGCTATGGCCTGAAGACCTATTCATTTGATTTTTTTTTTTTTAAATCTCTCTAAGGGAATAATGCACATAAAAACGAAGAATGACCAAACTGTGAATAAAAATTAGAAGTCAAGAAACTAACCTCCAAAGAAACAAAACAAAACAAAATAACAAAACAAAACGAAACAAAAAGAAACAAAAAGAAACAAAAAGAAAACAAAAAATACAGAAAACCAATAACAAAGCAAAGCAAACAAACAAACAAAAAACCAATCCACTTAAAAAATGGGGTCTAGAGCTAAAAGTTGAATTCACAAATTCATTAAAGAGGAATATAAAATGGCTGATAAATGTGGGAACAAACTCGCTGAGCCCCTAGTTTGTTCTGGAGAGTGTCTCTGGCATTTGGAGTGTGTCTCTGGAGTCTGGCTTGCCTTTCTGGATCTCAGTGTATCTCTGGAGTCTGTAGTCAGACAGGATGCCTGGGAGAAGGCAGCTTGGCATCTCAGGCATGTTCTAGAAGATGGCATGGACTCTGTTGGATCTGTGGGTATAATCACAGGGAAGCAGCATACCCGGTGGAGAGATGTCTGTAAAGGCTGGATATTGAGCATTAAATTGTTTGGGAACAAGCATGTCATGGTCTGTCGTTAGGATCCTGGAAAGGCAAAGGTGTTTGAGGAAATTTTAGTCAGTAACAGTTTGTCTGTGAAAAGAAATTAGTTGTTGATTAAGACTTGAAAAATGGTGATCAGCATGTTGATTTAACATGTGGAAGTAAATTAGATGGCTTTTGAATCTTGAAGAAATCTTAAAATTTGAAAAAAAAAACAATGTTGGACATATATCATGAGTGTTAGAGAGAGTAGGAAGCATTAAGATAAAAAGCGAAAATTTTTTTTGGTTGAAAACTATGAACATTGTTGTTTTAGAAGTTCCTGTTAGGGAGAAAACGAAATGTTTAAAATTTTTAGTTGAAAAACAGGAATGTTGTTGCAGGTCTTCCTGTTGGGGAGAAGAAACATTAATGGCAGGTTTAGAAGTAGTAGGGGGAGGGGCTTGCCCTGCATGTGGCCTCTGTGCTCTAGCAGAGTAGTCAGAGTGTTTTAGCAGAGAGGACCCCTGTATTCCTTATTCTTTTTTTTTTTTTTTTCCTTAGCCAGTAAACTTTAAATGTAGAGAAGAGGAAAGGCTAACCTTGAAAAAAAGCTCAAAACAAGGGAACCATAACTGGCACCAAAAGTGTGGTTCAAACATCCATGTGACCATAGTGAAGAGGAAATGATTTTTGATTAGCCACTGAACTTCAGAGAGGGAGAAGGGGGTGACAAGAACATCAGGTTACGCTATACTCCCAACACCCTTACCCTTTGGTACTCTAACCCCTTGATGACTTGGATTCTTCCCCTCCTTGGCCCCATACTAGCCATCGGAGCCTTGCTTCTCATGGCACCCTGCCTCATTCAGTTTCTAAAGCAACAGATAAGTAGCATTACAAAGGTAACTACCAATCAGGTCTTGGTTCAGTATCAAACTGTTCCCAATGTAGGCGATACTTATTCTGATGACACCTTTCCTTTATAAAAAAGAAGGGGAGTTGTGGGGTGGTGACCTATGAGAAGCTTGGTTGAGCATAGACCCGGAACCCGGACCCTTATTGGACGGCAGGTGTTCAGCTCTGCTCCCGGGCCCTGGTTCTTTTCATTTAGCTTCAACCCTCCACAGCCCCTCGCCCAGAGAGGTCTATGGCCATCAGTCACAAGGAACAGTGCCTCAGGCTCTCCCACATGGAACTGAGGTATCTACAAGCTCTCAGACCAAGCCAATAGGTATTATCTGCTGCCAGACCGGAACCCACCCTGAAACTGTATATAAGGGCTCTATTCAAGAGAAGTAAAAGGTGTGTGAGAATCATCCTGGTGTCTGAGAGAGAGTTTCTTTCACAAGAGCTATAATACCTGGGGAGAGATCTGTACTCCCAGAACCTGCCTAGGACACCAAGCTGCCTCCTTGCCAGCTAGCCGGCTTCTTATCAGCCAAGCCTGGGCCAGCTCAGTGCAGAGAGACAGCAGGGAGATCATTGTGTGATGCCCTCCAGAACAAGGGACCCACAGATAAACACCTCAAGAAATGTTCAAAGTTTTTAGTGATTAGGGAAATGTAAATCAAATGACCCTGAGTTTCCACCTTACAACAATAAGAATGACTAAGATGAAAACCTCAGGTGACAGCATTTGTTGGCAAATATGTAAAGAAAAAAGAACATTTCCCCAATGCTGATAGGATTGTAAACTGGAAAAAAATCACTCTGGAAATCAATCTGGAGATTCCTCAGAAAATTAAAAATAGATCTACCTGAAGACCCAGGTATATCACTCGGGTATATACCCAAAAGATACTCTCTCATACCATGCTCTACTACATTCTAAGTAGCCTTATTTGTGATAGCCAGAAGCTGGAAACCACCCAGATGTCCCACAATGGAAGAATGGATACAGAAAATGTGGTTCATTTGTATAAAGCAATACTATTCGGCTATTAAGAATGAGGACATTATGAATTTCGCAGGCCAATAGATGGAACTAGAAAATATCATCCTGAGTGAGGTAACTCAAACCCAAAAGGACATGCATAGTATGTACTCACTAAGTGAATATTATTTAAAAAATCATATAGATTATCCAGGATACATTCCACATTACTCAAGAATGTTAATAAGCCAAAGGGCCCATGTGAGGATGCTTCAATCCCACTTGGGAGAGAGAAGAAAACAATCAGGGGAGGCTGAGAGATGGAGGGATCTGGGTGGGAGTGGGGAGAGGGAGCAAAAAAGAGAAACATAATCAGGTATTGGGAGAGGGAACAAGAGTTAAGCTCTGAGGGCCAGCAGAAGGAATGGAAATATGCAACCTCAGGGGATGGGGGTGGGGAGACATTCTAGAATGTACCAGAGACCTGGGAGGTGAGAGACTCTCAGGACTCAAAGGGAGGTACCTTAGATGAAATGCCCTACAGTAGGGAGAAGAAACTTGTAGAATCTACCTCCAGTAGAAAGTCAGGGCATCAAGTGGAGGGAATGGGTTGATATCCTAGAGTCAATAACTCACCCAGAATTGTTCCTGTTTAAGAGAACTGGAGGGGCAAAAATGAAGAAGTAATTGAGGGAAAGGAGGTCCAGTGACTAGCCTAAATTGGGATCCAACTCAAGGGGAGGCTTCAAGGCCTGTCACTATTACTGATGCTATAGTATGCTTCCAGACAGGAGGCTAGCATTGTGGACCTCTGAGAGGCCTAACAAGCAGCTGATAGACAGATGTGGAAATTTACAGCTAACCACTGGACTGAAGTCAGGGACCTCAATGGTTGAATTAGGGAAAGGCTGGAAGAAGCTGAAACCCAACCTTGGCATCTTTGGTAGAATTTCCTTTCTTGTCTGCTTTGCAACCACATGTTCTTGTCTTATGCTTTACCCTGAATTGGCATGGAGACTACGAACTGAATTCATGATTGTCACTTGGCTCTTTCACAAATGGGAAGAGATACATTTCCACTAACTTCTTTAGAGACGATGTGTTTGCAGTGTCTTCTCATATCACTTAAGTAGTATAGGTTGGGTTAACATCACAAAACATCTGTATTTCAAAACTAAAAATAGACTTTCCACATATAAAATACTACTAGGATAAATACAGTTTTTACTAATTGACCCTGTCTTAAAAGTGTTCTAAATGTCAATTTCCTATAGTATTCCATTGAAATTTTCAGTTTCCTTTCTCAAAATGTGACTGCTTTCTAAAACAAAAGATTAAAACTTACCAAAGTCTCAAAGACCCCAAATTGGGAATGTCCCTAGTCAAATGTAAGAGGACATATATCACAAGTGCAAATATAAGTTTTAATTATCAGACTGATGTTTATATATCAGTTATCATGAAGAGTGCTCCACACTAGTTATAAACACTAGTAAAACAATATAAATAATTGGTAATGACTTGATAAAGTCTTAGGATGAAGGCTCATCTTAGTTTTCAGTTTGATTATTTCTGGAATTAACTAAAACTATACAGCTGGGCATACCTTTGAAAGGTTCTCTTGAGTGAATTATTTGAGGCTTGTGGAGGTGATTCACTTGATATGGTGCCTGTCACGCAAGTGTGAAGACTTGAGTTTGAATCTCTGTAATACACATAAAATATATAAAGTATAAAGTTTGTACTTGTAACTCTGGTGCTAAGGGGTTAGATGCTCCTGACTCCCTGTGGTTTCTAGCTGCTAGCATAACTAAGTTAATGGGCCAAACATTCAGTGAGAGACCCTATCTCAAAAAGAAAGGTAGAGAGTAATTGAAAATTATAGCCAATGTTCACCTCCAGTCACCACAGACAAGCACATACATGTGTATATGTACTCCTGTACATGCACACATATGAATATGTACACTTATACACAAATTAGGAAATAAATTAATATACAAATATTTTATAGTCTAGGCACAAATAAAAATGTTAATGACAAAGGATTTAATCAACAAATATGAAGACAAATTAATACCAATTGTCATATATGAACAACAGAGAAGGAGCTGGCTGGGAAAGTGAATAGATCTTGAAGGACTATGGAGACATAGCAAAGTAAATAACCTCTGTATTCCCAGAATTTTAGAAGGGGACAGCAGTTCTGAGTACTTTCTGCTCTTCCAGATGACCTGAATTTACTTCAGACTACACCTATGAGGTGGCTCAGAACTCTGTATAACTCTAGCTTCACAGGATCTCCACAGGACACTCTTGTTTGGCTCTCAGAACTACTGCATTCAAGTTGACACACAAACACAAGTGCACCATATGAGTATGTATACATACACATATTCATGTGTGCATACACACATATACACATGCAAACATACATACACATGCACACTAAATCTTCAAAAATGAATTTTAGAAAGAACAAAAAAGTAGAAAGACTTCAAACACTTAAAAAAATAGATTAACTCCCAAATGCGACTCAAAAATTCACTATCTTATAGAGCCTATCCAAATAGACACACTCAGACAAATTCTTGCCCACAGACAACTTCTGAAAATGAAAAAAGTGTCCTACAAGCAGCTAGCAAGACATGATTCCATGCCTCTCACTACATTTGAACCCTTCAAGTGACAGCTGCCTTCTCATTAGGTACTTTGTGGTCCAGAGGGAAGTGACAGAATATTTTCAAGGGCTAGAAAAAAAGAGTTGTCAAGACAGTAAATTCCCTCAGCAAAATGTTCTTTAGAACATTTTAGAATTTAAGGTAGAATCAAACCATGCTCACATACAGCAAAACAAAAGAATTCTTCACCTGCAAACTGTCTTCAGAAAACCAAGTGAGTGAAATTCCTTAGCTCAAAAGGAAGTGATGAAGGAATGCAGCCAGATGGTGCACCCTGAGTCAGGAGCAATAGATACAGCTAATACAGGCATTCTCTATTCTGTTTTGAAATCACTATGGATGTCAAGAACAATAACTGTTGTAGTTACTTCCTGTTGTTGAGATATTATACCCTGAACAATGCAACTTAAAAACTAAGGGTTTACTTTGATTTACAGTCCCAGAAGGATACAGTCCATCATAATGAGGTCAACAGGGCTAGAGGCAGAGAAGGCATTGTGGCAGGAGCAGGAATGTAACTGGTCATATTGTATCCAAACAGGGAGCAGACAATGAATTGGAAGTTGTCTCATGACCTGCACCAGTGACCCACTTCTTTTGATCCTCTGGGTCTTAAAAGTGCTACAATCTTCCCAAAGGGCACCAGTAGTCGGGGAACCAATATTCAAATATGAGCCTATGGGGAACACTTCAAACTCATATTACAGCAATAGCCAAAAATATCTCATTAAATTCTTGCTGTTTGTAGAGTCTAATTTTATGGAATGTATAAAGAAAAGTCTAAATGTCATGAAAGGGAAAAATGTTTCACCTCAAGTGGTAAAAAATTTGAGTTGCTTTGCGTTTAAAATTGATATTCTTTGCTTTTCCTAGACGCTGCTTTTTCAACCACAGTTTCTTTAACTTTATGCTGGTTTGTTTTTGTAATCTTGATACAAACATAGGTCTATCTGAGAAGAGAAAATCTTAAAATTAAGACAATGCTTCCTTCAAATAGCCTGTATGCAAGCTAGTGGGACATTTTCTTGATTACTGATTGATGTAGAAGGGCTGCATCAAGTGAGGGCAATGACACAGGTGCCTGTGTCTTCTTCAAAGCTGTAAGAGAGCAGGTTGAGTAAGTCTGAGGAAAAATTCAGTAAGCAGTGTTTCTCCATGGTCTCTACTTTAGTTCTTACATTCAGGTTCCTGCCTTGAGTTCCTGTCATTCCCTTCCTTTAATAATGGTCTACAACTATAAGCTGAAATAAGCCTTTTCCTTCCCAAGTTGCTTTTGACCATAGTGTTTCATCACAGCAATAGGAAGCCTAAGAAAGACAAATATTATTTGCCAACATGTCCCAATGTAATTTATTAACCTCAAAATATATTCATTCATTCATGCAATCCTGGGGAATAGAACCCATTGAGCTACATCTCTGCCTCCTCTGAACTTGATATTTATGCAGCTTTTCTAGAAAGCCATCATCAACCTGAATGCTGCTTCTTCCCCCACACCATTAATCTTTGAGCTATTTATTCAGAAATGTAAATGTAGACATTATCTGTTGATTTGGAAGTGTGAAAGAATTAAGCATTCTGATAAGGTTTAAAAATAATCCCATTTACATTGTTGATCTGAATCCTTCTCTGATGACTCTGATAACCTGAGGTTTGAAAACACAAAAAGAAATAAAGAGAACGTGTCCTTCAAGATATATTTGAATCATTTTCTCCACTCTCTAGAGTGATTCAACTTTGACTGCTCTATAAATTTAAAATAATAAATAATCTTACTATTAAAAAGGGCCCTTTCTAATGTCTTTTATTCTGAAACTAAAATCTTTTAAGAATAAAATCATATGATGGATTAAATCTAATTCTTCTTAAATTGATTGAAAATGGTTATTTTAGAAGCTCAACTAAAAAGTATGTCCTCATTACTTTAAAAAAATAGAAAAAATTATATGTGGCTTATTAATATGCACCATGGCCTAGAAATTATGACTAAATAGGAAAGAATACTAACTGTTCTTGGAGCATATCTGCACATGACTTTTCACAACTTTCGTTTTCTCCAGTTCTAGGGGACTGAAGCACTCTCTTGACATTCATGGGCCTTGCACACAAATGCTACACATATATACATTTAGAAATGCATAAAATAAAATAAAATAAAATAAAATAAGTGTTATTATTCACTGACATTTACCCTAAAAAGATTGGTTTGTAGATATTTAATTTTCTGAAATAATAAATACTAGTGAACAAATTTTGGACCCTGATTTTCATGAGGGGACTGGGATAATTATTATAAGTGTGATTCTGGTTTGTCCTATTAAGACACTTTCAAAGGATTTATTGGTTATTCAGAGAATAAGTAATACCCTGACACACAACAGATTATGTCCCTCAATGATTTTGTATTGAAATTAAAATGTCCAGATGGCAATGCAGAACAATAATAAATCATAGCTATCTATGGGGAAAATTAAATCTAATAACATCTACAGATAAAGCAACCAAAGTTCAGACTCTTCACACAGAAAGTTGATTTGATTGGATCAGATTTTAAATGTGAAAAGATGTAATATGTGATGCCAGCAATTGTATGGAGCAATCAAAAGACATTGGATGGGTTTATGACAAAATTGTGTTTCTGTAATTACATCCTTGGTGACATGCCCAAACAAGTCTTAAATTTGGCTTAATATGATAGGTGTAAAGTCACACAGGGATGTCTCTTATCAAGTAAGTACCAGATGTCTGATTGACTTTTGCAGAATGGAATTCTCTATACATTACATCACCCAATTACAGAGACGTTTCCTTCCTATTCAGCCCTCAATAAAAGAAGAGAAATGATTGATTCAAAATACTCCTAAAATTGCTGAACACTTCAGTGTGTTTAAATCCTCAGGTAGCAGAGGCTCCATATATTTGCATTTTTTATTGCTTTACTTACAATACATAGATCATTAAAAGAAAAGGAATGCATTCACTTCTTACTAAAAATGAAAACAACCATAACCAAAACCAGGCTCAAACAAAAGAGACTATTATATAACACGATTTAAATGCAGGCAATTAAAAAATAAAGACTGTCACCTGTCACTTACAGGGACAGCTTATTCAATTAAGTTGTTCACATAATGAAAGTACACAACCCATAATTGGTTCAAAATTTTTCCCTAGTCTTGAAGAAATGGATATTAGTGAATGTATGTGAATTTGGTGCCTGTTTTATTAGTCGTTTTCTTGCTACTTGAAATACACAGTTGAATTATGTGGTATTATTATTGTGATGTTCTTTCTAGAATTTATATTTTATTTGTGATATATTTTGCATTGATTTAAAACAACATAAAATACACATTTAAAAATACAAAGGACTGGGCTCGAGAGATGGCTCCGTGGTTAAGAGCACTGGCTGCTCTTCCAGAGGTCCTGAGTTAAATTTCCAGCAACCACATGGTAGCTCACACACATCTCTAATGGGAATCCAATGCCTGCTTCTGGTATGTCTGAAGACAGAGACAATATACTCACATAGATGAAATAAATAAATCTTAAAAAATTTACAAAGGACTTTGTTTGTTGGTTACTTAAGAAACTAAAAAATTTAATGAGTTTGTAGCATTTCTAAAAATTTCATTCTATAAGTTTGTCTGAATTTCATAAAACATTCACAGATAATTAACTGGAAATATTATTAATAGCACTTAACCAAGAGAATCCTCCCTCACAGTACATATTCTTCTTTCTAAATTGACTACTATTCAGAATTTTGCTGGTGAATAATACTTATGATATTTTTGATTGTTTAAATGAAAATCAATTATGTTTTCTATGAAAGTACTTTTCTTCATTACCGTTGTTTTATAGTGTTACATATCTAGTGTTGTGTGTGTGTGTATGTGTGTGTGTGTCTTTGCCTTTGTTTTAATACATTTTTTAGATGCATGTGTTATGGGTGAGCAGATTTAAAGACCAGAAGAGAGTGTCAAATCCTTTGGAGCTGGAGTTGCAGGTGGTTGTTAATTAATCTCCTTGAGTTCTAAGAACCAAATTCAGATCCTATGAAAGAACATCAAATGATCATAATTGTTAAGCATCTTCTCCAGCCCTTCTATTATTTGTTATATTATTGGCGAGCAGCTGAATTGCTGAGAGAGGTAATTGGTTAGATTTAGGTCAGGGTCATACTTTTCATTATCACCAACAATACTTATTTTGATTATTTACTTCTTGGATGTCATTTGATTTGAATAATCCTGCCTAATTCTTTTAGTGAGGTTTTAGCAACACTATTGGGCATGCAGTGCCATAGAATGATAGCTTTACTATGTGTTCATTGTCTTCTTAACAGGCATAGAATAATGTTCATGCCATGTTTGTTGGTCATGTGACAGTTTTATTGTGCAAAATGGCCTTCCTAAATTTTAGCATAGGTTTTCATCAGTTTGTCTCTCTATACTCCTATTGGCTTGGTTGATAAATGACTATAATGCGCCTTAATTTCCTTTGTTAGGAACATGAGTGATTGTTCATGAAAATAACTGCAACTTCTAAGAAAACTTCTACATGACTAAGTAGCTTATAATCGTGTTAATGATGTGGATAATGGATATTACAAACCTATAGCCATACTATCATGGGTTGGGACACTTTTAGCATCCTTAATGTGCTTTATTGTTTTTCCTTCTGTATGACTTAACATCATAGTATTTAAATAGTATTTATTTTCATAGTGAGACTCATTAACTTAATTGTTTTCCTATTTTTACACCTATCATACAAGTGTATAGCTGTTTCTGTGTGTGATATGAATGCTAGACAAGTTAGTTTTCCACACAGAAGTGGCATTGATGTGACACCATTCACTAGACAGATTTTCACATCACTACTGCAGCTCAAGGCCATCTTGCCTATTTTTATGATGTTGATAAAATGTAGAGTTCCACACACCAACATTAGATAAAGACAGAGCCCAAACTGGAGATCTCCATTGTATACATTCTGCTCTGAGCTTGGGAACCCCCAAGAAGACGAAGAGTAAACATTTTAGCAGCCCAGTGCATAGAGAATATAGGAGAACATAGACCACAGAATCAACTAAGCTCCAGAGAGTGAAGAAACAATCAGGAAGTCTACATGGGTCTGTGCTTGGATTTCTGCATATACATTATGCTTGTTAGCTTGGTGATTTTGTTCTCTCCTAACAGTGAGAATGGGGTGTCTCTGACTCTTTTGTCTGTTCTTGGGATCCTTTTTGATCCTACTGGGATGCCTCACCCAGACCTGAAAGGAGGGTTTGTACCTAGGCTCATTGTAACTTTTTATGCTCTGTGATGTTAGATCCCTGGGAGGCATCCTCTTTTCAGAAGGGAAGCAGAGTTTAGGTGGACCTAGGTAAATGGGCCCATGGCAAAGGAAGGGGCTGGAGGGAGTGGAAGGAGGAGAACCTGCAATAGGAATATATTATATGATGGGTAAAGATCCTCTAAGCAAATTCCTGATACAAAGAAAGTTAGATTTGTTACGCATAGTGTACTTGACAAAGAGCATTGAGGACCAGGTACTATGCTCTGTGAGACATCAGTGACAATTCACACTGGTTCTTAGCACTCTGTCTCGGAGACAGCGATAGGGCTATAGCTTGATCCCTCCAGGCTGTGAGAGCTGATCTTGGAGCTATGACTGCTCTCTCATGAATGGTCAGGGATGTGTTACAACAAAAGTGTTAAACACTGGTTAACTTTAAAAGTCCCCAACAAGTCTACATTTGGTTATTATGACAGGTGACATTGATTGGTCCTCTTGGATAGGTTTCAAAGTCACCTGCAAAGTTCATTTGGATATTTCTGTGAGGTCTATTTTTAGAGAAGAATGTCCTAACTGGAGAATCACTCTGGATGTGGGCCACATCGTCCCTTGAACCTAGATAGAATTAATAGTGGGAAATGGAGAAGGAACATTATTGTAGATATTTAATCACTCTGATATCTAGGCATCACAGTGGAGACATCTCCGTGCTGCCACTCCTTCCTCAACACAGCACCCAAAAACTCTGAAAAGATGATTCCAAATTAGTCTTTTCTCTTGTCATAGTGGTTAAAATCTAAGTACACCGATACATACTTACATAATATTTTAAGCTGTTTTTTTCTTGCTAATACTTTGAAAAGCTACTAAGTAATTACATATTCTCTCATCTATTTTCAATCATGTCTTTTACTTGTCTGCTTTTAAAATAATTTGATTTCATTTTTTGTTTGTTTTCAAATATCTTATCTTTTCTCATTCATTTATTCTTAAAACTTTACTTATATGTATGTGTGTGTATGAGTATTTGCATGTACATATGTATGCATAGGTGTCCACAGAGTCCAGCAGAAGTCATCAGACCCTTTGGAACTAAAGTAAGAGGTGGTTTTGTGCTGTGTGACTTGAGCACTGGAATTCAAAATCTAAGCCTCATGATAAAACTTCTGTCATAACTTCTGAGCCAGCCCCTCAGCAATCAAACTGTTCTACTTGTAGTTATTCGAGCTATTTCTCAATAACCTCCTTAAATACCTTACAATTTTGCTCTAAAATATGGCTTTGGCCTACTCTCTCACATTTCTCAAATGGGTAAAATAGTGCTGATATTGCTTTGTTTGCATGTATACTTTACTCATGTTTCTGTTTGGATATCTTAAAGCAAGTTCTCATCTTAAATGATATTTTTAATTAATTAATTTATTTATTTATTCATTTACATTCCAAACACTTTTCCCCTTCGCAAAGTCTTTGCCCACATATCTCCTCTGCTTTTCCTCTGAAAGGATGGGGCCCCTTGGCTTATCAAGTCTATGCAGGACTAGGTGCATTCTCTCCCACTGAGTCCATACCAGGCAGCCCTTTTGGGAAGGGGATTCCAGAGTTAGACTACAGCTCTAGGGATAGCGCCAACTACATTTGATATGGGACCCACATGGAGACTGAGCTGCTCATCCGCTACATATCTGACTGGGACCTAGGTACAGCTAGTGTATGCTCTTTGGTTAGTGGCTCAGTATCAGAGCTCTCAGAGGTCCTGGTTAATTGACTCTGTTGGTATTCTTCTGTAAGTCCTATACTTTTCAGAGCCTTCAATCCTTACTCCAAATCTTCCAGAAAAATCTCTTCCCTCTGCCCAATGTTTATTTGTGGGTATCTGCATCTGTTTCATTCAGTTTCTGGGTAGAGCCTCTCAGAGGACCGTTATGCTAGGCTCCTCTCTGGAAACATTACAGAGTATCATTAGTAGTGCTGGGCTTGGTACTTGCCCACAGGATGAGTCTCAAGTAGAGCCTGTTAAATGAATTTTTAAAAGATGTATTTTCTTTCTAAAGTGTGTGTGTTCTTGTATGGGTTTTTGAGTGTGAGAGCATGTGGAGCTCAGACGCATTGGATCTGCTGGGGCTGGAGTTACAGGCTGTTGCTTATTCCCATGTTGGGAGCTGGCCATTGATGTCATGTCATCTGCAAGAGCAGTCCAAGCCTTTGTTCACTGCACCATTTCACCAGTGTTTCCTTTCACCTGTCTCAAACATTCTCAGCAAAGTCCCAGCTGTTTAAACACATTAAGTTTCAAAATTTAGTCTTATCCAACTTTTTCTGGAATTTAGATTATTTTATTCAAAATTAGTTTTAATTATCTGGGAAAATATTCCATCTGTTCTCTTGGATATATTAACTCCTGTGTTGTGTAGCAGCCAAATGTATTACATACAATTTTATGTTATTACTGGATCTACATTGACTCATTAATAAATTGTGAATCTGCCATTGCTCTAACGTTGTGTTCAAGTAATGTATATTGTAGGGCATTTCTTGGCAGCAGAAGTAGTTTATACTTGGGACTTGAGGTAATTATTTGTAAACTTTGAAAGTGAAGTGCAGTATGGAATGTAAACATAATTTATTGGATTTCTAAATGCGTGAAGGTGGATGCTCACTTATCTTCTTTTTTTTCTAATTTACAAAATCATGATTTTTCTGAAGTTCACACAGAGCTATTGAAAACTTTTCTGGTAGTAATTGGAATAAATTGCCTTTATGGGCCTTACATCTTACTCTGGTAATTAAAGCATGCTAATTTCTGATGTTGTAGTTCTGAAATTGATTTGGAACTGAGAGTATTAGTGAGAATAAACATGACTTAGGCATTAAAACCTGGAAAATAGCACTGGTCTTGAGTCTAGATAGCAATCAAGACATATGCAATGTCGGTGGTGGCGCACGCCTTTAGTCCCATCACTTTGGAGGCAGAGGCAGTCAGATTTCTGAGTTCCAGGCCAGCCTGGTCTACAGAGTGAGTTCCAGGACAGCCAGGGCTACACAGAGAAACAACAACTTCAGCTCCCAGACTTGTTTATTAGTGGGTGTTGATTAATTTGACTATTCATTTAAGAGTAGAAAATTCTATTTTTGCATTTAGGATTTATTTATGCATTGTGTATAAGTGTGTGTACACATGTTTACAGAAGTCAGAGAAAACCACGTGTGAGTCTTACCATGTGATTCGCAGGGTCTCAGGCTCTTGGAGGCAAGGTCGTTTAGCCAATGAGCATATCTTACATTCAAGAAAATTGTTTGATTTGTGTAGTTATCCATCTGTATACCTTCATGAGGGGGATGATTCTACGAGCTATAATATCAAGTTTAGTGTAAAGAAACGTCTAAAAGCCTACACTCTAAAACTTATTGGAATGTCAATACATTGTGAGGAAGGAGATCATGGTAAGACTTCTCATTATAACTTTCCGTATGTATGTATGCCTTCTTACTATGGCAAAATACCTGACAAACACAACATAAAGAAAAATTTGCTTTCTGGCACCATCACAGAGCATCAGCCCTGGTAGCTGCTACAATCCAGAAAGAGATAACCACTGGATCAGCTGTGATCCAGAAAGAGATAACCGCTGGTTATTCTCTCCTTTTATCGATTCCCATTTGTATTCAGTTTGGTTTCCCAGATGATGACATGATACTATTTACAATTGTCTGGAAACACAGTCACAGACATTCCTGGGATATGCTCCTGGAATTCTAAGGCCAGGCTAGTTGGGAATGAAGATTCAACCATTGCAGGTAGTGCTTCTAGTCTTATGTTTAAAAATAACTCTCCGTTCTTGTAAGACAGATTACAGGAAACAAAAGCTAATGTGAGGCAATAGGCTAGCATTGTTGTTGTTGTTATTATTATTATTATCATCAGCTAGCTGTATAAACACTAGTTTTACACTTATCATATTTGATGTATTTAATTAGTCACACAAAACTTTTATTTACACATCTTTTCTTAATATGCTTGCAACTAGGTTGTACTTCCTTCTAATATATCTTATTTTACTATGTTCTCTTGATACTGACTCAATTACCATACAAATATAGATTTTGGAAGGGGAAGTAAATTGGGTTGGAATGACGTTTCAACTTCAAGATTCTTATGATTATCAAAAGAAATTTGTTGACTTTTTATGAAAATCTATTTTTATTCATAGTAGGAAATATGGGAACATATGAGTCTTTCAAGGTTCATTCTGTATGTTATTTTAATCACTAAATCATTTTTTACTTTCTACTAAAACATTTACAAAAAGTATGCATTTTTGATCTTTACGCCATCTCCCACACACCCTTGATCTTTACTCTGTTTCATTTCTTTTCTACACATCCATTCTTTTTCCTTACCCAATATTACCCTGTTTCTTTTCTAGATTTTTCAGACTTGACCTACAGTTATACCTCTTTACAAATATGTATGCACATATACATTAAATGGTAGCCTCCACATATGATAAACAACATTTTTATTACTTTCTGAATTTTTGTCAGATGATTTAATAATTTATTTTGGGTTTTCATGGTTGGTTTCCATTTTAAATGCCCGAATATTATAAAAAGCAGAAGAGACTAATACTATGTATTTATTTATTTATGAGAATGAGTTTACATTTTGTTGATGTAAAATTTAAATATTATTTAATTGATGCTTCTTAGATTTTTTTAAATATTTTACTTATATTTAACCCTTTACTTGGGGTACTTAATACAAAAACTTAAGAGGAAATAAAATTTATGCATACTCAAATATGTCTTTTAAAATATTTTCAGCACAATACCAGAAAACATCACGATTTTATTTTATTGTTATTGCTGTCCTTTGAAAGTAATGGAAAAGATATGGGTGAGAGGGAAAGCTACTGTTTCCACTAAATTTCTTTATCAATTTAAGGAAAATATGTTTCCAGGTTTTAAACTATCACTTAAAAAGCCAATTCCATACTCATGCACAAAATTTTGTACATTCATTTCAGTATAGTATTCATGATATTGAACATAATATGGCTATGTAATCATCATTCCTTGCTGTCTGAATTGAATGTCTATCCTTATGCAATATTGTGAAATAGGGCACAATTGTAAAGGGCTATTTTTCTTTAGAATATGCAATGCTTATTTTGAATGCAAATAGAACAGAAATTGATGCATATATGGACTCATCATTATACAGTTTACAGTTGGCACATGCATATGTATTTTGTTTTTTTTTTTTTTTTTACCAGAGCTGAAGAAATCTATCATAGCTTAACTAACAAATTTTTAGGCCATTTACTGATACACAGATTTACCATCAGCCCCCCAATTGTTTTCCAATTACTAATGCAGAACAGAAGAGAAAAATAAGAAGTATATTTGAATATTGAAATATAAATGAATATTACTTTTCCTCCTCTTTTTTTTTCAACTTAAGACCTTTGGTATTCTAGGGTAGCAACATGGAAACAGATATACGTGATAAGTCTTGAACATCCATATTCTGTAGCATATTGTTGCTTCCTGTTTCAGTTAGAAGCATGTTGAGGGTCAAATCCAAAGCCTGGCTGCCCTTTGCTCTCATTGATCCTGCTTACTAGTTTATAGATAGAATGGGCTTAACTTATTTCTATTTTATGATTTGCTAAATCGCTGAACATTCTTGTGACACCAAAGTTCTGTACACAAGGGGCATTATATATACTGTTTTTCAGTGAGGTCTGGAGTAATAATAATCAGACATCTGTATAGTGCATGTCTTCTCACATAAGCATTTGTCCAGGCATTCTAAGAGACTCCATTTAAAAATTCAAAATTCAGAATAAAATTGTAAAGAATTTCCTAATGATCAGGCTAGACAAATTTCTCAGTGAATAGGAGTATGCATTTCTCTTCCAGCAAACAGATTTTGTTTTCTGATATGGAGGGACTCACAATCACTGTAACTGTGGATCCTGGGGTCTGGTGTCCTCTTCTGGCCTCTGTGAACATCCAGATACCTGTGTGTGTGATAAACAGAAATATCAACATTTATATTAAAAAACTATACAAGAAAACTGTGGTTTTGGTTGTGAGCCTAGCCTTTAATGGCTGAGCCAGAAGGCTGAAGATTTGATGCTCCAACGTTCTGTAGTATAGAGGCTTTTCAGTTGTTCAGCGGTCTCTATAAATTGGCTAAGTTTTAGAAGCTATGTTTAGTGCTTCCCATAACTTCAGTTAACTCAGTCATTCTGGATTTCTGACGGGGTTGAAGACCTATAGTCTCATAGCCAATCCTGGCTATTTACTTTGAGAGAAAAGATCTGAGTAGATGGTTTTCAGCTGACATAGCTGACATTCATTCTAAAGCAAAAAAAAAAAAAAGCCAGGATCAAAAGTAAGTGTTTTAGTTAGAAGAGATGACAAAGGTTCTGGTTAGTCAACAAAATGATGGACTGGGTATTAGGACTATCTTGTACCTCACTGGTACAATTAGGAATAAGTATGCTCTAATTGTATTTTGAGAGAAAAGTTTTACTTTAACAGGAAGAGTGATATGTAGGAGGAGCTAAGTAGGAAGGAGTACTGACAGGAAGAGATGGAGTAAGGAGAGAAGATGAAGGAGAGGAGAAGCTAGGTGATGAGAGAGAGAAAGAGAGAGGGGGCATGGAGGCAGGTGTTCACATGTCTCCACCAGTCAAAGATAGTTTTTATATCTAGGTTGGGTATTGGGTTATGCTTCTGATTGAGCATTACCAAACTTATAAATCCTTTTATTAACATTTTAAAAAATTGTATAAAAGCAAAAAGGAAAGGGGGGCATGGGATAGGGGTTTTCTAGGGAGGGGAAATGGGGAAAGGGGATGGCATCTTAAATGTAAATAAAATATAAAAGAAAAGAAAACTATGTTTTCAAGACAAATCAGAATATTCACACATATGAACATGCAGCAATTGTGACAGTATGCATTAACTTTGTACAAACTGAAGGCAAATAAAAATCCCAACAGAGAAAGGTGAGCTGGGAATGAAGACCCACCCCTAGCACAGGAGATATTTGATAGCTTTTAAGAAAGAAAAAGGATTTGGTTTTCCTTAAGGGTATGGTCCCTAGTGGACCAACCACACACCAACGAAAAACCACACATCCAAAATTCTATAGCAAGCACTAATTGAATTTGGTTTTAAAGAATACATAAAACTGAATATTGAATGAGAGTTAGATCTGGGATGAGTTGATGGGAATGAATATAATCAAAATATATATGGTCTGAAATTCTCAAAAAATAAGAAAAGTTTTAAAAGACACTATTTCAAAACAGAAGTTTTCAAAAATGCATTGGCAATTTAGCTTCTATGTGATGAACACATACATTATCTAAGGAAAGGCCATAAAGTTTTTTTTATAACATTCATAATATTCAGTAATACAATGAAAAAATTGGTTGTCAGTCCTGACCATAATATAATAAAATATTTTATCTAATATCTTTAAATATTTGTTAAATACAAGTTCTCTAAGAGTGCAAAGATGGATTTGAATTCAAGTCTGCAATTATTTCCCTAAAACCAAAGACACCAACTTAATGGCCTTTATAAAATACAGTCAATAGGTAGAAAATACAGACTTGTGAAGTTACAAAGATCAAAATAGTTCTGTGTTTTAACTCAATATAAATCTTTAAAATTGATTTTCTTTCTTTTTGAACATTTTTATTGGTTATTTTATTTGTTTACATTTCAAGTGTTATTCCCCTTCCAGGTTCTCCTCTGCAAAACCCCTATCACATAACTCCTACCCACTGCTCCTATGAGGGAGCTTTCCCACCCATCCACCACCCACTCCCAACTCACCACTGTTCCATTCCCCTACACTGGGGTATCAAGCTTTCACAGGACCAAGGACCTCCCCTACCACTGATGCCAGATAAGGCTATCCTCTGCTACATAAACAGCTGGAAACATGAGTTCCTCCATGTGTACTGTTTGGTTGGTGGTTTAGTCCCTGGGAGCTCTGGGGTGTCTGGTTGGTGGATATTGTTCTTCTTCCTATGGGGTTGCAAACCCCTTCAGCTTCTTCAGTCCTACTCCTAATTCTTCCACTGGGTTCCCAGTGCTCTGTATAATGGTTTGCTAAGAGCATCCACAGCTGTATTGGTCAGGCTCTGACAGAGCACGTCAGGGGACAGCCATACTAAGCTCCTGTCAGCAAGCACTTCTTGGCATCAATAACAGCGTTTTTGTTTGGTGTCTGCAGATGGGATGGGTCCCTAGGTGGGGCAGTATCTGGATGTCCTTTCCTTCAGTTTCTGCTCCACTCACTGTCCTTGCATTTTCTTCAGACAGGATCAATTCTATGTTAATAATTTTGAGATGGGTGGGTTGCTCCATCTCTCGATTTGGAGTCATATTTGTGCCTAACCTCTTGATAGTGTCTCTACAGGTTCTCTCTTCCCCTTCTTGGGTATTTCAGCTAATGTTATCCCAGTTGAGTCCTGGCAGACTCTTCCTATCCTGGCATCTGGGATTTTCTGTTGGCTATGCCCAGTTTCCAATCCCCAACTGCTACACACCTCCATTCAATTTTCTGACCTTATGTACTTCTTCCCCCACCCCATCTCCTCCCACATCTGATCCTGTGCCCCTATTAAGAAAACAACCCTCAAATTCCACCTCACAGCAGTCAGAATGGCTAATATAAAAAACCCAGGTGATAGCATATGCTGGCAAGGATGTGGATAAAGAATACTCCTTCATTGCTGGTGGATTTGCAAGCTGTTACAACCACTCAGGATATCAGTCTGGTGGTTCTTCAGAAAACTGGACAGAGTATTACCTAAAGACCCAGATATACCACTCCTGGAAATATATCCAAAAGATACCCCAACATATAACAAGAACATATGCTCCACTATGTTCATAGCAGCCTTATTTATAATAGCTAGAAGCTGAAAACAACTCAGATATACCTCAACAGAGGAATTGATACAGAAAATGTGGTACATTTACACAATGGAGTATTACTCACCTATTAAAAATAATGAATTCATGAAATTCATAGACAAATGGATGGAACTAGAATATGTCATCCTAAGTGAAGTAACTCACTCACAAAGGAACACACATGATATGTTTTCACTGATAAGTGGATGTCAGGCAAAGAGCTCAGAATAATCATGATACAACTCACAGACCATATAAAGCTCAAGAAGGAAGACCAAAGTGTGGCTGCTTAAGTCCCACATAGAAGGGGAAGCAGAATAATCATGGGAGGTAGATGGAGGGAGGGATCTGGAAGGGAGAGTTATGGGGAGAGGAAAGGGGGACAGGAAAATTTATTTTCCTATGTCAAGAAAAATAACATTTAAACATAAAAATATGGCTAACAATACTTTATCCCATTTTTTTGCTTTAGAAAAACTCTATCTGTGTGTGTGTGTGTGAGAGAGAGAGAGACAGAGAGAGACAGAGAGACAGAGAGAGAGAGAGAGAGAGAGAGAGAGAGAGAGAGAGAGAGTGTGTGTGTGTGTGTGTGTGTGTGTGTGTGTGTGTGTGTGTGTGTGTGTGTGTGTGTGCATGAAGCCTTAGTTACCAACTAGGTGTGCTGGAAACTAAATTCTGGTCTGTGCAAGAGCAGCAAGTACACTGAACCACTAAGCCACCTTTCCAGCTCCCATTTCACTTGTTCTTTGGAACTTTCCCCAGCTAAATATATTTGTACTTTGAAATTTTTGTCTTTTCTTTACCTTCTCTATCCTTTCTTTTTTAGGTAAAGGAAGGGGATTGAAAAAATGGGGGGCATAGAGTGATATTAGAAGAAATTATATATATGGGATGGATTACTAATTTTATTCTTAAACAAAACATTGTATAGCCACAATCTTAGATTGGGAGAAATCTTTATAATTAGTGCAAAACTGAAGTTATAATTTGTTACACTAGCACAGAACTTAAATATTGATACAGATTTAAGGTCTTCATTGGTATAATTTTTTTATATTGATACAAAATTTGAAGTTAATATTATTGCTCTTAGATAGCCATTGTGCCTATGCAAGTCATTTAAGAATACAAGGCTTAGACCCAGTCCTTCTAATAGCTGCTATTCCAAATTGTTTAGGATGATTAAACAATGCAAGTTAAGGGCTAGATAGTAAAGTCTTGGTTATATTAGATTATGATTTAATTATAATATTCTTTTCAATATTATTCAAATAGTAATAGCTAAGAGTAGCTAATGCTTAACACTTCAGATATACTATATATAGATAGATAGTCTTCAGAAACATCAGAAATCCACAGAATGGTACTTAAAATCATTTATGGGCTGGAGAGATGGCTCAGTGGTTAAGAGCAGCAACTGCTCTTCCAGAGGTCCTGAGTGCAATTCTCAGCAACCACACAATGGCTCACAACCCTCTATAATGGGACCTCATACCCTTTTCTGGTGTGTGTGAAGAGAGCTACAGTGTGTCCATATAAATAAAATAAACAAATAAATCTTTTAAAAATCATTTCATTGTTAACATTTTTTTTTTTAACTATGAGACATGTCTATTCCTCACATTACCCTTTCACAGTTCAAAGAAGATACTGAGCATTACTGGGGAAGAATGACCTAATTCATATATAATTCCTTATTAAAAAACTGTCCAGAAAAAAAACACAAGATGTAGGATAGTTGACAGTTTAGCTCTTTGAAGCAGAGTAAGCGAGTCCCTAATTTATTTAAGGTCTGTCAGATGATTCTGGGCCAGAAACCTGAAGACAGATGCTCTAACGTTTTGAGAAATATGGGACTGTCCAGACAGTCAGTTTTCTCTCCAAATTGTTTAAGTTTTGGAAGCTACGTTTTCTTACTTCCGATATATTCAGGTAATATTTAATTCATTCTCAGATCTCTGATGGGGTTGAAGACTAGTTATAGCATCATAATCAAACTTAATTTGTTTAGCATTAAGGAGAATGATTTATATTTGGTTTTCAGGTGTTAATACAAGGAAAAATCAAAACATAATTCAGGAATAGAGTTATAAACTCCTTAAGTTAGGATAGATGTTAGAGTAATGTACCTACCTTGACAAAATTGATAGACTTGATGTTGTTAGTGGATATTATACCTTATAGTTTACATAACGGTTGTAACTATGTTCAATGTATATCTGAGAGAAAATACCTTTTAAATGGACTAAAATGGGAAAACATGGATTTGATCTAATGCTACTTATGTTGATTTGGTTCCCAAAATTACATGGACAAGTCTGTACACAAGATACTGAGGGACTCTGCCCCTAGTTGGTTTTGATTGGTAAAGTTACAAGCGGCTAATGGCTCGTCATGGAGAAAGAGGCAGGACTTTAGGATTCCTGGGTAAGGGACTGAGGGAGTAAGAAGGGAGAGTTGCCATGTCAGGAAAGGAGTAATGACCAGGCCCGAAAGGTAGAAAACAGAACACAACAATCATTTAAGAGTCAGGGGTTGATGGTCCATGAGGGTTACTAGTCTGGGTCCAGGGCATTAAAGAGGAAATATAGGTTTCAGTAAGTGATGAGTTGGGATTACCAAAGTACATCAGCCACGTGAAGGTTTGGAAGTGTCCCAGCTATTGAGCTATTTAAGAGATATTAAGGCATATATATATATATATATATATATATATATATATGGAGGGAGAGATGGATATAGAGATAAAAATAGAGATAGAGATAGATATGTAGATATAGATAGTTTTTTGTAATATGTATCAGTTCTGGAACAATTTTTTATAGCAGAGTATTTTGGATTGCAAGGATGATTCAAATATATAGTCCAAGAGTCACCAATATATGTATATAAAGTTAATTTTATAAAGAAATTTTTATAGGAGCATAGAAATACTTATTTGCATATGGCCTACATCTGTGTTCACTGCTCACAAGCAGCAATGAATAGTCCAGGCAAAGCCCACATGATTCCCAGTGTTCTGCATCAAGCCTTTTACATAGAATGCTTGCTGTCTCTAATTCCACTCTGCATGTTGTATATTCTCAAGGTAGGTATCACTCTTAGAAGATTGATTTTCATTAAATACTGTAGAAGAAACAAAAGTATTTTAACTTGACAATTAAAAGAACCTTAACACAGGTTCTAACACCTGTTTGAAATCTAGATCGTGCCCCAACTTTATCTCTTGCTAACATAAGATCATAGAGAACTGCAGCTAATTTCCATATATGTCTCTAAAAATGTCCAGAACCAGACTTCCAAAGGAAGACTGTTATTTCCAATATTGGAATGATTTCTAGACCAGTCTGTGATTGACTCTGAATAACTGATCAAGTTTAATAACAATACAAGATTCATTATAACTTTTCTTTTTGATTCTCTTTTCCACAAGGTCTAAGAACTTGAGGCAAGGCAGCTTGTCCCATCAGTGGTATAGGTAAGCAATGGTGGGTTGGGAAATTATGTCCAATACAGCTTCCCAGTCACCACTGTCAGGGCACTCAGCAAGCTCACAGGTCAGCATCATTCTTTGTCCTGGCACCAGCATGTCTCCACCTATCAGCATTGCTCTAGCAGAAAGCATGCTCCTTCATCATCCTGCAAAAAAAAAAAAAAATGCAAACATGCCCTCTTCCCTATATTTAATACCTGATCAGGATCATGCCTTATGCCGGTATGTTGATCATTCCCTTTCACCTATGCATAAGTATGCTTAGTTGTAAAGTGTCGTAGACACTCAGCAGAAAGCTCCTTGGCATCCAAATTTAAAAAAAAAAAAAAAAAAAAAAAAAAAAAAAAAAAAAAAAAAAACTTTAAAATAAAAAATAAAAAGAATATAGTTTAAATAAATTTATAATGTACAGGGGTATATCTCCTCTTTTTTATTTTATGAAGATATTGTTTTAAAGTTCCATTGGCCTGTTCCGTAGTTTCTTGTCCTTGACAATTATAAGGAATCCCCTTAATATTGGCAATATTAAGTTGCTGCTAAAAAGTCTCAAATGTTCGACTGTTCTATTATTTGTTTATTTTTTTGTTTTTCTTTTTCATTTTAAAAATTATTGGGTACTTTATTTATCTACATTTCAGATGTTATCCCCTTTCCCTATTTTGCACCCCCAGAAACCCCTTAACCTAGCCTCCTATTTCTATGAAAATGTATCCCCACGCACCCACTCCTGCCTCCCCTCCCTCAAATTTCCCCTCAGTGGAGCATCCAGCTGCCAAGGAACCAAGGTCCTCTTCTTACCCTGATGACTGACAAGTCCAGCCTCCTCTACAAATACAACTAGAGACATGTGTCTCTCCATGTGTGTTCCCAGGCTAGCTGTTTAGACCCAGGGAGCTCTGGTTGGTTGGTATTATAGCTCTTCCTATGGGGCCACAAACCCCTTCAACTCCTTCAGTCTTTAACTCCTCCACTGGGAACCCTGTGGTCAGTTTGATGGTTAGCTGTGAGCATCCACTTCTGTATATGTCAGGCTCTGGCAGTGCCTCTCAGGAGACAGGTATATCAGGCTCCTGTCAGCATGCACTTCCAGACATCTGCAACAGAGTTTGCACATGGTAATTGCATCTGGGAGGGATCTCCAGGTGGGTCAGTCTCTGGATGGTCTCTCCTCCAGTTTCTGCCTCACACATAGTCTCATATTTGCTCCTGTAGGTATTTTGTTACTCCTTCTAAGAAGGACCAAAACACCCAAATGTTGGTCTTTCATTTTCTTGGGCTTCATGTGGTCTGTGAGTTATGTCTGGGTGCTGTGAGATTTTGGGCTAATATCTACTTATCAATGAGTGTATACCATGTGTGTTCTTTTGTGATTGGGTTACCTTACTCAGGATAATATTTTCTAGTTCCATCCACTTGCCTAAGAATTTCATAAATTTTAGGCTGGAACTAGGAAGTAGGCTTCAGACATGAAAATGTCCTTGTGCTAGGACAGGGAACTAGGCTCAGATACTTTGTTCATCCTAATAAGCCCTTAGAAACAATGATCATGGGACTGTTAATGTAATTGAGTTTAATGTCTTACTTTTTTTTTAACTGTTTGTGTTTATTTTATTGCTTTTTCCTTGACTTTTTGCATCTATTGTATTGCTAGACCCTCAACCTAGAACTGGCCTTAATACATGCATGTAATCAAAATAGTATAAAAGCATAAAGGAAGAGGGGGAATGGGATAGGGGATTCTAGGGAGAAAAAAATGGGGAAAGGGGATAACATCTGTATTGTAAATAAATAAAATACCCAATTAAAAAAATAAAGTTCAAAAAAAAAAAAAGAATAAGATTGCTTTTCAAATCACAACATCTTTTAACACAAAATATTGTATACTTTACCTATATGTTCATTTCCATGAGTAATCTTTGAAGGCAACTGGATTTTTTGACATGTAGACAACTAAATCTTTGAATTGTAAGAGTGGCAGGCCTCACAGACAAGGCTGTGGCTGCTTCTGCATAAACATCAGTAAACAGCAAGTGAGACAGAGCTACCCAAGAGGCAACTTTTGCATAAGGGCCAAACTGAAGCCTGCCTGAAAGCCTAGAGATTGTTGATGCAGACAATCAAAGCCAGTTGAGAACTGTCACTTGGAGGACACTCTTGCTTGGAACCAATGTGATGTGGATGGAAGGTATAAAGGGCACTGCCCAAGAGTTAATAAATGAGCTTGCTTCTGCATTCTCACCTGCTCCCTGAGTCTGAGCCATTGATTCTGCACCACACCTTCTCACCCACTACCCCAAAATGCCAGGCATGATGGAGGTCTTAGGCAACATCAAATCACAGTAGGTATTCCACTCACTCTCAAATTTGGTAAAGAAAAACATATTTCACCACTTCTAGAAACATGTTCAGCATGGGACTTTTGTTCATTAGACTTGGAGCCTAACTGAAGAGAGTGGTCAGAGATAAGATGACTGTTTCTCAAAATTCCAGCATCCAATGAAGAGGGAAATACAGTCTGGGCTCCACTTCCAAAAGGGACTCCCTCTGGAGAGCTCTCCATGAGCCTTTGGCATCGGCTTCCTTCATAACTCAGGATTTTAAGGCCTTCTTTCTTCACTCTTCATTTCAATAGGTTTCCATCCCAGAAGCACTTTCCAATGAGGCTCCTGGTAGCCCATTGTGTATAAGGTACCTTAAGGAAATATATATTAAGAACATTCTTAACCTTTGTCTGAACATCAGCTCCCAGATCATTAATTTCTACAGTATTTCAAAAGGAGAAACAGCACGGCACTTCACAAATGGAGGCTTTGTCTGCATCAGCACTGCTTGGCTCAGTTAGTTGTCTTAATCGAGCTCCCTTTCTGATGTGATCTAATGGTGTAATTATTGGAGCTATTCTTTTGAAAGGTGAATTCTAGGATGGTGCAAATTGATGACAATCTCATAGTAAACAAGGACATCTTGGACCCCCTTTACCCAGCATGCTTCTGACAACACTGGTTAATCCAAACTGAGAGCAGATAGCGATAATGATGGGGGAAAGAGCTCAGAGCATCCCACTGCCCATCAGCATCCAGCTTCCCCTTTGTGCTTTCTTTGTCTTTTCTATTTTAAACTTCAACCATATGGAAAAAAGAAATAGATGATTAGATTAAATTTGGTTTAAATTATGGTTTTACAAACATATTGATGACTACTGCATTCAACTTAACTGGGAATTAAAGGGCTTGAACTACAGGGGTGTGTGATAAAAATAGGAAGGCTGTTTTGGAGAGAGAGAAGGTTATAATGTTTATTTCTGCTACCTTCTGACATTTTTACTGGCTTATGCCAACAGGATAGCTTTGCAGAGTAAAACAAAACAAATAAAAGCAAAGGAAGATAATGAGAAAACAGCTTAAGTGGACCTGCCAGAGATAGAATGACAAAGTATTATACATATTTGACATGTTCTATAAATATGAGGCAGTCAATCATAAGCCATTTAAATGTTGTTAGGACCAAGAGCATGATAGAGCTGATCTGGAATCTTTCAGTGCTACTTGTTTATCTTAATAAATTGTGTTGTGGGTAGTTTTTATTCAGATATGTATTTTTAACTTATAAGTTTATATCTAAATATTAGCTTTTAAACATAACCTGAAAATGCATACAGCTAATGTAGCCAGCAAAGTATTTAATAGCTAATATTTAGATTCCAGCCTTGGCTGTTACAATTTACACCAAGAACATTCTGATAAATTACTGCCTGTTCCTGCACACTGTCACAAGTGAACATTCAACAAAATTGCATAAGAAATGATTGCAGACAACTAACACCACTATGCAAAGCATAGACAGTTGAATATGGGCAATTGGATTTGTTAAATTTTTAAACAAATCTTACTAAAATATATCCTCTCAAAAATAGAAAGACAAACTGAGAAGGAAACAGCTGAGAAAAAAAGTGATACTGTTTGAAGATTGTATTACTAGTTTCATTACTTTGTGTACATGTGTGTTCAAGTATGTGAACGTGTATTTGAGTGTATATATGTATATGTGTGTGTGTGAATGTGTACATGAATGTATATCTATGTTTGTGTGAACATGTGGGTACAACAGTGCACATATGTGCATTTCATTGTGGGTATATGTGTGTGGTATGGATACAGATATGAGGATGCCACAGTCAGGTCAGGATGTATAGGTCAGAAGACACTTTGGCAGCTGGTTTTCATTTTATACCTTGTCTCTTAGGAAGGTCACTCCTGTTTCTCCTGCCTCTGTGTTTATTCCAGCCTAGAATGTTAACAAACTTTCTGGACTATTCTCTTGACTCTGGTTCATTTTTTACAGTAAGATCTCTGTTCATGCATATTCTTTCTACTGTATCAACTTTTTCTTGGGATCCAGGAATCCCAATTCATTTTAATCGTGTTGGGGGGGAAGCACCTTTACTCATTGTTTTTCCCAGCTCCATAGTCTTTCCGATTTCTTAGGCCAGGTGCCATCAATTTAGCTCCAAATGAACTTAAGCTTTGATCTTGCTCTCCTTTTCTTTCTTGATGGTGGGAATACAAATATACGACAATATGTCATGTTTTTAGATGGTTCTAAGAGTCAAACAAAAGTTTTCGTGCTTTTGATTTTGATTTGATATTCTTTGATTTGATATTCTTGTTTATTTACTTGAGTGTCTATGATAGTGGCTATGCAATAATTAAACCATGATTGTTAATATAATAAAGCCAAAAGTAATGGATAGAATGATTAAGGAATTAGTGATTAACAGAAAGATGTATAATCTATTAAGTATATTCACATATTTTGTTGGGAGCCGCAGTCAGTGTGCGCCATTCCAAGATGGCACTGGCCTCGTGTCTTCCCTGTAGTAAACAATTAACTGCTCAGCTGCAAAGGCAGAAAGACCGCCAAGTCACTGGCCAATCCCGAGGCGTAATATTGTGTGGTGAGCGAACAGCCAATCAGAAGTGAATACGTCACTCTAGGGTGTATTTAAGCTAGGCCGCTTTTGGCTTCTTCCGTCTTTCCGCTTTACCATTTGAAGAAGTAAAATCCTCGTTTGCAGTAATACCCGATTATTGCCTATTGTGTCCTTATTCGCGGGCGAAAAGGGACTTGGGAGGTGCGCGGAACAATATTTTATGAAAAACATAAATGTATTTATCTGTTGACTCAGTCTCAATTTATAATACAGTAGCTAATTTATTATCAATTGCAGCTCTTTAGCTTCTCCAAAGCAGAAATATCAGGATGGGAAATGCCTTATTAACATACTCTGTTCCAAATCAATGCAGTGTGAAAATAAGCATGCTTTAATCATTTTTAAAGACAGGAAATTAAGTAACAGATGTACTCGTTTATCCAGCAGGTCAACCTGTACTTCAGAAACAGCTGGCTTAATAAATGAGAAAGTAACTAAGTGACCTTGACATTCACCTACTTAGTACTTCTAATCCACATTGAGGAATATTGGTATGCATCTCAAAGTATTAACAAAAATGAAAATAATTTTAGTTGTAGTTCTAATTGTCCCATGGACAATGATGTCTTCCTACCACTTTTTTATTCTGATTAGTGAAGAAAATCACCTACGAGGCAAAACTTGGAGCTTGTCTTTGAAGGAATTTTCAGCTTAAGCTAGTTGAGAAGAAAGGACTCTTCTGAATATGGACAGCACTGCTCTACTTGTTTTAAGGTTCCAGACTGTATCCTCATTCATTCCTCTCTGCTTCTTGGCTGCAGGTGAAATGGATCGAGCTGTCTCAAACTGCATTCATGGTGACTTTTTTGCCAGGATGGACTGAGTCCTTGAATTGTGAGCCAAAGTAAGCCTTCTGTTTTAAAATTATTAAATGGAAAAGAGACAAGAGATGGTGAAGGGTGGTGAATCCCAGCAAAAGATAATAAACCAAGGACCACAATGCTAAGTTTGGTACCACCCATAGCAGACTGAGCCCTCTCATTGCAATTATTAGTCAAGACAATATTCAATATTCACTTTTCAGATTGTGTAGAATTGTATGGATCTAAAACATGCCCAAACAGCACTAAAGTGTCTTATATTATTTAACTAGTGTTTTCACTTCAGAGAAAATGCAGGCAAATATTCAGTCAACATCCACCCTGGCCATGTGGGCCTGAGTTGTACAATAAAGGCAGATAAGTCACAGGGAGCAATCCAGTAAGCAGTATTTCTTCATGGTCTCCAGATTATTGCTTTGAGTTTCTGCCTTGACTTTCTTCAGTGATAGACTGTTACATGGCAGTGCAAGCCAAATAAATGCTTATTTGTTCATGGGCAAATATAATGAAGATAATTCTTCATTTGAGGTTCCCCTTCCTAATTTGTTCTAGATATTTTGTGTCAAATTAATAATAACTAACCAGCACTGAGCTGCAAACTTTAAATAAAATGGAATTCTCAGCTGCATCTTGACTTCCACTTGGAGAGTTTGACCTTGAGCAGTAAATATAATGATTAGTACCTAAATTCTTGACCCATGAAAGCTGACAAAAAATTAGTGGATATTGTTTGGACACTTTGGTGGGTATCAAGTTTGTATGTATCATTTGAGAAAAATAAATGGAACTTTTGAAATAAGCATGAATATGATAAGCATTATATGTATTTGCTAAATTCCTAAAATATGAATAATATCCAAACTCACAGATTTTTACTGAAGAGGAAATAAAAAGAGAAAAGTCATACAATAAGAGGAATTTTTAATTGTTTCCTAAGCCAACTATCAAAATATAATTAACAAAATGTATAATTTTATAATATGGTTTCAGCAAGAAAAATTGCATTGTTATATGGAACCAGCATCACTAGAGATCTTAGTCCTTTCCTAAGGATTTACAGTTATCAATAAAGGATATTTACAAGCATTTAGCTATTTTCTTATAGATTTGTTGTTTATGTCATTTTGAGGGGAAAAGACATAAGAGTGGTTTATGGGTTGTGTTTATGATTTTATATGGAAGAAGAGTGTGTCAGTGTGTCTATTTTCATAGTTAAATATTAAAGACTTTACTGAAAATTGAAGAGCAATTAAATAGATGATTGTTGTGCTTGAAAAATGTTGAGTTAAGCTCCACTTTCAGACTGTGTAGACATGTGTGGTTGTAACATATCCCAGAACAGGATTAAATTGTCTTACATCATTCAAAAGCACTTTACTTTGAGGAAAAATGCATCCAAATAATCAACGTCGTGATTTCCACCAATGAATTTAATTTCTTATTTGGCTAATCTTTTTATTTAAATGTAAAAGACATGGAAATAATAAAGAAATAATCTGCAATATCTTCATTTAAACATAATGAAAACTAGCATGTATAGGTGAGACAATTTTCATGTCATAATATCTTGGAATGTGTGGAGGGATTCTAGCGGTGAGATGAAAAGAGAGGCAAGTCACAACTATATTGGCATAATTAACATAATGCTTGATTTATTTGATTATCACTGATTGAAAAAATAAATATTATGGAGGCATGTAAATAAGATTTCTAAAATATCCTTATGATTAAACAAGCTAGAATGTTCAATGTCTCTAGGACCACAAAGGATAGGCTAAATCTCAATACTGTAATTGACTTTGGAAATAAAACACAAATACAAAAGTATTTGTGGGTATTCTTCACATTTTGATTTGCAAGTTTTCTAGCAGAATCTCCCCTTAACAACATCAAGAGCAAAACTGCCTGCTGCAAAGAGAATATCTACTGAGACATGAAGAATTACAACTTATAGAAAAATATTCAGAGGACCAGGAAATCAAATAAAAATATATAGTAGTAAGGGATGAGGAACTGATGACAGTCACTGGAGGGTCTCAGACTCCAGGGAAAAGAGAGACTCTTCTGACCTCTTAGGCAATTTTACGCATATGGTATAAAGATACACATACAGGTAGACATTGCGGAGATATTGTGTTCAGGTTCCCGAGGAGTCAATGCACACTCTTTTGGCCTCTTGGGGTATTGTATACATTTGGTAGTGTACAGGTACACATTAAAGAGGTATTATCAATCCCTAGAAAGTTTCTAATACCTTGTACATTATGACTTGCTATTCCTTAAAGACAAGAGACAAATGACCACTTCAAGATTTGAGTAGTATCTACTCAGAGTATCATTGTCAAAATTTTCCCAAAGTTAGACATTTTAATTCATCTCCGAAGCCACAAGACAGGAAGGAGGTAAGAACACCAACTGCATAGTAATCATCAATGTCATCTCTGTTGGTCAGAAGTCAAAAATTTGCAAGGAAAGATTATGTATCCATTCTCAATCTCTCTCTCTTTCTCTTTCTCTTTCTTCTCCCTCTCCCCCCTCTCTCTCACTCTATCTTGCTATGTATGCATTGTGTAGTTATTTAAGATCATTGATGTTTGTGTATGGTCAATTTTCACATATATACACACATGCACATGTGTACATGTGTGTATGTGGAGGCCATAAGTCAACCTCAATACCTTCTATAGCTGTTTATCTTTTTTTTTTTTTTTTGAGATAAAATATTTCACATATTGTTTGGCTGGATTGGGTGGTCAGTGGTCTCTGGAACATAGGTTAGAATTGCAGATAAGGTCAGCCATGCCCACCTTTTATATGAATATGCTAGAGACTTGAATTCAGTTCACTAGCATAGTAGGTAAGATATTGACTGAGTCATGCCTCAGTAACGCATATGTGCCTCCATTAGGAACCATTTGGATGCCTTTAAGACCATCCCTATCTCATAGCTCTTAGACCATGGAGGTACAGACTGGCTTCTGATTTACAAATTCTACTACTCTCTACCCCAAATATAGGGTAGTATCTTATGTTTAGATGAAGGCTGAAAATGAATCAATACCCATGGATCTCTCTATCAAAAATTACCAATAGCAAGTTTCTATTACTTCTGCTTTCATGAGTCTACCAACATCCTCTGAAGCATCATCTAGCTTTGTGTTCTCTCTCAGATATGTCTGATCCTTTACACATTCCCAGTGGTGTCTTACTCTTTACATATTCCCAGCTGTATCAGACCCTGTATAATTTCCCAGCTATATCCAACCTTGTATCCATTCCCAGTTTTGTCTGACTCTGCATACTTCCTTGTACATAATCTAAAGTCTCATATCCACTCTATCCCCTCTCACAGTTTATGGAACAAAAAGACTGACATTTCCCATGCCTTTTGCTTCAGGTCAGGGCCCTTTCTGTCTTCTACCAGTAATATTCTCTATCTGTGTCAGCCAGGACTACCTTGTTTGGTGATAAAGGTCAGAATAATGGATTTCTGAAAGTCCCTTTTCTCTGGACTGCTCTGTACTAAAGAGGTCATGAAAGTCAGCTTGAAGACTTGGGGGTGATCAATGGCTCTTTGCTTCTAGAAACTCTGTGAGAACTGCAGAATATATAGATTTTTTGAGAAGATTAAATGTTATAAAGTGAGCCAAAGCCTCCTTGCTGTGCTCACTGCAGGACGATCATTCACTTTGTGGGGCTGTATGACCCTTGTGGTAATTCCTCCAGCATCAGGGGAGAGATTCCCACTCATTTCTTAAAAGTCAATTTCTCTGTGCAAAGAATGCTTTTGAGTGTTAAGCCAGCTAGAGAATTCCTCTGAAAAGTCGGTTTCAATCTTCCTGTCAAATCATCTTTTTGTCTCCTATCCCTAGTCTTCTTAGGATTCCATTCAATCCATTTGCTTACCTCTTTGCATCTTCTACCTTTCTCCATCTGCAACTTCTCTGTCAGCAGTGCATCCACCTTAATGTCCTTCTCTGCAACCACAATACTAATGTAAACATTTTATAAATATAAATCCCTTTGTCTACTTTGGAATGATTTCTAGGTTCTTTATGAATGGTAACTTCTCCTAATAAAAACATATAGTTTGTCATGTTCTTTTGTGTTTGTAAATGTACTTTTAAAGTTCAAATAATTTTATTTTTTTTCATAAAATATCCTACAGGACCTCAAACCATTTTCATTTGGCTTCTGTTTACTGTACTTCACTTGTTTTGAAGGCTAAACATTTTGGTGTGTGTGTGTGTGTGTGTGCGTGTATTCATGAAAGAGAGAGAGGGGGAGGGAGAAAGAGAGAGAGAGAAGGAGAGAGGGGAGAGAGACACAGAGACACAGGACAGAGACAGAGGAAGAAAGAGGTCTCTGTGTGTATGTGCTTTTCTTTTTCATTTCAAATTATTTTTTAATATGATAAGACAAAATAGGAGGGAATTCTTTACATGTTGGTGCTCATGGTTTCAGTCGTCTCATAATAAGCAGTGTTGGCAGTCGACTTTGGAACTGTTTTTTGAGGTGTCAGCTTATTGCTAATGCAACTATCACTAATGTTTAAGCCAGTTATGACACCAGTCTTTGTGCATGTTCTTTAAAAAAGTACTTCCTTTAAGAGGCATCAGGCTCCCAACCAGGATATCAGTTAAAAACAAAAATCACAACTAGACTTTACACTATTACCAAGATTGTTTCCCCACTCCCAAGTCTTCTCTGAGCTTGGAACAGGTCCAAGGCACTTTGAAAGAGATAACAAGTGGCTTTTCTCTCAAGAACAAAGGGTTTCTACCATTAATACTAGTGTATAGAAAACAGAAGAAAGAATTGTATCCTTCATAATGCAGAAATAAGAGGTACTGGTCTTAAGGGAGAACAGAGTAAAACAAGGAGAATCCCTTTAGGATGCTCCTGTAGTCTCTGTGCATATCAGGGATGGATCCTTCTGAGAATGCTCCAATAAGAAATGATGGTGATAAAGCCAATTTAGACCCAAATATCACACTTTTCTTTCCTCTGGTAATGTCCTGTAGCAACTGAGGATGCCATTCTTTAGAACCATATTGTTCAACAATAATTCTGAATAACCTGTGTATAATGATATGGATGCAGTGGTGTATTTCTCTTTGAACATTTTATTTTAGTGCTAGGATTGCCTTCAAATTTCTTATATATGGATAATTGCATTACACTTTCATGCTTCAATTTGACACAAAGAAGTGCCAACATATCTCACCACTCACTGTGCTTAAAAGGCCTGATGTCCATTTTCAGTTTCATACCATGAAACTGAAAGTTTTGCTGCCAACATGTTATCGTTAAAGACAAGCTTTAACATGATGGACAGAAATAAAAGTATTCCCAGGACAAAAAGAACTAGCAGGGTCAAGCTATGTATGCCATTCTTGAAGCTTGACCAAAATAGAAATACTGACCTGCAGCCATGGGTAATTTTATCAGCAGTATCTTCTGCATCAACACACAGCAGAGCAGCATTGAAAATGGACCCCTAGACAGAGTTACTAATTTAACAGGCTGGTAAGCCAAGGGCTGGTAAGACTCTGCACAGAGTCTTACCAACCTAAGATAGAAGTGCATTGCTTCTGATAATAAATATTCCATGATGGGTAAGGAAGATATTCTTGTCAGAATAATATAAGACAGACTCAGTCTTGTACCTGAAATTAAAAAGGGGGGAGAGGTGGAGAGCTTTTGGGGGTGCTTGGCAAGAATCTGACATGGGCCAAGGACAAGGGAATGGGTTGCTTGGCAGAGATATGATATTGACCAATGACAAGGAAATAGACTTCAGGCAGGAATCTGACATTAGGCTAGAACAAAAAAAGTAATTTCAGACAGGAATCTAAATCTTAGGCTAGAACAGAGAAGCAGGCTTCAGGCATGAAAATGAATTTGAGCTAGGACAGAAAAGTAGGCTGAGATATTTTGGTCATCCTGAGAAGCCCTTAGAAACAGTGATCACAGGAGTGTTCACAGAATTTTGTTTATTGCCTTGTTTGTTCTTTGACTATTTGTGTTTATTGTCTTGCTTGTTCCTTGACTATTTGCATCTATTGTATTGCTAGTTCCTCAACCTAGAACTGACCTTAATATTTGAATGTAATTAAAATGTTATAAAAGCAAAAAGAAGGAGGGGGATGGGATAGAGGGTTCCTGGGGTGGGGGAAGGGAAAAGGGCATGACATCTGAAATGTAAATAAATAAAATATCCAATAAAAAAGGCTGATGTCAAGCTGAGGCATAGTACTTCAAAAAGATGTAAATAGATTATAAACTGTATGAGTTAGAATTTAATTAAAGTATATGATTATAATTTTGTGCCTAGAAATTTTCAATAAGAGGAGATATGTATTCTTTTATTTTTATTAGGCCATTGCCATAGGTTACCACCAAAACTTTTACATTTCAGAAATTGTCAGACTGCTTTTTTTTAAATCCAGTGTTTTCTAGAAACATAAATTACAAAAAATGACAATGAACATTTCCTAAAAAGATCTAGACAACACTAATGAATTACTCATAGCAAATTAGTCTGCTCACTGCTGTTTGGTGTGTCTACAACTGAGTGATTTTCATGAGAGAGCTGCCTGTTAGAGAGTTTTTCTTCATTCAAGGAGTAAACATTAGCTTTGATAAATGATTTTACTAGATAGCAGAGATGTTAATTTGTTTCTAACACACAAGCAGCATTTCTCCTCAGTGTCCATGTCTGAATTTACCTAGGTTGTATGAAGCCACAGGAGGAAGAAAAAAAATAAAAAAAGACACTGTCCTGAGGCAGCAGGTAATTTTTTGCTAAGGTAAATGAATTTCTTTTCTCAAGATGGATAGAAAAACAGACCGCTATTGATTTAAACAAAAGCATACATCATGATATTTGTGATAAAATTTAAAATAATAAATTATATTGTATACATTATTGTCATATATACATAATCTTTTCTTTCCCATTGAGTGCCTTGGACCTTTATTTTCTGTGGATGAGAGGGTTCTATTCTCTGCCTGACCTGTACATTAACTTGTTAAGTGTGCTTAGTAGAGAAAAGGTGAATTTGAATTCATTAATATTTTAAAAATTAAGAAATCTGATAGTAGATTTTTTTCCTATGACTTATTTAAAAAGAAGGCTGAATATTCCTTATATTTAGATGTGTGCTGTTAGCCAAAAAAAATCAAAAGCACTTACTTGCTTATCTCAAGTGGTCATACAACATTTATTTAAATATAATATTTTTCAAAGACTTTTAATTAATTAATTAATTAATTAATACATAGACTTTATATTTTCTATCGTGTCCAATAAGAAACTGGAGGATATTGCAGTTCTACTCATGGAGAATATGTTGTGTGTTGTTAGCTATAATTAGAGCTTGTAGGAAATTAGTCTGTTCATCACTGTTATGGTAGATCTAAAACTGAGTTATCATCATGAGAGAGCTGCCTGTTAGAGAGGAGTTTTACGGCCAAGATTATAGTTTATATAACAGGGACCAGAAATGTACCTTAATAGTTAAGTTCTTGAATTACTCTTAAGAAGGATCAAAGCTGATTCCTGGAACCTAAGTTCAGTTGCTGGCACCCAGGTAGGGTGGCACAAGCTTCCTTTAACTTCAACTACAGATTAAAGCCCTCCTTGACCCCCATAGGCACTGTACACATATGCAGAAAACCACACCTATGCAAATAATTTAAAATGACGATGAGAATAGTATAATATTGCTTAACTTGATATGTGGCTTATGTGAAAAGGCTCCTGAAAGGCAAATCAAGGTCAGTTTCTGTTGCCCTTTTGATTAGTTGCTATGAAAAACTAGCAGTAGGCTTCTAAATATTGAGAAACATACCACATTTGCCAGAAATTCTTTCTATAAAAAGTTAGTCAACACCCAACTCTCATGCTATGGACAGTGTACTAGGATGTGAGCTATACTTGGAAATTCAGTTAACCTAATTGTTCCTTTACGACACCCATCAATCTATTCATAATGATTACTTGGGTTGGGGTTCAGAAATGGATCAAGTTTCTGTTTTTCATTTTCTGTGATATGGCAAAATCTGAACATACTTTGACTGGAAAATATCAACATTGATAAAACCGTGACACTGGAGGTTCTGTGATATCAGGCTGTAGGGAATCTGAAAGTTTTTATTACAGTAAATATTATCATCTAGTATATTTGTGAGGGTTTCTATGTGACAAGCGCTAGAACCAAAAGCAATTGAGGAAGAATCAATTGTCTAGAGGTAATGGGGCAGGGCAAGAACTGAAACCAGCAACGAAGCAGACACCAAGGAGGAAGGCTACATACTTGTTTGCTCCTCATGGCTTTCATTTATGACTCGGGATTGCATGCCCATGCAGAAACCAGAGTGGGGTATGTCCTCTCGTATCCACCATTAGTGAAGAAAATGCCACCACAGATTTCCCAACAGGCTAGTCTGATGAGGCACTTTCTCAATTGAGATTTCTCTTTCAAGATAAATACATGTGTCAAGTTGACAAAAAAAAAAAAAAAAAAAAAAAAAAACCTAACCAGAATAGTCAGAGATATCTCCACTTTCAGGAAGTAAAGAAGGTTGGAATCACAGGAAGCCATTGGATTTCCAGTCTGCTTTAACTCTCTTCTTTGCTATGTGTGAGTATATGAGGTGATCAATGACCTTGGTGAGAAAGGTAAATAACAGGAGGATGAATGTAGGAGGGTGTGGTGGTGTAGTAATTATTTAAAAACTGCTACTGGTCAAGCCAACAGTCTAGGCTGCAGCGTCTCTGCCTAAATCAGATGCCATGTTCCTGTGCCATGAGGACACATGTGCACTGCAGCTAGAAATGGCCAGCTAGAGACACGAGCCCTGCCACCCATGAGATGCCAGTGTGGGAGATGGCTCTGCCAGTCTTCCACGCTGTCTCTGCAAGGCTGGGCATTGCCCAGACTATCCTGCCAACCACATGGGCTTAGATTATTCAGATTAGACTCTAGTGCTTAGATTATTCAAAGGCTTATATATTTGGTAATGATCAATAACAAGATGCCCATACAATCAGAAGTGTAACCCAATACCCAACCTAGATATACCAACTACCTTTGACTGCTACAGACAAGTGAACATCAACCTCCACTTCCCCCTCTCCTCCGTATCACCCTTCTAGCTCCTCCTCTTTCTTTTCTTCTTCCTCACCTTCCTCCTACTCTTCTTCTCTTTATTCTTCCCACCTTAGCTCCTCCTACAGTATGGGATGACCAAGAGTGTACCTAATTTTATTTTTTTAATTTAATTTAATTTGTCCCTGATTTCTGGTACAGAGTCTCAGGCTTTTGGGGGTTACTGAGTGAAACTATTTTCTCTGTGGTGCTAGTGGGAACATAAAAACCTGACTTGCATTAGTTCAGGATAATGCAAAATACCCAGCCACTAGAAAGTCCAAGTGTGGGATTTAAGGGAAAATGCCTTGTAGGTACCATACAATTTAGGAATAGAGAAGAAAGGAAGCTAAATTGAATTATATGACCAAAGATTCAACCTGTTATGGCACCATAATGGCTCTATAAAAACTGGCAGATAATCTCGGCACTTCCTGCTTGATGAGCTCATTTACCTGTTGGGAAATGCTTCTGCCTGAGGAGTATGATGTCTCCATTGCCAATGGAATATGGCTCATATCCTCTGAATTTGTGATCCTCTATGATCTCACCCTTCATTATAAAATAGAGCCTTAAATATCATATTTTTAGTGAAGTCTGTGTGCTAATTTTTTTCAATATGCAGAAGATTATTTCTGCTAAATACACAGAAAATAGTCACAGGTTATTTAGCGTTGAGCCTATGTTTAATAACTACATTTAGTGTTACAATATTTGATGTGGAATCAGAGGATAAGGGAAGAAATGTCAGAACTCTGATAACAGTTTTTGATGGAGTGTAGATAGAGTTAGGGCCCTTGAACATAAGCATCATTCTAAAGTATCTTATAGCAGATTGCGTTCTTGCCATAATTAAGCAGGAACTGTTGGACAACTCTAGTATTGGGATGAGGTTTTAATAAGATCACTGTAGGTAAAAATAAAGCCTGAGAATTAATTATTGTTCATATACAATGTTGTATTTATTATTTGTATTATATATAAAAGAGGGGAGATGAGGAGGGACATCTAAGTCTTAGGCTGATAGGAAGGGTTATATAAAAACAATACATTAGAAATGTCTTAAAGTATATACATATATGAACAAAATATAATCTCAATTATCAAATGATAGTGGAACCCCAACTACACAATTATTGCCATCAAATGAAACATCCAATGTCAGGAATGTGTTGTATCTAATGAAGCTTATGGTTAACGGGAACCCATAGAAACCTCCAAACAACCTAGGTTGTTGCCAAGGCAGTTGGCTGCTTTCCACAACATGATAATAAGATTCTACTGTTGAAGATATTATATAACTCAATGAACATGGATGGGTCATGTGCTAGTGCCTGATTCCCCCTTTCTGTTTTGTTTTTCTGTTTGTTTTTTTCTGGTCTTATTGGTTTGTTTTTATTATAATCTATTTTATTTGATTTGTTTATTTGAAATGCTTGTTTGTATTGTAGTGAGAGATAAAAAGAATCTGGTGGTGAGAAAGTGGATTGTGTCCAGGAGGAATTTTGGGGAGGAGAAACCATAACTAAAGTATACGACAAATGTATTTACAATAAAAAAAAATGAAGAAAATAACCTTAAGTATCTTTATCCACACCATTCCTGATCAACTGCACCATGTTCTCGTTAAATCTTAACTTTTATATATGGGAAAAGTTGTGTTATTACTATTCAGTGCTCTCTTGTTAGAAGATGCCCCCAATTTTTAGTTTAGCAACAGAAAAAAAATCTTAGTACAGAATTTTTGATTATTTCTTGCTTCCCAATTGATGTTTTTAAAACAGTGAATTAAATATAGTTTCATAGCACCATATATCATATTCACCATGGCAGGCAATATACTTAGCATGTATATAAATTATATACACATATATATATACCTCTATACATATAATAAAATGATAACAAACATGGTTAGTTTACACATTATTCTCACTATAAGTATACTTTATATTTTTCTTTGCAAATTTGTCGTTTCCACAAGTTACAAAGAGTAGAAGTACCATGAAGCACTTCTCTGGGTGATGATAGACGTACCATGAACATAGATGATAGATGATAGAAGTACCATGAAGCACTTCTCTGGATCTTCTCAATCCACTGTTTAGTGAACAGGAAAATAATATTTAAATGGAACCTGCAATATATCCAGAAAATGATGGTAGTGAAAAAACTTCATAAGAAAACTAATGATCTATGAGGACAATGTCAACAAAAATGAAGTCTTCTAATTGACAGAAACAAAGACATGGTCAAGCTTAAAATGTCTTATTTCAGACCTTAGAGTCAAGTTCAGAAATCAGAGATAAAGGATCTGGGAAAGATTGTTTTCACAAGTCATCTAAATTTAGACTTTCCTGTTAGTCCCTTTATTATTTTGTGATTTATTGTTTGAGGCTTCTTTCTAAGACATTCCACTTAATTTTCTCTTTTACTGCCGGCAATGGGGATTGGAATATGTTTTCTCTACTGTTCACCTTTTCTACACAAGTATTATGAAAGTGAGTTGTGTGTGATTTTGAAAACACTTAGAGTGGGATCTTTAAAACAGACTATTTAAAATGTGATGACTAGATTAATTAATAATGTGTTTGCATATGTGTATGTACACTCACATTTATGTGTGTATACACTTGTGTGTATGTTTGTATGTGTGTGTGTGTTTGTACTGGTCACACAATAGCAAAAAAAAGGAGAGGGATGGTTTTGTTATTGAAATGACACCTGATTTGTGAATTTATTTATTTATTATAATGTAGAAACAATGTAAAGCATAATAAAATCAGTCTTAAAACACTCAGAACCCCTTAATTCAGCACCTATTACAGCCACACTACTGACAAAAGCATACCCCATCTTTTCTTTTTCTTCCCAGAATATTACCTTTCAGTTATCAATGTGAAACTATTAAAATATATTTGAGCATATGGATGTTGCAAAGTAAAGAATGTACATCTTTCCTCTTTAACATGCAAAATATAAATAATGAGCTGCTTCTTCATGTCTAAATTTCAGCATATGCATTTTTAAACTAATTTTAAATTGCTGTTTGGCATATTATTAGATAACTTTTATAATTATTTAAATAAAAAGGAAATATTTAAAATTCTGTGTACTTGATTTCCCAATATTGAAGTATCTCTATTTAAGTAGTTTACTTCCTTATCATACTTCCTTTCAATTAAGTAAAAATATGACTTTTATATTAAGTACATTCTTTTATATACTAAGTGTTCCAAATTTATTTTTTATTTAAAATAGACTCTTTTCTGATACAATATATCCCGATTGTTGCCCTCCCACTACTTCTCTCAGTTTCTCCCTCTCATCTTTCTCTCTGATCTGGATCCAGCCTCTTTCTCTCATTAGAAAACATCAAGATATCCAAAATATCTGAGCCTACTTTTCTGTCCTAGCCCAAAGTAATTTTCTTTCATTTTTTAAGGTTAATTTGAGTTTATTTAATTTTGTCCTTTTATTTTATTGGATATTTTCTTTATTTACATTTCCAATGCCATCCCATTTCTCAATTTCCCCTCACTAGAACACCACTGTCCAATCCCTCCTCCTCCATTTTGCTTTTATACCATTTTAATTACATACAAGTATTAAGGTCAGTTCTATTTTGAGAAACTAGCAATATAATAGATGCATATAGTCTAGGAACAATCAAGACAATAAACTCAAATAGTCAAAGAACAAGCAAGGCATTAAACAAAATTTTATGTACATTCCCATGGTCACTGTTTCTAAGGGCTTATCAGGATGACCAAAATATCTGAGCCAACTTCTCTATCCTAGCCCCAAATCATTTTCATGTCTGAAGCCTACATACTTGTCCATCCCTAAAATTTAGATTACTGTCTGAAATTACTTTTTTGTTCTTGCCTAATATTTAGATTCCTGTCTGAAATGACTTTTTTCCTAACCTAAGGTTTAGATTCCTGCCTGAAATTAGTTCTTTATCCTAGCCTAATGTCAGAATCCTGCCTGAAGCCTACTTCCTTGTCCTTGGCTAATGTCATATTTCTGCCAAGCAGCCGATTTCCTTGTCCTTGGCTCATGTGAGATTCCTGCCAAGCAGCCCTAAAAGCTCCTCACCTCTACCACTTTTTTATTTCATAAACAATACTGAGCCTGTCTTAGGTCATTCTGACAAGAATGCGTTCCTTAACCATAATGGAATATGCATTATCAAAAGCAATGCACTTATGTCTTTGGTTGGTAAAGCTCTGTGCAGAATCTTACCTGTTTTTGGCTTATCAACTTGTTAATTAATAACTGTTTGGGGATCCACTTTTAGGTTCAAGTCATGTAGTTTGGTTGCCAACATGTTGATGTTGTTAAAGACAAGTTTTAATATGACGGGCAGGAATAAAATTATTCCCATGACAAAAAGGGTTAGCATGATCAAGCTACATAGGATTGATCATGCTACCTCATGATCATGCTAGATCCTTGAAGCTCAACCAAAATAGAAATACTGACCTCAGGCCATAGGTAATTTTATTAGCAATATCTGCTGTGTCAACACTCAGCAGAGCAGCATTCTTTAAATTCATAAGCTCACTATGCAAAGGTAAAACATCCAGAGAAGTGTTAGAATTATGCCAATACACAGCAAGTGTCTTTAAACTTTTTCCTAACTATAATGACAACCACTATAAATAGTAGAACTAACATGAATCCAATAGTATTTGGCTTGACACTCAAGATGGCTCCTTATTCTTAATTTCTGAACCTCCTTCCAGTAATTTGAATAGGATAAAGAGCATTAATCCATTCTTCCAAATGCCTATGTAAATCGTCTTGTATATTAAACAAATTAGTAATGATTTCTGCTAAATGATTAACAAAAGTAGCCTTCTTAACTTTTTGTGTCAAAGCAATTGCAGAAGCAGTGGTGCTAGCAATTAATGTAATTAAAGCTGTTATACCAACAACAGTCAAGCCTACTACCCTTTTGCTTGTGCTTAAAACCTGACTCATTTCTTCCAGTACTTGCAAGCTATTTTTTAGAATGACAAGGTTCTGTGATACTCAGGGGAATAAAACAAAAGCTTGTTGATAGACCTTCGTAACTTACATGCTGGGTTTCAACACACTAACACAATTAGAAAGTGTACAATCAATGCAACTTACATTAAATACTGAAAAAGAAACAAAAGTAATTTTAACTTGACAATTGAAAGAGCCTTAACTCATATGCTAACACCTGTTTGAAATCTAGATCCTGCCCCAACTTTATCTCTTGCTAGCATATCACTGAGAACTGCAGCTAAGTTCCAAATATGTCTCTAAAAATGCCCAGAACAAGACTTCCAAATGAAGACTGCTATTTCTGATATTGGATTGATTTCTAGACCAGTCCATGATTGAGTCCAAATAACTGGTCACATTTAAGAAAAATACAAGAGGCATTATAACTTCTCTTTTTGATTCTCTTTTCCACAAGGTCTAAGAACTTGAGGCAAGGCAGTTTGTCCCATTTGGGATACTCCCTCCAGGCCAAAGTCATTTTCATGCCTGAAGCCTACTTCTTTGTTCTAGCCTACGATTTAGATTCCTGCTTGAAATTACTTCTTTGTTCTAGCCTAAGATTTAGATATCTGCCTGAAATTACTTCTTTTTTCTAGCCTGAGATTTTGATTCCTGCCTGAAGCCCATTGGACGTAATTAACATGGTATAAAACCAGATTTGGAAAAAAATTAAAAAATAAAAAAAGTATATAAAAAATAGTTGCAACTTCATAAAGAAAGAAAGGAAGGAAAAAAACAAAGAAAATATCAGGCATCTCAGAACAAAACCAATAACTAAAAAGATAAAATAAATCCATCACATCAATGTTGGCCAAGGCAAACTAACAGAAGGAAAACAGTCCATTGGAAAGCACAAGAATCAGAGACCCCCTCATTTATACAGTCTGGGGTTTCATTTTGTATTTGAAGTATCAAAAACAAAAATAATTTCATAAATTGGTTTATTAAAATTGTTGGTTAAAATGTACAATGTTTGAGTTTTCTGAATACTAGGGATTAAATTCAGACGTCAATATTGTATGTGCTGGCTATCACTAAGCTACATCCTCATTATTAAAGCCCTCTAGAAGCAATTTTAATCAGATGGACACTAAACCATGTTGGTTTTAACCTAAAATTTAATTAGAGGAAAATTTATCTACCCTTTTTAAACATACTGCTTTTATGTCCTCCAAAATCATTCACAATCCAATATCGATGTTAAAACTTTTTTGTCCCGTGTATGTAGTGCTCTATTTTAAGTATTAGCAGAAGGTAACATTTGTTCATGAGAACAGATATGGCAGACTTCCTTCTGCTTTACTGTGCTGTTCAGGGATTCTCAGCTTACTTGATGTTTCCTATTGTTGTCTGTAAGAGTCTGTCTGGGACTCAAATTATGGAATTTACCACAACATCCAGACAAAATTTATCCTAATGGAATCCTGGTGATCACATTCTCTTTTTCTGATAGGAATCATTTTCCCTATTTTCACACCAGTACATCTAGTCTATCTGGTGCCCATTGTAGAACACTGTTACTTTGAACACTCCCAACCATTTGGAAGCTTTTGCTTTCCAATATCATGACTTCTTGTACTTTTATTTTAACCATTGGCTTTTCTCAAATAGTTTTGCTCAATTTTCTATTGTAACTTGAATTATTTCTTAGGTAGGAATTAACTTTTTGTGAGTTGTGCACATTCTTTGAATATTCAAATGTTGAGTCCCAGAGATCACTGCTAATCAATTAGGAAAAACAATGTACATATATGTGTACAAATTGATGAATTATCATGGAGATTAACACATTATCATAGCAGTAGCCCTCCTATATTGACCATGTACATAAAAAATGCTGAGAAATGATGGTGTTTGTATATGCATTGTTTGAACTTTTAGCAGATTAAAGAAAGTCATTTGTCTTATACTAAGATACCATTTTACCAAGTATTTAAACACTCTCGGTCATGGTGGGAATTCTGATTTTTTTTCTGGGTGGAACAGATACAGGCTGTTGGTATATACCCAAATTAATCTTTCTCCTGTTTCTCTACTTATAATAATCTGATATTTCTGAGTTAACAAATAATAATTTGTTTATTAACACAGTAAATGAGCATAATTAGTAATAAAATTTTTGCTAAGCACCTAGGACAGTAGAATAAATGGGGATGTTGGTTGCCACACACCTTTTTCATATTCTTCTGTGTTTCTAACCACATTCTTAGCACAAAATCATTGATACATGTTTTTATCATTCTAACGAATCATACATTTTAGACAAGGCTATGAACATGAATGCCCTCAAACAAACATGGCCTCAGCTTTCATGGTTTCTGTTCTTTCTGGGGTTAATGACTGGAGTAATTATGTAGCTCTTACTTAAAACTTGTAAAAATGTGTCCTTTAGGTGACATGATTTCAGCCTAAATCTCTTATGATACAAGGATTCTAGCTGACTCCTGTTAATGGAAGTAACAAGAGTCCTCTTCAATGAGTAGGTAAGATAGGGAAAGAGTCTCATAGTCCCTCTTAGGTAGGGGCTTTATCTAGCATCAGCATAGAATTAGTCTCACAAGTTGATAGATCAGTGCTGACAGAAGCCATCTCAAAAAGGCCATAGCAAGGGAGGGCAAGTGAGTTTCCTGGGGATGGCCCAGCATTTTGCATGCAATAGGTATACTCTGAAGAAGCATGGCACCAGAGACTTAGATCCAACATTGCTTCTTGCTGCTGATATGCCTTTTCTGCTACTATTGCAAAGGTTAATGATTCCTTGGACATCAGCCCACCCTGCTGGGCAAATTTCCTGCAGATCACCATGAAGATTAACTTTCATGAATAAATGCTGTTTGGATAAATTGAGAACTATAGAATTCCTGTTTTGATTCAAGTAATTTTAGGAAGTAAGTTTTAGGAAATGCTTTTAGTTGTTTTGCCAGAAAGATGCAATTACATAAGAGTCAAGAACAGAATGTGCCCCCTCCTCATACAATAGTATGTAAAGGCTGCATATTAAGAAACACAATGAGCTTTCATACATTGTGCTAAGAAGAGAAATAGGCTTGGGACACATTTGTAATCAAGGAAAAACATTAATTCTGAGTCAGATTATGATAAAGCAAGGCCATGTGGTGCTATTGCTTTGAACGTATAATGAGATTATAGACTACAACATTACTTTGAACTTACTATTGACATGACATATTTTGGTATCTCTTCCTTTGTGTAACATTTTATCTATGATGTAATTTTATAAAGAACTTTGTCAAAGAAGGTATAAAAAGGCTGAGAAAAGAAATAAAGTATGGGTTTTAGGGAACTGCTTCATTCAGAAAATGTATATACATATACATATATATATATATATATATATGCATATATATATATACATATATCTATATGCTGTTTACATATGTAATATAAATATAGATATATTCAAATCATATATATATGCATATGTATATATATATATATATATATATATATATATATATATATATGAAAAAAGGGTGGTCAGGCATGGCCTCTATGTGTATATGTGTGTGTGTGTGTGTGTGTGTGTGAGAGAGAGAGAGAGAGAGTGTGTGTGTCTGGCTTTCTTCCTTTCTTTCTTTTCTTTACTCTCTCACTCATGAAAAGTTAGTGAACTCTGAGCCTCTCACCTGGCCTGTGAGGCACCATTGAGCCCAAGAAAAAAAGACCAAGTAACTAAAGATTTTTTCTTAATCCCTGCTGCTACCATCAGGAGTTAGATCTCAAGAAGCCAGTGGCTTCTGGCCATAGAATAGAAAAGAGTTAAAAAAAGAGATAAATTACTAAAAGTAAGTAGCTTTGGCCCCTGTTACTGGCTCTATATTCTCTTTTGCTTCTGTCCTCCAAGAAAGGGCTATGCCCCAGAACATCGCCCTTCTGCTTCCTCCAAATATTAGAAATATCACTATTATCAAGTAAAGATTGAAGCAGGAGAATAGGACAAAGTAAGAAGATTGTTCCATTTATTAACATTTGAAACATTATTGGAATTTTACATCTCTTAGTCTTCCTAACTTAAGCAAAATAAGTGAGTATGCTGAGAAGCCCATAGTATATGAATTTGGTAAGTGTGGCTTATGTTAATAATACTAACTTGACCATAAATGGCAACTAGCTCTCACCCTAGCACACTTTTAACCTGGAGCCAGGCCATAAACACACCTCCAAGCTTCTTGATTTCTCAAATTTGATAATTTCACTTTAACAGAAATAGATGACTCAGCTCTTAATACCTCATATTCAACGCTAAAAATCAATGTAAAGAGCATTTAATTCATTGTGAATATGAATTTATGTAAAAAAAAAAACCTTTAAATCTTGTTTATTATTAGCCTGGCTTGTATCAGAGTTTCTCACTTTTGATTATCTATTACAAATGCTGTATTTTACCTTACCTTATACATTTGAAAATATTAGTCATATTTATGTTCCCCAAAGCAAATCACTTTGTTATATCCTTCAAAGGTTATAAAGTAAACATGTTTTCTAACTCAGAGATTTAAAAATAAAGCTCTAGAGATTGGTTTAAATAAAAAATAAATTGAGGCTAGCCCTAATGGTTAAGAGTACTTGCTGCTTTTTGAGTTCATTTCCCAACTTACATGTACAGAGGCTCCCACCATCTGTAACGTTAGCTCCAGGTAATCCTACACTCTTCTGGCCTCCATAAGCACTGCATGCATGTGTACACACATGTATCAATAAGCATGTATACATGAATAATAAAATAATTCTTTCAAATAAAACACAATAGATTACTTCAATATGCAACTAGGGGAAGAGATTTGTTAAAGGTTGGTCACTCAAGCATTCTGGGAAAAATCAATCAATTCAAAAGTTTCTGAGGAAACTGAGCTGAGATGTTTGAAATACGTGTACAAACTCTGTGTCTGGTGTGCTTCAATGGGAGGGAAAGTTGATTTCACTCCGTGTTTGAGGTGATGTAGCCCATCATAGTGGGGAGCTGTTTTGGCAGGAACATGGAGTGGCCACTGGCATTGCTTCTGTAATCAGGATATAGACAAACAAAGTCATGGTTCTACACTGTTTGCATGAATATTTTACAGTAAAATATGATTATTTTTAATGTTCATTCTATGTCATGTCTATATCATGTAGATTCACAAGGTACCCTGGAAAACACTCAAAATTAATCATACTGGGAATACTTTTAAAAATATTTTGTTAATTATCTGAGATTTTTATGTAATGTATTTTCATCACAAAACTTCATTCCCCCAGCTCTCCCCATATTTTTCTCCTTATCTTCCTCATTTCTACTCATAAAATCTTATACTTCTTTTTTCCTCAAGTATTTCATTTCCATGTATGTCTATTGAGCATGTGATTGAAATACCATGGTGACCAAAAAAAGATGCTTAGTCCTCTTGATCTAGAGTTACAGAACAGTATGAGTTACTAGTAACTGAACCCCTGTCCTTTGTAAGAGCAGCTGATTCTCTTAACCACTAAGCTGTTAGGTAACTTTTTGTTGGATGAAATCTCTGGTACTCTGTTAATATAGGGCCACTCTACCAATTTTAAATGACATTTTTAAATATCAATAAGATGCAGGCTCCAGGCAAGTTTCATTTTAATCTATAGGTTAATTTAGAAAAACATATTAAATAAACAACCAATAAATTAATTCACAAAATAATATGCCAGAAAGGTTATATACAATATTTATAGGGAGGAAAGGGTTAATTTAGTAAGAAGATACAATATGTTACATGTGTCCATTTAATATGTTATTATATCTCTAAATAATAATAGCCATAGCCATAATGGCATAAAAGGGTATCTTTTATAAAAACAAACACATTCAAAGTATAGCCTTTCTGAATGTTCAGGGCAGGATACTTTATAACGTGCATGCAAGCATGTGCACCTGCACGCATACACAGGTACACACCAAGTTTATGTTTGTAAATGAAATAATCAAGAACTTTTTTTTCAATTTACAAAATATTGGTCTTTTTATATGTATTGATTTATTTATGGTATGTGTATGCACTGTACTCATGGATAGGTGTGTATGTATACACATGTATGTGTGTGAGCAAATATGTCATAGAATGCATGTTGTCAGGTGACACCTTTCAGGAGTTGGTTCCTTCCTTCTACCCTGTGGTTACATGGGACTTAACTTGCTTGTGGGTAGGCTTAGTAACAAGTTCCATTAGCTAGTTGAGCCATCTCTCCAACCCAACACATAAAATTAGTTAGGAGAGAGAAATAAATGGAACTGGACTGAGAAGAGAATGTACCAGGCTGAGAATAAAATAAAGGGATTAAAATTATCACACTATTTGACCTTCACAAGGTACTCTGCAAGACACTCAAGCCTCTTGACCCAGGAGACACTTTTTAAATATTTTATTAACTGCTTGAGAATTTTATATATTTTGATCACAAAGTACCAATCCTCTAGATCTCCCCATCGTTGTCTCTTTACTTCCTCCATTTCTACCCACAAAATCTTTTCTTTCTTTTTTTATTGGATATTATATTTACATTTCAGATTTTATCCCTTTACCCCATTCTCCCAACAACCCAGGAACCCCCTATCCCATCCCCCCTCTTCCTGCTTCTATGAGGATGTGCTCCCACTTATCCCCCCACTCCCAACTCTCCACACTCGAATTCCCCCGCCTCCCACACACACACACTCGGTGTTCAGCCTTCATGAGACCAAGAATCTCTTTTCCCACCTATGTCCAACAAGGCCATTTTCTCCTACATATACAGATGGAGTCATGGGTCCCTCCCTATGTGCTCCCAAGCTGGTGGTTTAGACTCTGGGGGGCTCTGGTTGTTTGGTTTTATTGCTGTCTTCATTGGGCCACAGACATTTTCAGCTCCTTAAGTCTTCTCCCTAACTTCTCCACTGGGAACCCCTTGATCAGATCAGTGGTTACCTGTGAGCATCTGCTTCTGAGTATGTCAGACTCTGGAAGACCTCTAAGAAGACAGCTATATGAGGTTATTGTCAGCATGCACTTCCTGAAATCCACGTCAGCGTCTACCTTTGGTGACTGCACATGAGATTGACACCCATGTGGAATGGTCACCAGATGGCCCCTTCTTCAGTTTCTGGCCCACAATTTATTTCAATATTTGCTCCCTTGAGTATTTTGTTACTTCTTCTAAGTAGGACTGAAGCATCCACACTTGGTGTTCCTTCTTCATGAACTTCTTGTGGTCTGTGAATTGAATCTTGGCTATTTCAAGCTTTTGGGCTAATATACACTTATCAGTGAGTGAATGCCATGTGTGTTCTTTTGTGATTGGGCTACCTCACCCAGGATAACATTTTCTAGTTCCATACATTTACCTAAGAATTTCTCAAATTCATTATTTTTAATAGCTGAGTAATACTCCATTGTGTAAATGTACCAAATTTTTGTAACCATTGTTCTGTTGAAGGATATCTGAGTTCTTTCCAGCTTTTGGCTATTATAAATAAGGCTGTTATGAACATAGTGGAGCATATGTCCTTGTTATATGTTGGAGCATCTTCTGGGTATATGCCCAGGAGTGGTATAGCTGGGTCCTCAGGTAATGTTATGTCCAATTTTTTGAGGAACTGCCAGACTGATTTCCAGAGTGGGTCTATCAGCTTGCAATCCCACCAACAATGGAGGAGTGTTCCTCTTTCTTCACATTCTTGCCAGCATCTACTATCACCTGAGTTTTTGATCTTAGCCATTCTGACAGGTGTGAGGTGGTATCTCAGGGTAGTTTTGATTTGCATTTCCCTGATTAAAATCAATGTTGAGCATTTCTTGGCCATTAGAGTTTCCTCAGTTGAGAATTCTTTGTTTAGCTCTATACTCCAATTTTTAATAGGGTTATTTGTTTGTTTGAGGTCTAATTTCTTGAGTTTTTTGTATATATTGGATATTAGCCCTCTATCAAATGTAGGATTGGTAATGATCTTTTTCCAATCTGTTGGTTGCTATTTTGTCCTATTGACAGTGTCCTTTGCCTTACAGAATCTTTGCAATTTTATTAGGCCCCGTTTGTCAATTCTTGATCTTAGAGCATAAGCCATTGGTGTTCTGTAAAGAAACGTTTCCCCTGTGCCTAGGTATTTGAGTGTCTTCACCACCTTCTCTTCTATTAGTTTCAGTGTATCTGGTTTTATGTGAAGGTCCTTTATCCACTTGAACTTGAGCTTTGTAGAGGAGATAAGAATGGATTGATTTGCATTCTTCTACATGCTGACCTCCAGTTGAACCAGCACCATTTGTTGAAAATGCTGTCCTTTTTCCACTTGATGGTTTTAGCTTCTTTGTCACTTTGATCAAGTGACCATAGGTGTGTGGGTTCATTTCTGGATCTTCAATTCTATTCCATTGATCTTCCTGCCTGTCTCTGTACCAATACCATACAGTTTTGTTTTGTTTTGTTCTTTTATCACTATTGGTCTATAGTACAGTTTGAGATCAGAGATGGTGATTCCCCCAGAAGTTCTTTTATTGTTGAGAATAGTTCTTGCTATTCTGGTTTTTTTGTTATTCCAAATAAATTTGCAAATTACTCTTTCTCTATGAAGGATTGATTTGGAATTTTGATGGGGATTGCATTAAATCTGTAGATTGCTTTTGGCAAGATGGCCAGTTTTACTAAATTAATTCTTCTAATTCAAGAGCATGGGAGATATTTCCATCTTCTGAGAGCTTCTTTAATTTTTTTCTTCAGACATTTGAAGCCCTTGTAATACAGATCTTTTACTTCCTTAGTTAGATTCACAACAAAATGTTTTATATTATTTGTGAATATTGTGAAGGGTATCCATTCCCTAAATTCTTTCTCAGCCTGTTTATCCTTTGAGTAGAGGAAGGTTACTGATTTTGTATCCAGCTACATTGCTGAAGTTATTTATCAGGTTTAGGAGATCTCTGGTCAGAGTTTTAGGGTTACTTAAATATACTATCATATCATCTGTAAATAGTGAAAATTTTACTTCTTCCTTTACTATTTGTATCCCTTTCACTTCCTTTTGTTGTCTAATTTCTCTGTCTAGGACTTCCAGTACTATATTGAATAGGTAGGGTGAGAGTGTACAGCCTGTTCTAGTCCCTGATTTTAGTGGGATTGCTTTAGGTTTCTCTCCACTTAGTTTGTGTTGGCTACTGGCTTGCTTTATATTGCTTTTACTATGTTTAGGAATGGGCACTGAATTACTGAACTTTCTACGAATTTGAACATGAAAGGATGTTGAATTTTGTCAAATGCTTTCTCAGCATCTAGTGAGATGATCATGTGGTTTTTTTCTTTGAGGTTGTCTATATAGTGGATTATACTGATGGATTTACAAATATTGAACCAACCCTGCATTCCTGGGAAAAGCCTACTTGATCATGATGGATGATTGTTTTGATGTGTTCTTGGATTCGGTTTCTGGAAATTTTATTGAATATTTTTGTATCAATATTCATAAGAGAAATTGGTCTGAAGTCCTCTTTCTTTGTTATGTCTTTGTGAGGTTTAGGTATGAGCATAATTGTAGCTTCATAGAAGAAATTGGGTAGTGTTCCTTCTGTTTCTATTCTGTGGAATAGTTTGAAGAGAATTGGTATTTGGTCTTCCTTGAAGGTCTGATAGAATTCTGCACTAAAACCATCTGGTCCTGAACTGGTTTTGGTGGGAAGACTTTTAATGACTGCTTCTATTTCTTTAGGGGTCATGGGACTGTTTAGATGGTTTATCTGCTCTTGATTTAATTTTGTTACCTGGTATCTGTCTAGAAAATTGTCCATTTCATCCAAATTTTCCAATTTTCTTAAGTATAGGCCTTTGTGGTAGGATCTGATGATTTTTTTTAATTTCCTCAGTTTCTGTTGTTATGTCTCCCTTTTAAGTTCTGATTTTATTAATTTGGATACTGTCTCTTTGACCTTTGGTTAGTCTGGCTAAGGGTTTATCTATCTTGTTGATTTTCTCAAAGAATCAGATCCTGGTTTTGTTGTTATTTTGTATAGTTCTTTCTGTTTCTACTTGGTTGAATTCAGCTCTGAGTTTGATTATTTCCTGCTGTCTACTCCTCTTGAGTGTACTTCTTTCTTTTTGTTCTAAAGCTTTCAGGTGTACTGTCAAGTTGTTAGTGAATGCTCTTTCCAGTTTCCTTTTGTACGCACTTAGAGTTATGAGTTTTCTTCTTAGTCCTGTTTTATGGAGTCCCACAAGTTTTAGTATGATATGTCCTCCTTTTCATTAAATTCTAAAAAGTCTTTAATTTCTTTCTTTATTTCTTCCATGACCAAGTTATCATTGAGTAGAGCATTGTTCAGTGTCCATGTGTTTGTAGGCTATTGTTTTGTGTCATTATTAAAGACCAACATTAGTACATAGTGATCTGATAGGGTGCAAGGGATTATTTCAATCTTTTTGTATCTGTTGAGGCCTGTTTCGTGACCAGTTATATGGCCTATTTTGGAGAAGGTACCATGAGGTGCTGAGAAAAAAGGTATATTCTTTTGTTTTAGGATGAATTGATATATACACATATATGTATCAGTTAAATCCATTTGGTTCATAAATTCTGTTAGTTACATTGTGTCTCTGTTTAGTTTCTATTCTTATAGTCTGTCCATTGCTGAGAGTGGGGTGTTGAAATTCCCCACTATTATTGTGTGAGGTGCAATGTATGCTTTGAGCTTTAGTAAAAGTTCTTTTATGTATGTGGGTACCCTTGCATTTTGGGCATAGATGTTCAGAATTGAGAGTTCATATTGTTAGATTTTTCCTTTGATGAATAGGAAGTGTCCTTCCTTATCTTTTTTGATTACTTTTGGTTGAAGGTCAATTTTATTTGATATTAGAATTGCTACACCATCTTGTTTTTTGGGACCATTTGCTTGGAGGATTGTTTTCCATTCTTTTACTTTGAGGTAGTGTCTGTCTTTTTAACAGAGTTACATTTCCTGTATTCAGCAAAATTCTGGGTCCTGTTTATGTATCCAGCCTGATAGTCTACATCTTTTTATTAGAGATTTGAGTCCATTGATATTAAGAGATATTAAGGAAAAAATGATTATTACTTTTTGTTATTTTTAGTATTAGAGGCAGAATTATGTTTGTGTAACTATCTTCTTTTGGGATTGTTTGAAGATTACTTCCTTCCTTGCTTTTTCTAGGTTGTAGTTTCCCTCCTTGTGTTGTAGTTTTCCATCAATTATTGTTTGAAGTGCTGGATTTGTGGTAAGATATTGTATGAATATGATTTTTCCATGGAATGTCTTGGTTTCTCCATCAATAGTGATTGAGAGCTTTGCTGGGTATAGTAGTCTGGGATGGCATTTGTGTTCACTTAGGGTCTGTATGATACCAGTCCAAGATCTTCTAGCTTTTACAGTCTCTGGTGAGAAGTCTGGTGTAATTCTTATAGGTCTGCCTTTATATGTTACTTTAACTTTTTCCCTTACTGCTTTTAGTATTTTTTTTGTTTTATACATTTGATGTTTTGATTATTATGTGATGGAAGGTAATTTTTTCTGGTCTAGTCTATTTAAAGTTCTGTAGGCTTCTTGTATATTCATGCACATCTCTTTCTTTAGGTTAGGAAAGTTTTCCTCTATAATTTTGTTGAAGATATTTATTGGCCCTTTAATTTGGGAATCTTCACCCTCCTGTATACCTATTATCCTTATGTTTGGCCTTCTCATTGTGTCTTTGATTTTATGAATGTTTTGGGTTAGGAGCTTTTTGCATTTTGCATTTTCTTTGACAGTTGTCAATGTTTTCTATGGTATCTTCTGCACATGAGATTCTCTCTTTTATGTCTTGTATTCTGTTGGTGATTTTTGTGTCTATGACTCCTGATCTCTTTCCTAGGTTTTCTTTCTTTTTTCTTTTTTTTCTATGTGACATTTTTTCATATTTTTTGTTGGATATTATGTTTACATTTTAGATTTTATCCCCTCACCCCATTCCCTCTACCACCCAGAAACCCCCTATCCCATTCCCTTTCCTGCCTCCACAAGGGTTTGCCCCAACCTACCCCACATAACCCCTCCCCACCCTCGAATTCCTCCTTGTTTTCTATCTCCAAGGTAATCTCCATTTGAGATGTTTTTTATTGTTTCTACTTTCATTTTTAGATCCTGCATGGTTTTGTTTAATTTATTCACCTGTTTGGTTGTGTTTTCTAGCAATTCTTTAAGGGATTTTTGTGTTTCCTCTTTAAGGGCTTCTACCTGTTTTCCTGTGTTCTCCTGTATTTCTTTAAGGGAGTTATTTATGTCCTTCTTAAAACACTCTATCATCATCATGAGAAGTGATTTTAATTCTGAATCCTCCTTTTCCTGTGTGATGGGGTGTCGAGGGCTTGCTATGGTGGGAGAACTGGGTTCTGATGATGCCAAGTAACTTTGGTTTTTGTTGCTTACATTCTTGTGCTTGCCTTTCGCCATCTGGTTAACTCTAGTGCTACGTGCACTCACTGCCTCTGACTGGAGCCTTTCTTTCCAGTTATCTTGCTTGTGTCAGAACTCCTCAGTGTCCAGATGTCTCTGTGATCCTGTGATGCTGAGCTCCAGCTGCTCTGGGTGCAATGTCTCCTCTAGGATGTCTCAGGATATGTTGTCTTCATGGGAGCAGACAAACTAGGTGTCTGCTTCTCTGACTGTAGTGGCTCCTTTAGGATGTCTCAGGAAATGGTTTCCACTGCTCTGAATGCAGTGGGTCCTCTAGATTGTCTCAGGATATCATGTCTTCACGGGAGCAAACCAGCCACAAGGACCAGGCAAGGGCCAGAAGGGAAGTGGTATTCCACAGTGGCAGAGTTTGGGTGCCTGGTGTGTCCTGAGTGCCCCCTCTCCCAGTTGTAGCTCTGGGGCATAGGGTAGTGGACAAGTGTTCTTACCCATTGCTCTGAGTGCAATGGCTCCTCTATGATGTCTCAGAATATAGTGTCTTCATGGGAGCAGACCAGCTAGGTGTCTGCCCCAGCCATAAGGGCCAAGCTAGTGGTGGAAGGGGAGTCTACTCATAAAATCTTATACTTAATTCTTTATGTTTTTGCAGTACATGTAATTTCTGTTTTAACTACTCCTTGGAGATGGGCCTGACCTGAAGAGTGGTTGACATACTGAGTGTTATAGAATTTAAAAGTAAATGACCATTTCTCTCTTAGAATGTATCAGTTTCCAACAGCTTCTCACTTGCCCAATGCTAGAGTTTTGTTACATATGAGCTTATGCATGTTTTCTTCATGTTGTTTAAATTCATGTGAATCAACATACACCACTGACCTGTTATGTCCCCAAACCACTGTTTCCTTGAAATAGTCTCATGATATTTTTGGCTCTTTCATGCATTTCCCTGTCCTTCCCTAGCTCTTTCCTTCTGGGCCTAGGCTCTGTCTGATGGTTGACTGTGAGTATCAACTCCATAGGAAGAACAATATCAACTAAATGGACCACCCAGAGCTCCCAGGGACTAAAATAACAAAGAAAGAGTATATATGGAGGGATCCATAGCTTAGCTACATATGTAGCAGAGGATGGTTTTATCGGACATCAATGTGAAGGGAGGCTATTGGTCCTGTGGAAGCTTGATGCCCCAGGATGCAAGAGTGATGAGGCAGTAGTGAATGAGCACCTTTTTAGAGGGAAGAGGTAGGGGGAATAAGATGGGGGGGTTGTAGATGGAAAACCAGGAAAGGGAATAGCATTTGAAATGTAAACAAATTATATGATCAATAATAAAAATAATTTCTCTGAGCCTTGGAGAGGGTTTGATATATACATTGTAAATGGCACAGTACACATCCTAGTCTCCTATTCTCTGTGCACTGAACAGTTGAGTGTCTCTGTATTTTTTGTTATCTACTTCAAGGTTTTTTTTTTTTTTTATTTTCGTAATTAGGGTTTTAATGATCTGTTCTATATCTGTAGCAAAAAAGCCATGAGAGTTTAATGTAATGACACAGAGATTCTTTTGTTTGAGTCAGGAGCTACTGATTAGTTTCTCCTGCTCTAGCAAATGGCCCTACACCCACACCAATATGGAAAACAGTTAAAGGGTTTAATGTGTTATCATACAATAAAAGAACATAATAAGAACATGTGGTGGAAGACATGGTGAAAGTTGGAGAGAATGATGAGGCATAGATATGATTGTATTTTCTTGAATACATATAGGATATTCTAAAAGATAATAAATTAAAACTGAAAAACTTCTGCTATATTTTCATTCTCATTTTTCTTCTGAAATCAATGTGCAAGATTTGTGATTCTCTCCACTTCTTCCCTTTTACTCAATTTAACTCAGTAATGATTTATTTCCCTTCAAATTCTATACCATCTGTCTTATGATTTAAGTGTTTAAGCTTCTACACTGCATGTAGTTTCATTGGAGTGACATCTTGACGTGAATGAACATTTAAACTAGGACAGTGACTCCAAGAGATTTTTAAAAGTTGCCTCTCAATTGTCGGGTTATATTAATTGTTCCATGACCTTGTCTTTTCACAATGTATAAGTAAATAGACCATCAACTTTTACTTACGATATAGTCACAGGAAGATAAGCCATTATGAAAAATAATTGTGTATTAATTTGATAACATTTGGAAATAAATACTTTAATAATGTCCTGATTATGATGTATACTGTTCTCATGGAACCTGTGCAAACCTTACTGGCTTGTGGTATTTAAAATCTGAAACCTCCCCCTTCAGCTCTAATTGCAGTTTGGTCTGTAAAATTCACACATATTTTCTAGGAGATGTTGGGAGCCATTAAAACATTGTCTTCTTTCAACCATATCAATGCTAGAGACCATGCCTTCCCTTGGTTAAGTATCGGGTGCTGCAGCAATGAATCTGACCTTCTTTCCTTCTCTGTTGCTGTAATAGAAGAGTCTGAACAAAAGCACCTTTGGGAAAAGAATGGCGTTTATTTGGTTGTATTACCCTAGCATAGTCCATCATTGAACCAGGTAAGGAAATGGACTTAATGGAGCAATCAGAGGGTTGAGACTGAAGAGGAAACCTTGGAGGAATCTACTTTCTGTTTTGTTTCTATGACTTGCTCCACTTGCTTTCTTAAGTCATGTCAGCCACCTGCTGAGAGGTGACACTGCTCACAACATTGATTAATCAAGAAAAATGGCCTCTGATCAGTGTGACGAAAGGAGGTGCTCAGTGGAAATTATTTTGCCCCATGTGATTCCAGGCACACATCTAGTGCACAAACACACATGCAGGAAAACACCCATGTTCATAGGTTTTGAACAAAGTATGGGAAGGGGACATGTAAAATTCTATTATGATCTCAAAGGTAAATTATTTTAAAAACTTTTACAATATTGAATACATTTTGCCAAATGGACAGAGTATATTTGACCTACGTTATAACTTTATTATTCACCTTATACATGATCTTTACATTTTACACTTAAATCGACCTCCTGAATGTCAGAAACGCAGAAGCTGTAAGATAAAGAGTTTAACAATGTTTTCATAGCTATAGCATCTGAGGTAAAATGTGGCAGTGGCTGATATTCCCTATGGGCAGAAAGTCTAAGATGATAAGAATTGAAGGATGAATGTTTATTTTTTTCAATGATGCCTGTGAAGTGTCCTTGAAGTGGAAAATACGGAGTGATAAGTGCTAACCAGTTGTGTGCTTATTGGCTTTGGGGAACTGCGTGATAAAAATACCTGGTGAATGCTATATTATCAAAGTAGCATTCATGAGATCAGTTAAAATAGGTACCAGCAAGCAGAAATAACCCTAAGTCAGAAAAACTTAGACCTATTTTTACAACTGTAGGGATCTGAAGAAGGCAGTTAGAGGTAAGTTAAATATCCATCCTCCATCAGCAATAGGAAAGGTGCCAGGAAAAAGCTGTAAGTCTCTATGATAAAACAAAAAAGGTCTGAGTAGCATATATAATTGCATCTTATCAACTCTAAATTATCACTTATCATGAGGTGAGCTGTTTATACATTAACAATACCAAAAGCTGCTGCTAATGAAATGCTTACAGATTGTGTTACTTTCATAGAGAGCTTTGTTTTATATTTAATGAAAGGCCTTTAGATGGACCTTAATTTACATGTTCCTTTGATTGTTCCCAAGTCGCAAATGTAAGCAAAGTAAATTGAAGATACCATTAAAATGATTTTATGCTCATGACCTAATCTACCAAGTCACTTTTCCACTACAAGACACTTATGAAAATAGTACCCTTTATCTTATTAGGAAAGTGGATGAGAACAGCATTTGGTTGAAAAAATAGTGTGCACCTTCTTTTAAGGCAGTGAATGTTGTGTGAGGATGTGCTGTCTCTGTACACACCATGCCTCAAGGAGGGTAAGACAGATGATGACTGTGATTGACATCCTGGATACACTCAATTGCCTTCTGTTCCACTTGCCCTGGATTCCTCAGCCCTTTATTTTTTCTGTTTATCTTTCTTCCTTTTAGCTCTGCTAGTACTCAGTCAGGCAGAGAGGCTAAGCAGATAAAGACACTTGATCTGGAGACCTGATTTCAGTCTTTAGAATTCATGGAAATCTAAATTTGTGGAAGAATCAACTCCATAAATTTGTCCTCTGTCCTCCATATGTAAATACATGTGCACATACATGTACATATAAATACATGTGTACATACATGCACACATACATGTGAACATGCACACATACATTCACATGTACAATCACACACACATGTACATAGGCACATACACATACACACATGAACAAAAACCCCACAACTCAATCTTCATTAACTTCACATCCAAATCTAGAGTCTGATGTTTCACTGGAATGTTTGGAATTATGTCTCCAGCTTCTCTTATTGAACTCTTGGGTGACACTTCTACTAAATACTCATTTTCATAGAAAATGGTACAAAATGGCTAGTGTTTATACTGAAGATATCAGAGGAGAAGAAAAATTATACCAAATAATACATGTAACACAAAATAATTATGAAGTCTTTGGGGCTCAAATTCTACATAAATGCTAAAACAAATACTTGTTCAATCTATCATAATCAAAGTATCTAAGGTACTTGATAATACCCATTAACTTATTTAAGGTGTCCTCTTATTTTTTTAGAAAAAAGTCATGTGTGCTTCTGAGATAATACAATATGATAATTGTTTGCTTAAAATATTTACTCACTTTATTGTCTATGTTGGAGTGTTTGCTGCATGCATATGTTTTTATCACATGTGTGAAGTTCCTGTGGATGCTAGAAGATATTATCAGATACCCTGAAAATGCAGTTACAGAAGATTTGCAGTTGCCATATAAATGATGGGAGTTGAACTTCAGTCCTTTGCAAAAGCAGTAAGTGCTCCCAACCTTAAAGCCATCTTTTCAACATGAATAGTTGTATTTAATGATTAGTTATAAAAATGTTTTACAGATTACTTAATTTTAAAATTCAGGTAAATGGCAGAGAAAATTAGTATATTAATGTATATTTAAAGAACACAAACAATATAAATGACTAAATCATAAATGCATTTGAAGTTCTATTTGGTGACTTAAAACATTATATTTGAGAATAAATAAAAGAGAGGGGTGTTCTTCATCCCGAAGCCTGCTTGAGAGAGCCATATAGAAGAATACAAGCCACAAAATTGGTCTGAGTGAAGATGAATCCAATAAAAGTAACTGGATTTTGACTCCATTTTTTTATTCAAATAATTTTACTCAAAATAATCCATATTTGGGGGATTTATTTTATTTATGTCAAGTTGTTAGTGTCTATGTGTATATACATATGCATGCAGATGCTCAGAGATCCCAGAAGAGGGTGTCTGAGGCCTGGATTTGGAATTATGGGTGTTGTGAGCAGCAGGAGGTGGGTATGGGAACTAAATTAAGTTCTTCTGAAAAAGCAGCAAGAGTTCACTGAGCCACCTCTTCAGCACCCAAATCCCATACATTTTTTTTAGAGTAGTAATTTGTTCATAGTATGTGGGAACCTCACATGATAAAAGATGGATTTTAAATTTAAAGCAGTCTGTATATTTTACTCGTATTTTAAATAACCCACAGAAAGAGTAAGCTTCCTTTCAGACTATAGATATTTCAGGAAATCATCACACATCAATCAGTAATGTTCAGTTTGCAGTGGATCAGAGCTGGCTGTTTTAGTAATCACTTCTTCCATGTTACTGGGGATACCGTGAGAACATTTTGTCTTATTGGGTAATTTACCCTTGGAAGCTTAGGATTCCATGGAGTCAATTAAATGTCCTCTCATGCTTTCTATTTTAAAATCTTAACAACATTACTTTAAAAGATATTAATAGGTTACTACCTTCTTTTTCCAAATCACTTATGAGACTTTCATGCCTTCTTTCCCTTTAACAGTATCATTTTATCGCCCTGATAGGAAAATAATTAACGGGTTATTTCTCTCTCTCTCTCTCTCTCTCTCTCTCTCTCTCTCTCTCTCTCTCTTTCTCTCTCTCTCTGGCTCTCTCACCTCCACTTCTCTCTCTCTTCCCCACCTCTCTATCTGATTTTGCTATTTGCTATGTCCTCGAATTGACTGAAAGGACAATCTTCTTTAAATCTGAAAAGGTTCTCAAAATTGATTCATTTTGCCCTTCCCTGCCTTTATTATTGCTTCCACTCCCTCGAGTTCAACATTTCATTATAAATATTTCCATTTTAAGTGCTTTAAGAAATCAGGCATAAGGTAGTACTTCTGGGACAAGATATAGTTCTTTCAGATATCCAAATTTCACTCTGAAATAACTCAATTTATATTTATAAAAAAAAAGAATATTCTCCACTGGAAGCTAGGAAAGGTCCTACTACCTGTGAAATTTAAAGGGATGTTTTGACAAGAAAAATTCAGGGGTAAAATGGTAAAACTAACGGTATTTCTCTGGGAACTGAAGGAAAGTCTACTGAGATACTAAATTAATATGTCTCATCTTCTGTCAGAGCCAAACTCATCATTTGTGTTCTAAGGTCAAGTGAATTGGAGCTGAGACAAACACTGTGGCATTTGCATTTAAAAAGTACAAAGTAATACACATACTAATGATATTGATGTTATTAAACATTTGTTAATTGAGACTTTTTAGAAATTATGTACTTGTGAGTGATATGTGTATGCTTTTGTCACAGAGCACAGTACACTTATGGTTTATAGCAATATTAAGAATTACTTTCCCTGGCTCAGCTGAATTCAAGGTGTAGTCACGGACAAAGAGCAATGCTTTTGCTCAGTGCTCAAAAGCCTGCTGTGTATCAGTTACCCATAGATGGCAAACAAATGCACGCAGGTAGGAATGGGTATATAAATACTGATATTTTGGGGACTGTGGAATGCAAATACATCTAGTACAGCAATGTGAACTTGAATTTAGAAATGAGTCACCATTAAGTTTATTGACAATTGTCTTCCACAGACATAATTAATCTTCATTAAGTCCATTTATCTGAGACCCCAGATTATCCAGTCTCATGCACCTCCATTACTAAGACTACCTTGGGTTCATTTCTATTTTAATTCATGTTTTTCTTTTTGTGTACTAATATGAATTCCTGCTGTTGTGAGAAAATAATTACCAAATCCAACATGAGAAGGGGGGGCTGGTGTTCCATCTTGAAGGTTACATCCCATTACTGAGGGAAACATATACAAGAACTCAACCCTTGTGCCTTGAGACAGGACATGAAGCAAAGACCACAAAGAAACCTTTCTTAATGTTTTGCTTCCCCCAGCTTGCTCAGCTATCTTTCTTGAACTTGGCCCCACCTGACCTATGATGGCTACATGCATTGCAGTCTAGGTCCCTCTACACCAATCACTAAAAGAAGAAAATGTACCATAGAAATGCACAGGTTAACAGGAAGAAAGCATTTCCTCAGTGGAAAGTCTCTGTCTAGCTTTTTAGGTTCATGTCAGGTTGACAGCAGAAGTAGTGAAAGTTGCTAATTTTGCTGTTTGTTTGTTTGTTTGTTTGTTAGGACAGTGTCATATTATGCCATTCCAGATAGTCTGAAACTCACCAAGAAATCAAGTCAGGCTTCAGCTTATTGAAGTTCTGGAATTATAAACCTGAGCTACCTGGCTGACTTATTTGACTTCATTCTATTCATCCTTTGTATGTATGAAGAACATAATTTATCATTTCATTTTAATTGGATTTTATGGTATGATTGTTAGTTGAAAGATGTTTCTAATTTCTTTTTTTCTGGTTGACTTTTACTTTTCTTTTTTATTTTATTGTTATTATTTATTTATGTATTAACACTCCAGATTTAATCCCCTCCTCATCCACCCTCTGACTGGTCCACACCCCATACCTCCTACCCATCACCCTGTCTCCAGGAATTCCCTGGGGCCTCCCATCTGTTGAGGATTAGGTGCATCTTCTCTGACTAAACCCAGACCCAGCAGTCCTCTGCTGTATATGTGCTGGGGCCTCATATCAGCTGGTGTATGCTGCCTTTTTAGTGGTCCAGTGTTTGAGAGATCTTGGGGGGGGGACAGATTAATTGAGACTGTTGGTCTTCCTACAGGGTCTCCCTCCTCCTCAGCTTCTTTCAGCCTTTCCCTAATTCAACCACTTGGTTCAGCAGTTTCTGACCATTGGTTGGGTGCAAATCTCTGGATCTGACACTTTCAGCTGCGTGTTGGGTCTTCTGGAAGGGCAGTCACGATAGGTCCTTTTTGAAGAGCTTTCCATAGCTTCAGTAATAGTGTCAGGCCTTGGGACCTCCCCTTGAGCTGGATCCCACTTTGGGCCTGTAGCTGGACCTTCTTTTTCTCAGGATTCTTTTCATTTCCATCCCTGTAGTTCTTTCAAACAGGAACAATTATGAGTCAGAGTTTTGACTGTGAGATGGCAACCCACTCCCTCATTTGATTCCCTGTCTTCCTGCTGGAGGTGAGCTCTATATGTTCCCTCTCTCTACTGTCAGGCATTTTGTTTAAGGTCCCTCTCTTTGGGTCCTGAGAGTCTCTCACCTGGAGGGTCCCCCAACCTCCTACCTCCCTAGGTTGCCTGTTGCCCTTCTTTCTGCTGGCCCTCAGGGCTTCAGTCCTTTTCCCTCACCCAATACCAGATCAGGTTTCCCTCTCCCCTCACCCCAGCCCACTTTCCCTCCCAGGTCCCTCTCTCCTTTCCCACTTGTGATTGCTTTCTTCTCCCTCCTCAGTGGGACTCGGGTCTCCTCACTTGGGCTCTTCAGCTTGTTGAACTTTTTGAGTTGAACTTTTTGAGTTCTGTGGACTGTATCTTGGATGTTCTGTACTTTAATTGTTCTTTTTAGAAAAGCTACCTTGTAAACGTGTTTGTGAGGGGTGGATATTTTATTATCACAGTCATCTATTGATTCTAAAATTTACATAATGTTGTACTTCTGTAATAATAAACAAGTTATGTGTTACCAAAATGACTTAAGGTGTTAAAAGTGCTTGCCATCAAACCTGAATGCTAAAGATTAATCCCCAGAATTTACATAGTGGAAGGAAAAAATCACACCTTGCAAGTGAGTGTTGTCCTCTGACATACCCATCTGTGCTACATGTGAGTCAATGTGTGTGTGTGTGTGCGCACATGCAAAAAAAGAAACACACAAATATGTGAAAAGTAAATGTGAAAATAAAAAAAATAGCTTTCTTTCAAAAATCAAGCTTTAAAACCCTAACTTTATAGGTTTATCCTTCTTTTTGTATTTCCACAAAGCAATCTGAGTTTCTTTGACACAGATCTCTAAATGTGACATCAGATCCTGTCAGTTTTGAAACATGAATAATTTGACTTATCCTGAAAACTAACTCACACTCTCAAATTAACATGCTTACAGCACAGCAGGACTTACATTATTTCTTTGTTCTCTCATCCAGATTCAATTTATTATCTTGGGCACCGCACACATGATTAGGATAAACAAGGCTCTGGTGTATGTGTGTATATAATTAGTCACCTCCCAGGAATCAAACTCAAAGGAGAGAAAAATACTGTCCCGTGTTCATGTAGCCTCACCTCTGCCCCACTAAAGAAGCACTTTTATTTAAAACACTTTATTTTATTTAAAGTTGAATTTCATCCATACTTCTGCTCAGCTCAGTTTCCAATTAGTTCTGCATCTAAAATAAAGTGCTTTATGTAGCAGTGCTTGGCTGTAATTCTACTAGAGAGTTCAAGTTCACTTTACTCTATCCAGTAAGGTCTAAGCTGGTATTGACTACAGAGTAAGATACTACATGGAAAATCCAAACAATATAAGAACAGTAAAATAAAAGTAAGAATGTCTGTATAGTCTGGATGTCATATTGAGAAATGAAGCAAACTTGTTTCGGTAAGCTGTTTGCTAATTTGCACTGAGTTTATTCTTCATAGTTCTAGAAATTATTTTTTCAGACTCTTATAGGAATGAAGGAGGGTACGAAGAAAAGTGACAAAGGATGGGTTTGTGTTTCTGCTTGATAGATAGATTGCAATAAATAAAATTACTATGTATTGGTGAAACAAATTTTCTGGGACTGGGGAGGGATCACTGGGTAAAGTGCTTGATGCCCAAAATGAGGACTTGAAATCAGATGTCCAACACCTAAGACACTGAAGTCAGCCTCTATGTGTGGCATCTGCACACACATACACACACAGAGACACACAGAGAAAGACAGAGAGAGAAAGAGACAGAGAGATGGGTGAGAGAGAGAAGAGAGAAGAAAGAGGGAAGAGAGACGACAGAGACAGAGATTAAATAAAAAAATCAACTTTCCTGTAATATACAGTATACATTTTGTATTCAAATTAAGTAAAAAAAAACCTATTGTTTATGAAAGCAAAAACAATTGAAGACTAAAACACAGGGATAAGAAAAACATAATCCCAAATGATATGGTGATGGCAGAGCTAACTATGAATCAGAAAACTTATCTTTTTCTGTTTCTAAGACAGAAAAACAAGGTACAGTGGAATCTACTTTTTGTCCCAGAACTCAGAAGGCAAAGACAGTCAGGTCTCTGGGAGTTTGAGGCCAGGCTATTCTACATAGTGTGTGTCAAGCCAGTTTAAGGTTATATAATGAGACCTTCTCTTAAAATAATGAAATTTTAGGAATATATGCTTAGGAGTACAGGCTCAAGCTCGTTTATTTTTACTTTTCATGTAGTCAAAAAAGCTGAAAATTACAACATTTATGCCACATTAGAGGGTCAGTCTCTGAACTCTAAATACACTCGGCAGCACTGTGGATGATAAATATTTTTATTTGATAAGCTTCAACCTCCAACCTCAAAAGCATCTCCTTCTGAGGAGGAAGAATGTGTTTCCTAGAGAGAAAAAGGTGACAAGAATTGACAGAGTTTCACTTCTCAAGAAACATTTTGCAAGACTGTTAGAAATATTTAACCTATCTGGACTGTATTTTGGTGTGTTATATTTAAGAAAAAAAATCATATAAAACCTAAATAAGCTAATATTTTGTCTTCAGAAAATAGTTTAATGACTAAAAATGGTATGTTGCTTAAAAGATGAGTGAAGACTCAGATCATCTTTGTACTGTATGCGCCAGTCATGGATTATTTCCCCCATCTTTCCATTCATTTTGAGTTGATATATATATAGCTGCATCTGTGTAAAAAGTGTTGTATGAACAAAGGCAGTCTCCAAAAATTAAAATGTGGCTGACAAAATCCTGTTGCCTGCTACAGGACTTACAACTTTCCCCATTTAGGACCTCCTTTCTTGTATACTTTTTGTTGTTGTTGTTTTAATTTAAATGATGAAAATGAAATGATAAGAACAGAAGCTTCTATATGAACCATTTGTTCTCATGGATCTTGAGTCTTTTCAAGCTTGACCTTAAGTTTCAAAACTAAATCTCTAAAGACACCATGAAGTGGAAAAGTTTGTCCAAAAAGCTCTTTGTGACTAAAGTGATGAGTGAGTGTGGTTATAACCTTCACAAATGATTTTTATTTAATCTCTTGATGTTTTTCTTTTCTTGGTCACTGTGGTGTTACAAGCAGGGATATATAGGTCAATTACTAGCTACCGGAGCACAACAATCTGACATGTGGGTCTCACGTTTTTACCCTGATGTTTTCTGTCCTCAGTGGCATTGCATCAAGATAAGAACCACTTTCTAGATTTTAGAATCCTACTCTTTTGACAGGTAAGCACACAGCAGAAAGAAAGGAGACACCCTTCTGCTAACCTATAGTGAGAAGTTTGTTTCTTTAAAAGGACAGAAGTATTAGAATAATATATTTTTATATTAATACCAGGTGTGGGATATGTGTTTCATATTCTCCACAGAAGTTTGCTATCATCTGCCTTATGCTCTAGAGGGGAGTGATTTTGCCAGCTTCAGATAGATTTTGTGATTGTGTGACATTTGGTATTCTGAGGACTCTTGGAAGGGTTTATGAATACTACAGCTATGGCTGCTGCTCCTCCTGTTGCTGCTGCTGGTGGTTCCTTGAAGTGGAAACTTCTGGTTTGTTTGGAAAGTCAGTTGTCATATGATGGTTTGCTGGGAAACACAGGTGAAAGGATGCCTTGCTAAAGCAGATGCATGAAAGAATGTTTTCCTAAAGCAAGCACAAGTGAAAGAATGTCTTAATATAGCAAAAACATAAAAGGACCCATGATGGAGGAGTATAAATATGACATCACCGACAGTAGGAGACGAGCATGAAGCATTGGTTTGGTTTGTTCTGCCTCACTATTCTTTGCTAAGGACAGGCATGTATTGCTTCACTTTTCATAGTTGTATGGATCTCCACTAGCCATGATAGTAGAGAGAAACTTGCCAATGAAATGTCCATCAGGTTCCCACGGATGCTTTTCAATTTCCCAGCCTCACCTTAGGCAGGTTGGGAAACCTTGTAGTTTCTTCAGGATTGAACACCAGGGGATGGTTTGTGCCTGCTGTCTGCCTGCTGTCTGCCTGCTGAGAGGCCAGGACTGAAGCTGTTGGTGTCTGTCTGGTTTCTGCCTGCCAAGAGGACTGGTGTGTAGCTGCTGAGTCATATTTGGTGTTTGCTATAGTGTTAAACTGCTGGCAAAGCAGATCAACCTTGCCCACAAAGAACTATTGCTGAACAGGAACACTTATTCCATTTCCTAATTCCTTTCTTCTTATAATGCTTCTCGTGGGTGGTGAATAAGAGTAGTGGTTGAAGATTTATTAAAAGTAGTTCGCCAAAAATTTCTGCCTATAGTTTCTGGTTGCTGCTGTTGTAGTTTGTTAGAAATTGGTGCACAAAGAGACAAGCAGACGTAATTGGATATTCTGGTAGTGAAGACCATGCTTGTCCATAGTACTCTATATCCTTAATCAGCAAAAAGTAATCTAGAGGTATTTTTGCCCCTTTCCCCTCTATTTGTTTTATTTTGTCATTGTTTTTGGGTTTTTTTTTTATCCTACCTAGTAAAGGAGGGAAAAGAAGAGCACATGAAATAGTCAAAAGTCCAGCAACACTAACCTGTGACCTCATCCATCCTGTAATAGTTACACGATCCTTATATGCACATAAAGAAAACAGTTATATACACAAACATTTTCTGATAAAATTATACAGAACTTAGTTTCAAAGCAGTACAATTCAACTTATAAGTCAATTGTAATTCTTTTGAACATAGAACCTTTTATTTACTAATTGTAAACAGTGTGCATACTAATGACTGGGTATGGGACTCCCTTCTCTTCGAGGGTTGTTGGCCACCAGTTTACTAGGAAAAAGGAAGAAGTGGCAAGCAGGATTCAGAAGGCTACCAGGATCTTCCAGAGACTGCTACAGTGAGACAACTCTACTTTGTTGCTCCAGGAATAGGGTATATGATATGAGTGACAAGGACTAAGTGGTCATAACAAAGTACTGCATTATCATGTGGGCAGGAAGTGTTAATTGTTTAGACTCTAGTACCTAATTATCATGTGGGCTGAAAGCCAGAGTAAGATATGTGTGCTGAGTCATAAAGCCCTTGCCTATACTTCTGCACAAGGTCACTTTTCAGAAAAGACTAGGCACCTATGTTCAGAGACCCTCTCCAGACAAAGTCAGGCAAAGAAAGAGAAGCCCTACTGAGAAAGGCAGTCTTCTAATTCATGTGAAATTTTTTTCACAAACCCCATCTATAATTATATGACTCCGTATGAGGGATCAGAAGTCATAATCTCAAAGGCAAGGTAGGATCTTAGTGAAGTTGTAGTTATAGCATCATAGTGAATTATGAATTTCATGTTTGAAGAGCAGAGCTAGAGTAAACTCCTACTGTGTTCACATTAGAAAAGGACAATTCAAACAAATGTATGAAGCCTATGAAATTTATGGTGATGATAACAGATTTTGTACTGTGTTTTTATTTAGAAGTGTTTGTTTTTGTCATTAATTTACAGTGCATTTTGTCTATTTATTGGAATAAAATAAATAAATGTGACAAAAAAGAAACATGATTTATAACAGACATGTAAACTTAAATACACATGCGTACATATTCATATGAAGCTATACTACATATATACCATAAAGAGTAACATTGATATGTACATATATGAGGAAAAATACTCAGGTTCAATATTTTACATTATAAACACAACTTTGTTTTCCAAATTGTGGCATGTGGAACAAAATTGTTTGTGTTTGAAACAAACAAACAAACAAAATAAACCGTGTCTGGTGTTGCCTCATGGCATCCTGAAGGATCAAGATGCTTCATTGCTATTTCTCCCTATTGTCTGAAGCTTTGTTCTCAAATTACTTTTCTCATTAAAAGCAAATTAAATAATAATTCCTTCTAGGCAGATACATATCACACAAACATGCGTGGTGTGTCTTACAATTAGAACCCTTCCCGCACTTTGTCAAACATACAAGAGCTAAAGGCATCATACATTTGGGTGATATTTGAAATCATAATTCAAAATATAAATCAATGTACCCAGTGGGCATTAAAAATTCATTTCAAATATCAGCCTAAACTGTCAGGTAATTAAGCTACCATTTTATTGCATGGTTTGATGATAGAGACCTCCGCTTTCTTTATTGTTCTGACAGCAATAAAATGACTTGGCAATATGTTTTTGGGAAGTAATTGCCAGCAGAAGAAAAATGCCCATTAAAATATGAAAATCTGTCAATGTCATCAATAGTCTTGAAGATATTATAAAGCAGAGTAAGTAATAAATTTGTTATAAATATCATATTGTGTAGCTTTGAAAGTATTTCTAAAAATAATAATAGATTTGAGGAATTCATGATTTGCATGAGCTAATGGGAATGGTACTGCCATCTTAGCCAGTAGAAATATTAATAAGCAGACACAACTAAACATGATTTATTATATACTTCCTGTGTAAAGACACAATTGAAAAACTGCGATCAGTTTGACGTCAGTAGTTTTGTGGATCACCAATTATCATTCATTTTACTATTTAATTTTTCTTTCATTTGAAAAATACATTTGTAATACTGATAGACAGAAAAGGTGCAATGCTCTGCTGGATTTGAGCATTGTTTTATGCCTGGTCAATATGTGGAAGATAGTTATGCATTCTCAGCCCCTTACTAATATGTGCTTCATATTTCAAATGGGTAAAACTGCCAACTGTCTTCATCTTTAAAATAAGTAAGCAGGCATGTAGATAAGGATGGTATTTTTAAATACAAAGCATAGCAGAATTTATAATAACATCTATATTGGACATCAGACTAATTGACCACAGGTCTTTTTCTTCATCTCATGGGTTCTTCCCCATATCAGTCAATTCCTTTCCTAGAAAGAATCTTGAAATAACAATATGGTCACCCACAGCCATTTCTCATTGCTGGTGGGAGTATAAACTTGGACAGCCACTGAGGAAATCAATATGGTGGTTCCACAGAAAATTAGGAATTGATCTACCATTAGACCTAGCTATACCACTCTTAAGCACATACTCAAAGGAAGCTCTATTCTCCCACAGGAATGTTTGCTAACTTTTGTTCATAGCAGCTTTATTCATAGTATCTAGAAACTAGAAGCAACCTAGGTATCCATCATCTGAAGAATGGGTAAAGAAATTTTACGTTTATACAATGGAGTATTTCTCAGAAGTTTAAAAATGGCATCACAAAATTTGCAGGCAAATGGATGGAACTAGAAAACCACCATTCTGAATGAGGCAACCCAGACCCAGAAAGACAAACATGGTATGTACTCACTTATAAGTTGATATTAACCATTAAGTAAATGATAATCATGCTACAATCTACAAACTCTGAGTAGCTAAATAATCAAGAATGCTCTTGGGGGTGGGGGGGGTCACATGGATTTCCCTGAAAAGAGGAAATAGAATAGATTTTGCTGGTGGACAGTCTCTCTCTCTCTCTCTCTCTCTCTCTCTCTCTCTCTCTCTCCCTCTCTCTCTCTCTCTCTGTGTGTGTGTGTAGATTAAAACAGAATATATCAGGCAGCAGTTGGGGCAATGGAAAAAAGGTGGCAGCCTAGTACAATTCCTGGAAACAACCTATGATGTGAACACTAGTAAGGGCCCTAATAATGGAGGATACACGCCTGAAATGATTCTTAATGCTATTCTGCGATATTCATATATCAGTGTCTAGTTCAGTTGTCAACAGAGAGTTTGCCTCCAACAGCTTATGAAGGAGAATGCAGAGGGTGTGGAAGAAGGATGGAGGGAGAGAGTACAGAGATAGACAGAGGATGCGGGGTGGGGGACACATCTCTGGTACAAGTTAGAAATCTAGAATAATGGAAATTCCCAGAAATGTATTACCCTAGCTAAGACTTCTAGAAATGAGGAATATGGATCCTACACTGGCCATTTGTAACCACATAAGACATCCAGTGGATGTCTAGCCTGAAAATAAATTTACCAACAATGTGTCCTGCCTACAAGATGTGCAGGGTAAAAAAAATAAAGCAGAAATTGAGAGAAGGACCAACCAAAACTGACCAAGTTTGAGACCCATGCCATGAAAGCAAGCCCAGCCCTGACACTACTCATATTCTGCTATACTTGCAGACAGGAAGCTAGCATAACTGTCATGAGAGGCTTCACCCAGCAGCTGATGGAAACTGATGCAGAGACCCACATCTAAACATTAAGTGGAGCTTGGAGAATTCTATAGAAGATACAAAAGAATTTATGGAGCCAGAGAGGTCAAAGACAGCACAAGAAAACTTAAAGAATCAATTAACCTGGGCCCATAGTGGCTCATAGAAACTGAACTGCCAACCAGAGAGCATGCATGAGATAGCCATAGGCCCTCTGCATATATGCAACAGTTGTGCACTAGATATTCGCTTGAGACTCCTAAAGCATGAGCAGGAGTTGTCTTTGACTACATTGCCTGCCTTTAGATACCTTTCTTTTAACTGGGCTGCCTTGTCTAGGCTCAATAGAAGAACATGTACCTAGTTTTACTGCAACTTGATATGCCAAGGTTGGTTGATATCTATGGGAGTCATCCCCTATTTTGAGGAGAAGGAATGGAGGAGTGGATGGGGGCAGGAGAAGTGAGAGGAAGGGACTGAGAAAAGACAAGGGAGGGAAAGCTTGGATCAGGATGTAAAGTAAATAAATAATTGCTTTTTTTAAAAAGGAAAATATGAGGAAGTCAAGATAAAAAAAAATTAAAAACACCTGATTTCCATTGTTCCCTTACTTCTGCTTTTGCATTTTTTGAGGGAGTTTGATGAAACTTCTTTATTGGGTTTATTTCCTTAAACCAAATAATATATATCATGGGTTTGAAAGTTTTGGATTATCAGAATGAGATCAATGTTTTATTTTTCCTTCCCAGACTAAGTTCTTCCTTTGCTATGAACACTGTCCATGGTAAATATTGCATAATCTCTTTTTCATGCATAATATGAAGCTTTTAATTTTCAGGTCGAAAATCAATGAACATAAAAAATCTTTTGGGATAAAAATTTTAAGAACTGAAAAATACTTAATCATTTCCCCTTTTTCCTTCCTCTATCTCACATACTCCCCAGTAATCCCTCTAAAATTATGGCCCATTTTCTTTAATTGTTATTGTTACACACACACACACACACACACACACACACACGAAACATACATAAAACTTGATTAGTCAATTTAGTGTTATGTGTATGCATATCATTTCAGGACTGATGACTTAATATCAGGTAACCAATTAATGTGCTCATTTTTATCTTGTCTGTAATTTCTTTCTTCACTATGTTCATGGTTCTTTTGTAGAGGTTATTATTTAAATTTATTCCTCTAACTTTAAAGCTATTATTAATATAATTTTAAGTGCCCTATTTGGAAAATTTATCAAATTACCCATGAAATTATTTGCAAATATATGAATTTAAGAAAGAAAATCACTGTTCCTCATACTCCAAGGGTTTTTCTAAAAGGAAAATGATATTAAAATTGCCAGTTCTCATTATTAAGCTATGATTATTTTAGTTTAACAAAAATAATATTGAATATCCCATATATTAATAAAAAAGAAGAGTATAAATGCTGCTTTAAATTTAAAATCAAGTGAAGTTAACACATTTGGCACAAAGCAAAATGTTTTAATTCTAGACAACTCTAATCAGCCTGTGAGTGCTATTCACAGAAACTCTAATGGAAAGTGTATCTGGTGATGAAAAGCTAAAAACCAAGGATGGTAGATCCAATTATCCCTAGGGAAATATGACTTACAAAGCTTCCTGGTAATGACAGAGGACTAATTTTATGAAAATAGGCATAATTACAAAGCAAATTACTTTAATATGTCTCTTTTCAGCAGTGCCATTGTTATAGATATGATGTGTGGTGTGTGGTGTGTGTATGTGTACATGTGTGTTTGTGCATGTGCATGTGTGCATTGTATGTGTATACATATGTGTGCATGTGGGAGTATGGGTGTGCAAATATGTGGTGTGTTTTCACACATCAGAGCACAGCACATATTTTTAAGGAAATAATAGCAAGAATTTTTCTTCTTTATTGATGCTTTGAGTCATTCCATTGTTCTCCAGTTCTTAAAGTTTTCCGGCCACATTAGCATACACAATAGATCAGCTAATTTATTAGGAACATATGGTTAAGAAATGACTTTTGTATGAGGATAACTTAGTTTGCATCCACACCTGTTAAAAGTAGATAGAGTATTTGATATAAATACAAAAGTTAGCTAGGTGACTAAAAGAAGAAAATTAATATTTGACATTGTTTTAGAAGTCACTGCTCATATCATTAGCAATTAACCTAATTAGTCAGAATTTTCAAACACAAACAATGATGGAATTCATTTAAAGATCTGATAATTTGCATTTAAGTGTGTTTGTCTTCTTCATTCAATTCTTTGCACAACATCCATGCATGCAGTGCCCACAGATGTCGGAAGAGGCAGTATGTGCTCTGGAACTGGAGTCATGAACAGTTGTGAGATGCTATGTGGGTACTGTAAGCCTAAGGCACATCATCCTAAAGAAAAGGCAGCGCTCTTCAAAATTGAGCCATTGGTTCAGGCTCAGCTCCTTAAATATGGAAAAACTAATACATGTAGATGCACTGTCATATCTCTATTCAGTAAAAATGACTAGATATTTTCAAGGAAACTTTCTAGGTTGTCTCCATCAAAGAATCACTGAAATCACTTTGATATCCTTCATAAGCAGACAATAGAGGGACATCATGCTTACTGTTTTGTACAAGCCAATGCCACTGACCTTGGTTCAGGTACACTATAATAGAACTTTAGAGACAAAGATAAACCTAAAAAGTAATCTGGCCAGTGAACTGTGTAAGGATGTGCTTAAACTCAGGTTATTCTTGGGTGGATCAGAGAGTGGGTCTCTTATAGACTAACTTGCATTTGAAGTCTACATCTTGATTAGACAATCCAGTAAAGACAAATTGCCATATCAATAGCTAAATATTGGAAATATAATTTTTCTTTTAGAACCTTTAGCTGAGTCAACAACTGTCTAAAAGATTTGGGTCCCTAGAAATATAATTTAAAGTGCAGAGAAAGGCACAAAATGAATAGAAAATGTAAGCCTGTTCTGTGCTCACATTACCCAGGAGACAGAAGTCTGGAAAAGTTTCATATCAATCTGAAATGCAAAAAAAAAAAAAAAAAAAAAAAAAAAAAAAAAAAAAAAATACTAAGCATGGTTTCCCCTATGCTCTTAGAACTTGTGCAGTGTGCCTCTCCAAGTCAACACTTCACATATCTCCAGGGAATCAGACTGCAGAGTTTGTGATTACCTTGGCTAGAATAAAATAAAAGTTAGGAAAACTTGCCCTGTGTAGAAAAAGGAAAAGAATATTCAAGGTGGAGAGCCACTTTCTAAAGCTTCCCAACTTTTTGATAGTTGTCACTGAAATAAAGGCTAAAGATTGAAGATGGTCATCATCAAAGACATCCCTGACATTCTGAGGTGATGAGATTTATGACTCTAATTACATCACTTTTCTTTTCTGTACTTTAACCAGAGCCTTATTCATGGTTGGAAAGTACTCTATCACTGATATGAATCTACAGGTGTCATCTCTTTGTCTGTTCATTTGCTTGTGTTTTAATTTTTATTTTAGGGTCTCATTACGTTCTAGTCTGTCTGGGCATCTCCTCTATATCCCAGGCATGCTTTGTACTTGTAATAAGTAGCTAGACTCTGAGCCCTGTCCTTTTGGAAATGCTGGCCCAGTGTTGTTCACCAATGCTCCAGCCTAAAACAAAGAAAATCTCTTGGCATAAGGAATAAAACTTTATTCATTTTCTCTTTGTGTCTATACCTTTACTCTGGGTATTTGTTTGCAAATTATATTCTCAACTAGTAACTTGAAACCATGGTATTTATTTTTAATGCTACTTCTTTATGTGTATTACTACAATTTATCAGGAGAATATGCAGTAAAATATCATTAACTGAAAGACTTTTGGGGGAACGAAACATTCTATAAAGTTGGGAACATTTATTTTTCCTATAATTACAGAGATATACTTGAAAGTATTTCATCAAAGCTCATATTTTAGTATATAAAATAAATCATGTAATATCATATACGTAGATATATAAGGTGTTCTGCCACAAAATAGGAAAATTAGATTAATTTTCTTTTTCAGAATTCTCAATAAATACTGAAAGGAATATGGTAAAAAAAAAAGTAAAAAGGCATGAATGGCTGAAGACAAAAACATTAAATATTAGTGTTTCTTGGGATGTGTTCCATGGTATGATAGGCTCAAAGTAAGAGCTGATATGTCACTATTCTTTGTAAAATATGCTTTGTAGTGCAAAACAATGGAATACACAGGAGTCTCTTTAATAGATGCACAACTTAGGCACTAACTATGCTATTTGCTCCAGAAAGGGGTTCAGTTTCCTGTAACTATTTAGGGCAAGACACAACTAACTCCCTATAACTTCAGTTCCAAGGTATCTGACACCTTCTTTTGTTCTCTGCGGGTAGCTGTATGTACATTAGGCAAATATACATGTAGACACACAAGCACTTGCACATCCAAATGCTAATACTATATAGGTGTTAATATTTTAAAGTAGAATTTACAGACTTGGCTGATTGATGAGCCAATTCTATGTGTAGAGATGGGATGCTTACATTCAATTTAAAGGCACTTATACAGCAGGTGTTTGCAATGTTGGTAATTTTGCATTAGATCACATGGGATGCAGTTAGAGTTTTGTGAAAGTGTAATCTGCACTTGAAAGTATCTGATCCTAATATCCAAATGGGAGGATTGGGACAGGCACAGCATGACTGAATACTTTTTATATAGATGAAAAAGTACAGAACACAAAGACCTTGCTGATTAGAAGGACTGCATGAGAAAAATGGCTATTGCCAAACAAAACTTCTATCTAAATACATCATACATATTAATAAGCAGAAGTTTATATCAAGGGATAACCAGCACCCTTTTACAAATATGTTCTAATTATTAAATTGAAAGGCCTCCAGAATTCAACACAGAAGTCATAGAAATTCTAATAAAAGTTATCAAATGAGCAAGGTATGTTTGATGTTTTACTCCCTTGAGCACACTTCAGGATTCTTTTCTAAATCTTCAACATCATTCCCTTGTTGTTCTTAGGAACAAACACCCTAACTTTCTTTGTTTTCACACATGAGTTTGACACATTCTCAAACACACTGTTGACCTTTCACATATATGTTGTCAGTATTCCTTTCACATATATGTTGTCAGTATTCCTTTCACATATATGTTGTCAGTATTCTTTTCACATATATGTTGTCAGTATTCCTTTCACATATATGTTGTCAGTATTCCTTTCAAGTGGCTCCTCTATATTCATTAACTTTTGACTACATGATATTTTCCACCTACCTAGGAGAAATGTATAACTATGTGAAAGTAATTCTCATCCTGATATGAAACTATCAAAATGTACTGCAGATGTAATATCTCATTCTTCTCTTACATAAAGCAAAATGTTTGAGTAATGGTGGCAAAGACATTCATGTTCTTTGGAATAAGCAGTTAAATCATTAAGGACATGAATTTAATGCGTGATTAAAAACAAATCACCTGGCTACCTGAATAATTCATTCTACAAATTAAAAAATAAGTCTTTGGACAGTATTTAACTACCCTTCCCAATTACGATCATAACACCACTTTGTATATTAGTCATGGTTCTCCAAAGGGGCAGGACTGATAGAACAGAAGATAGATAGATAGATAGATAGATAGATAGATAGATAGATAGATAGATAGAGGAGGGGAAGAGAAGGGAAATTTATTTGACTGCCTTGTATGATTTGGTTCAGGTAGTCAAACAAAATCTGACTTACCTTGGAGTGCATGAGAAACCAGAAATTGTTCCACATAAGTGGTTGGGTTCCTTGGCAATACAAGCCTGGCATTGAATAGATGGTGATTTCCTGGAGATCACTAGTCTTCAGTCTATATTGCAAGCCTGAAGGATTTGGGCTATGTAGCAGCAATAGTTGGAGGAACTTGCTAGTAAAATGTGATATAACGAGTCATGAAAACTCACATAATAATTGGTAAATGATTAAATTTCTTTCTAGCTGGACTCCCAACAGAAAGTTATACCCACATTTATGGTAGATCTTTTCACTTCAGATAACCTAATAAAGGTATTCATTAACAGATATGATCTGCAACTTACCTGTTAAATGATTCTATGTCCAGTCAAATGGACAACCAGGGTTAACAACTGCAATGCCAACTTTAGGAAATCATGTGGCTAAAGAGTGGTCAAGGGTAACGGAGTTTATGGAAACTTGAAGAATTTGGTGCATTGACTTTTTGTATCCCCAAAATTATAGAAAATGAAATATTCAATGAAAATCATTCTGAGACTTGATATATAAATAGTTATAGTTCCTTAAAGATATGATACTATGCATATAAATACAGTTGAAACATTTACATTAAAAATTTAGAAAACTGTCAATAAAGACAGAGTGAAATGAACAAGAACTCAAAAAAATCAAAGAGATATTTGATTCTAGGTTTAAGAAAGAGAAGAGGGCAAATGAATTTCAAACCCAAATATTTTAGAAAAATAATATTGTATAGGTACATATGTTGGTAAAATTTTATTTTTTTTCTGCAGACAAAATGGTATAATCTTGAAGGAAGTAAAATTAGTAACTTGAACAAGTACAACTGTAGGAGTGATAATGTAGACCTGGGAAAGATGATGAGTCTGCAACCCTACACAAGGAATACAGACAACCACAAAAAGCAGAGTAGAAGAAATAATCTACCCCAGGGCAAAACATACAAATTGGTTGTACAATACCAAATAGGCATCTCTGAAAATAACTTTATACAGACTGAGCAGGTTATATATAGGAATACATTATATACAAATTCTATGTATGGATAAACAGTAAAGAGGAGTCCATGCACTTGAAAATGAGCATGGAGGGTTTGGAAGGAAGAAAGGGAAGAGGAAATTGATTTAATTACTTTTTAATATTAAAAAGTAAAAGAATACACATTATACAATATACAGACCATATGAAGCTCAAGAAGAAGGAAGACCAAAGTGTTAGTGCTTCAGTCTTAGAAGGAGGAACAAAATAATCATGAGAGATAGAGGGAGGTAGGGAGCTGGGAGAAAGAGATAAGAGGGAAGAAAAAAGGGCTCAGAATCAGGTATGGGAATAGACATCAGAGAAGTACAGAGGGTCAGGAAATTGAAAAGAATTGTGTAGCAGATGGGGAACTTAGGGTAACCACTATAAAGTCCTAGATGTCAGGAAAGCAAGAGGCTTCCAGGACCCAACAGGGATGACATTAGCTGAAATGTCCAATAAAGGGAAGAAAGAATCTGTAAAGACCATATCCAGATGTTAGGAATGGTCCCCAGTTGAGGGATGGGTCCACCCACCCATGTCAAAAATATTAACACAGGTTTATGGCTAATTTTAGGCCTTCAGTGTATAAGCAGGGCTGCCCCTGACATCTCCTCCCTTCTCCAAGTATAGAAGGGCTGTGGCGATTCTAATCTTGCCAAGGCAGGGATATAGGCCTGACCTCCACTAATTAAAGGGGACCTTGTAATGGCTCCAGTCCTCTTGTGAGTCCAGTGAGGCATGAGGGCCATACCTATCCCAATGTCTTTTTCCTGGATAGGGGATAAAATCAGCCATAAGCCTAAAATCAGCAATAGGCCTGATATACATGCCTGCTAACACAAAGTCTTGGGTCTCTATGGAAAAACACTGAAACAGATGTCTATAAACTTGTAAACAGGCAGCTTTTGTGGAAATCTACCAGCCTGAGTGGTCATAGACCTTGTAAATAGGCAGCCTTGGCAGATAGTACCAAATTAGATAAGGACAAGTGAATCATAGTGAATCAAGTGAGTCATAGTGACCTGACCCCTGAACCTTCACCCAGCTGATACCCTGTTCTGAAAGATATCTGTACTTCCCCCTCAACACATATGCTCCTGTGTCATCCCCTTTTCTACATCCTGCATTTTTGTGTTTATAACCCGTGTTAAAGAGTAAAAATTATGATTTGATAATAATAAAAAAAGAAAAGAAAAAATATTAACACAGATTGCTCCTGTCTAAAGGAAATGGAGGAACAAAGAGTGGAGCAGGGACTGAAGAAAAGGCCACTCAGAGACTGCCTCACCTAGTGATCCATCCCACATGCAGACACCAAGCCCAGAGACTATTGCTGATGCCAAGAAGCACTTGCTGACAGGAGCCTGTTATAGCTGTCTCCTGAGAGGAACTGCCAGAATATGACAAATACAGAGGATGCTGGCAGCCAACCATTGGACTGAGAACCAGGATCCCTATTGAGGAGTTAGAGAAGGGGTTTGCAACCCCATAGGAAGAACAAAATATAATAGGCAGACCCTCCCCACCCCCACAGAGCTCCCAGGGACTAGAAGAACTGAAGCCCTCAGGGACAACAAAAAGGCAACCTCGGGAGGTAGGAGGTTGGAGAACCTCCAGAATTCACCAGAGACCTGGCAAGTGAGAGACACTCAGGACTCAAATTGAGGGAAATTAGATGAAATGCCCTGCAATAGGGAGAGGGAACTTATATAGCCTACCAGCAAGAACACAGGGCATCCAATGAGGGAGTGGGTTGCCATCCCACAGTCAAAACTCTAACTCATAATTGTTTCTGTTTGAAAGAACTACAGAGATGAAAATGGAGAGGATCCTGAGGAAAAGAAGGTCCAGTAACAAGCCCAAAGTGGGATACATACAGCTCAAGGGGAGGTTCCAAGACCTGACATTATTATTGAGGCTATGGAGAGCTCTCAGAAAGCTATTATGACTGCCCTCTAGAAGACCCAACAAGCAGCTGAAACAGTCAGATGCAGATATTGGCACCCGTCCAATGGAGAGAAGGTGCTGACCCTTGAGGATGAATTAGGGAAAGTCTGAAAGAAGCTGAGGAGGAGGACAAGCAGTCTCAATTAATCTGAATCCCCAAGATCTCTCAAACACTGGACCACCAAAAAGTCAGCACACACCAGCTGATATGAGAACCCCAACACACATACAGCAAACTGCTGGGTCTGTGTTCAATCAGAGATGATGTACCTAATCCTCAAGAACTGGAGGCCCCAGGGAGTTTAGAGGTCAGGTGGGGTTGGAGATAGAGGGTGGGGACAGCCTCGTGGAGACAGGGGTGTAAGTTGGAGTTACAGGATGTGAAACAGTCAGAGAGTGAATGGGGCGGATAAAATCTGGAGTGTAAATTAATAATAATAATAATAATAATAATAATAATAATAATAATAATAATAATAAAATCTGGAGTGTAAATTAATAATAATAATAATAATAATAATAATAATAATAATAATAATAATAAACCACCCAAAGAATACACATGGAGGGACCCATTGCTACAGCTGCATATGTAGCAGAGGATTGCCTTATCTGGTATCAATTGGAAGGGGGCCCCCTTGTTCCTATGCAGACTCAATGCTGCAGTATAGAGGAATGCTAGGATGGTAAGATAGAAGTAGGGGGGTGGGTGAGGGAGCACCCTCATAGAAGCAGGGGAGAGTGGGAATGAGATAGGGGGTTTGCTGAGGAAAACCTTGAAAGGGGTTAACATTTGAAGTATAAATAAAATTAATTAAAAAAGGACTGAAAAAATAAAGGAAACATTAATGTTTAAATAGTAAAGTATCTTGATGCCTTCTTTTCCCAGTGGTATAGACTTCAAACTCTTTTGCAGAGCTCCTTGAGAACAAAGATGAATTCAGTACACATTGTTTTGAAATAAAAACTTGCAACCTTCAGTACTGAGGGCAAATAAGCCTCCTATGTAGTACTAGCTTTAACAAATTTTAAGAATTGCTTTGCAGAACACCCAGTTAAGTAACTCAAAAAGCATTCAAAACATATCACGTGTAACTTGATTGTCTCCACCAGAAGGAACTGGACACTACAGCTGCCACAGCTTTCAGATGCCACCATGACTGCAATCATTTTTTCTTTTCTAGAGGACAAGAGTGTCATCATTTTTATATTCATCCCTTCATTTTCATTCAATTTCTTCCACCTAGATTTATAAAAAATATATTTGCATTTCAAAAATCAACCCCCACATTTCCCCTTTAAGTGAATGTAGTTGACAGAACTACTTTTAAATATCTGAAATATCTATATGGGCTTTTGTGTTTGGCTGTATATTTTTTGGAATGTATTGTCTGGCTCTTTGTAGTGTACTTGTAGAGCCCCATATCTGATCCATTTATATCTCTATAGGCATTTGAATTTGTATGGGTATTCTGAATAATATAAAGTATTCTGAATATTAAAAAGTATCTTTCTCTGGTTTGTACCAGAATTCTTTATATGACACATAAAACTCTTAGTATGTGAGTTTCAGTGCAGTCATCTCTTTATGTACCTGAGTGTGGGTGATTCCAGTAATCTGTAGATGCTAAAGCTCCTTATACAAAATGACATTGTATTTGCATGTGAGGTTTGCACATCCTTAAGACATCTCTGTGTTACAGGCAATGCCTAAAGAAGAGTGAATGATACATGTAAAGTTGTACCTTGGTATATAGAAATAATAATAAAAAATATCTGTATCTCTCCCTGAGAGATCAATTTCTTCAAATATTCTTCATCTTTGATTGTGTCAATCTCAGATACAGAACCCACTTAGAGAGACTGCCATACACTAAATTTCACTGTGTGCTTAGATTTCCAAGGATTTGAACGCATTTTAAAATATTTTCCTGGTCATTTGGATTTATGCAGTTTATGAAGCAACTGATCATGTACTTGGGATTTTGCTTTCCTGGATTGTTCACATTTTCTTTATGAAATAACATCTTTCAAAAATGTCTTTCGTAGTTAACATCATGTTAACATCATGTGTGATAAATGTCTGCTACTGTGCACAGTTCATACATTGTTCTTGCATATAGACTATGTGACACTTATAATTCCTCCATTTTTCTGTTGTCAAAATTTTCAACTTTTACTTCAAAGATAACTGTAGTTTTGTTTTTCAATGATACGCCAATTATTTTTTTGGATGAATTCTTGTGATATAATGGATGCCTCTGATTTGATTTTATATATCTGAGTACATATATAAATACAAATAGTCATAGAGAGAGAGAGAAAGAGAAAGAGAGAGAGAGAGAGAGAGAGAGAGAGAGAGAGAGATATTCCATCACTTACATACTAACAAAACAATGTGAAAGAGTTGATTTTTCCCTGAGTCTATAAACCCCTTATATATTACAATGTATTTGTTACAATAAAGTTTGGAATCTGGAATAGAGCATATGTCTCAGTTTTAAATATTTCACCTACTCTTTTTCTTACATTTCTTACTCACATTTAAATCTATTTAACTCATGATTTTGAGGATTTTTTTCTTTTTTGGTTTTTTTGAGACAGGGTTTCTCTGTGTAGCCCTGGCTGTCCTGGACCTCACTCAGTAGACCAGGCTGGCCTCGAACTCAGAAATCTGCCTGCCTCTGCCTCCCAAGTGCTGGGATTAAAGGCGTGCGCCACCACCGCCTGGCGATTTTGAGGATCTTTAACTGTTTTTTTAACATATACATAAACTGTACTTTATTGTGGCATATTACTGTAGATCACCATCTGTGGTCAACTGAGTTACTGAAACCTAGTAACAATGTTCAGAGTATCTGAAGACAACTTTGGACTTTTGTGAGCATAGTTTCAGCACCTGTGAATAGATAATTGACACTTTAATTACCAGCCTTTTTTTTCCTAATTAGGAAATCAAAGAAATAAATACAATATTCATGATGCTCTAGATATCTTGCTTCTGATATTGAATGCCTGTGATTGTTTAGAGAAAAGGTTTTCTAGTTTTTATTGTGAATTTGTAAAGCTATTGTTACGAGTGACATGTTTTTCATAACTCAAAAAAAGATGTAATATACATGTTTACTCTCACCTCCTCCCTGCTGACCTAATGTCACTGAATATCCACTGAATATATTATAGGCACAGACTGGTGAGAAATTTGGTGAGGTTTTCTTCTGTCATGAAAACACCAATCTGCACTCCAGTTATACTTACTTTTTTCAAGCACATATGGCCTACATTTTGTATTAATTGTGTTATTCAAATCATCCAAAATCTGAAGTGGTCCATACATAAACGGTGTAACTCAAAGTAATGTGACGTTTATCAAGGGATCCCTTAGCTGTACCAAACTGAGTGTTGCTACCATATGATGATTCACATCATGTAAACCATCCAGACTTCAGGTTACCTATGTAATGATGCTACAAACCTATAGGGATTATGAAACACCAGAAAATTTATGTTTGACAACTACCCATATTCATCTCAGAGAACTTCCTCAATCCCCACTGCAGAGATAGATCTGCCTCTCCTGGGTGCACATCCTGGTTGGCAGGTGATGGAGTTTGTTGACTACCTTACTGTGCCAATGACCCAGATGTTTGAATTTTAAAGTTTCCCTTTGTCCCTATCAGATTTCCAGTATTTTTCATTGTCACATTCTCCACCATTCAACTATGCATCTGCTGCTCTACTCCACTGGGGAGGAAAAGGTGAGTGCCAGTTGATTCTATTGGCAACCTTGAACCCCTTGCCCTTGTTATTTTGTTTTGTTGTTGTTTGTTTGCTTGTTTATTTTTAACATACAACTTATTACTAAAACAAAAGTCATAGAGTGGTATTTTGGGAGGCATGCAAGTGTTTCTGCCACAAAGATTTTACACATTTCTTTGAGAGTTTGAAAATGGAGTAAATTAAATATTGCAGGACTATTTATAATTACTTACAAGCAACAACCAGTAAATATCTACAGCATGTAGCTTATTGCAGAGAACTTAGATCTATGCAACTATTGTGAAACATGTTTGGTTAAGAATAAATGTCATTTAAAATGGAAAATTTACAATGTTTTTCCACTGTAAAACATAAAATTATATAATATTATAAACATATCTAATGGGAATGAAATATATTTATAAAATCAATATCATCAAATTTATTAAAAGTTATTTTTGAGAATTTCAACATTTCAGCTCCCTATCTCTCCCTTTAACTACTCATATAGCAATCCCCTCCAATACAATTGTCTTAGTTATAATTTAATGCTGTGATAAAAATGCCTGACCAAAAGCAATTTGGGAGGGAAAGGATTTATTTCAGATTACATTTTATAATCTATCATTAGGGAAGTCAGTATACAAACATGAGTCTAGAAATTCTGGATGGTCTGGAACTTATTTATTTCTAATGTGAGTCTATATTTAGTTGATGTCTATATGCATTTTATGTATATATGTGTGTGTGTGTGTAATTAATATTGTAGTTTCTTTATGTGTCTTTTAAAATATATTTGCTTAATGAAATTCTTTATCCTCCAGTGACAGGATTTTTTCACACTATGGTTTGTACTTTAATACTGCTAAAAATCTTTTAAAATTTAATTTAGTTTCTCTTTGAATATTTTGTTCCCATGCATGTACACTTCATGTGTATGTGATGCTCAAGAGGGCCCAAAGAAAATGCTAGGTCAACTGAAACAGGCAGTTATAAACCTTCATCTCTGTCTCTGTCTTTCTGTCCCCTTTTCTCTTTGTGTCTCTCTCTGTGTCTGTAATTTTCAGGAGTGAGTTCTTTTAGTTCACTCACTGTTGGATCCAGTGATGGAACTCAGGTCATCAGGCTTTACTCTGAAGAGTGAATGCTTACTGAGCTATCTCATCTATCCTATGACACTTTATATTTGTAGGTATATTTTTAGTTTCCTGTGGTCATTGTAAGATATTACCATAAACTTAGAGAATTTTAGATAATGAAAGAAATGAAAATATATTCTGTAACTGTAATCTCCTTGGGAGGATCAAGGCGTGCTTAGAGCTGAGTCATTTCTAGACAGCCCTTTTTTCTGCTGCTAGAAGCTGCCTGAATCACTTGAATCCTAGATCCTATATTAATTATCCTGCTACAGTTGACAGATATTTGATAAGAGAATACTTAAGAGGACAGAGAAAATTTATTATGGCTTAGCATTTGAGTAGATAAAGCCCATCATTGCAGGGAAGGTATAGTAAGAGAAACATGTGGTGGCTGGTCATAGCTCTTTGGTAAACAGAGAAAGCAAGTCAGTGGGATGTTGGGTTAAGCAGGTAATCAATACACAAGGCCCATTTCTTGTGGCATGATTCCCCCTCATGGAGATTCTATGTAACAGAGGTCCCACTGCCTTCTTACACAGCATCATCAGCTGCAGACCCAGAATGAAATGACGTAGTAAGCCTAAGGAGGACTTGTTGAATATAATCTGCTTCTGTCTTCAAAGCTGGCTGCTGACATCTCTAGCACATTTTGTGACTTTGACAGTGTATGTTAGCCTCCTTTCTCCACATTTAATGATTCATCTTTGTCCTGGAACCACTCAGATTAGCCATGTTAAGCTCTCATATCATCCAATTAAAATTTCAATAAATCTACTAATTTCACCCTGTTATCCTATGATGATGAAATTTCCAGTGTCCAGGAATTTAAGTGTGGTTATTATTATATTCCTTTACTCTTTCTGATACCACAATGATTAATCTCAGTGAATAGTGTCATAAACAGGATAGGAAAAATAAAAGTACTCAGTACAACTAGTGTCTCTATGTTCAACTCTAGTTTCTGGGAATTTGATTTGTTTAATTTACATATTTGTCCTTAATTTTAACAAACATTGTGGCAGAAATCTATATAACACCATAATTCTATATTTTCACTTGTGTTTCCTACTTTCACTTCTACAAAATATTTTTTATACAAGCCTGGGGATGATTAACATAACATATTTAATGGGACTAATTGTTCTTCACTTATCCATAGAAGAATCTGTGAAAGAATTCAATCTATACATCTACCTCCCAGTATTACTTAGGTTGATGGAGAATCTACAAGGAACAAAAAAAAACCTTCAATATTTTGCCAAGTAATTGTTTTATTTTCTTTATAGGTTGCTTGACAAACTCTTTAAACATACTTTCTAGGAATGAGATGAGTTTGTTTTTGCTTTTGTCTATGTTTTGTTTTTGCTTTTGGTCCTTTTTTGTTTTTTAATATGCCCATTCATATCACATTCATAGAAATCAGAAAAATGAACTATTTTCTTCATGTGCATCAATTTATTGTTGGCTTCTTCACTCTTCTAGATTCAGTTTCTCTCTGTCTCTCTGTCTCTGTCTCTGTCTCTGTCTCTGTCTCTGTCTGTCTCTCTCTCTCTCTCTCTCTCTCTCTCTCTCTCTCTCTCTCTTTTGCTTTCCATCACAAAGCCTGCTCCTCTTCCAGTCCCTTTCTCACAGAGACCATTTCATTCTCCTCTGAGAAAGTAGACCCCCCTGGGTATTCACCCACCATGCCACAGAAAGTCTCTGCCATTAGGTGCATCTTCTCACACGGAGGCCAGATAAGGCAGCCATGAAGACTGTGAAGACTGAACTCTGAGTCTGCTACATATGTAAAGGGGGGGGGGGGGCTTGTTCCAGCCCCTGTATGTTCTTTGGTTGGTGGCTCAGAAACTGAGTTCCCAAGTGTCCAGGTTTGTTAACGCTGTGGGTTCCCATCTACATCAGGGTTTTTAATTCTTCTCCCAATTCTTCTGTATGTGTACCCGACTTCTGTCTAATGTTTAGCGGTAGGTATCTACATCTGTTTCATTTCATTGCTCAATAGAGCCTCTCAGAGGACAGTTATGATAGGTTCCTGTCTGCAAGCATAACAGAGTATTATTAATAATGTCAGGAATTGAAGTTTGCCCATGGAGTGGGTTTTAAGTTGGGTTTGTTATTGTTTGACATTTCCTGTGGTCTCTGCTTCAGCCCTACCTTTCTTTTAGACTGGATGGAAAGTGTTGTGGATAGATTAGTGTGCTTATCCTTCCACTGGGTGTGGGGGAGGGGTTCTCACTGGCTATAGGAAGTAGCTTCTTTAGTTTTCCTGTCCTCACTGTTAGTCCTCTTGGCTAAAGTCACCAGCATTGACTTCTGGGAGCCTCCCCTATCCCAGGTCTCTGGGACTTCCTAGAGATTCTCTTATCCACTACTCCTGACAGCTGCAGATTCCCATTCATTCTAATTGTCTTCTGGATCTCTCTGGTCTCTCTCAGCATCTGATACTTTCTCCCCATTCCCCACCCCATCTCCTTCCCCCAACCCTTGCCTCCAGGTCTCTCTCCTCATTTGCCTCCTATGACTATTCTGTTTTCTTTTCTAAGTGTGACTGAAGCATCCCTGTTTGGGCTTTACATTTTGTTTAACTTGTCATGCAAAAGGCAAGAGTCAATCCTAATTTTATTCTAAAATTCCTTCTTAATGAAGTTTTTCCATAGGCTAGCTGTGAAACATACTTTCCCAAATACATATGTTTGATTTTGAAGATGAGAAATAAAAGGAAATAGATAGGAATTTTTTAAAACTATTTCTACTCTTTTGTTGGTTTTTATATTTGTAAGTATGCCTGTACAAATGAATGCCAAGTGTGTTCAAGTGCTTACAAAGGACAGAAAAATGTATCAGATCCCCTGTAATTACATTCCGTAGGGTTACATATGATAAAGTCCATCTGACATGGGTACTAAAACTAATTTGGGTATTATGCATAAGCAGTAGCAATTGTCATTTTATTTTAAGTAGTATTTACTTTTATTTTATGTTTATGGCTCTTTTGTTGTATTTTATGTGGGATGAATTTTTCTTGGAGGCCAGAAAAGTGCATCAGATCTTCTGGAACTGGAATCACAGATGATTGTTAACTGCTCTGTGGAAACAACAAGTGCTCTCAACAGCCTGGCTTGCTCTTCAGCCCCCTATCAACTTGATAGAAAATTTAAGTTTAAACATTTATTTATTTTGAGTGTTGTGTGGTGGTGCTATAAGAAAGAACATTCAATCTAAGAATTCAGTTTTTTAGGATTACACCTCTATGCTTTAGGGTACAGTGTGGCTCGGTCATTTGAAAACTTCACACCATGTTTTTCTTCTATGGTGGGGGGATTCTAACATGATATCATCTCCCATCACTTCCTTTTCCTCCATGTAAACTCTCCTGGCTTCCAGGACCAGGCATAATTATCATTTTGTTGAGTGGTCCTTAACTCCAACTAGAGAGATTGTGCTTACCACCAAGTTATGTGTGAAGAAATAATTATGTTGTCTCTTTTGTCTGTTAAATCTAATGTCCAACAATCCATTGTTCATGGTTTATGGTTTGTGTCTTGTTTTTTATTTTTATTTTTCAGTGTGAGCAAGTAATTTGCTTGTACAAATGATACAGTTATATTTTCTCATTTTGGGAATGCCCTGGAAACAACACATCTGTGAAGTATTAGAGCCTCAGCCTGGCTGATACTTCATAATCATGGCCTCTCCCTGCCTGGTTAACTATTGATGTTACTTTTCTTAAAAATTGTTCATTACCAAAGGCCATGAGAGGCTTAAGAAACACACCATTTAATGTAGCGCTGAAGTGCTGAAAAACAAGCAAGGGGGAAGGCTGGGATCTTCTGGAGGTCATTGACATCGAGATCAGATATCATCAAGAAAGCCCAGGACACAGGCAGAACAGATGCAAAATGGAGACCAGATTGCTTTTCACAATAAATTTAGCTTTAAGTGGAGGAGGGGTACTGCAAAAGAAATATAGAGTCACAGATGGTATTATTTTGTTTATTTTTGAGAAATAGAATTTTCAGGATGAATGTTTTCTAATGAGCTTGGTGTTTTCTGGAGCTTATCTCTAATTCATTGGCACCTGAAACTGCTAAACACTCCCATGATTGTTTGGGGAGCACTGATAGATGATGCAGTGAACTGTATAAAGACATACACAAAATAAATACACTGACACTCCCAGTTCACCACTTGGGAGAACCAAGGGGTTTAGTGACTATATATACTAGTTATGAACATTTTAAAATGTAAAAAAAAAATCTAAATAAATATGTTGCCTAGTTGTTTTAAAAATTTTATATAAAGCAATCAATCAAAAGAAGGATAAAATATTCCAGATAAAATATTCCACTTTAAAATATGCATAAACAAAGGTCTTCTAAACCCTTTGAAAAATGAATCTTTCCTCTGTCATTTATCGTGGGGAGATAACCAAACATAGCTAGAAGCCTTCATTGGGATAAGGCTTCTGAGGCTGCGGGCATTGGACATTGTAATTGTGTAACATTATCTTGACTGAGGAAGTAATATTGTTGTATTTATTGCTAGATCCATCTCTACCCCAACTATGTAATAATGGACACTCCACCATTGTCTGGAGGACTTAAAAGATTAATTTTTGTCTTTAAAAATATCAGTTGTGTTTTCTGAAAGAGCAACCCAGAGAGGCAATACTGTTGCCTCAGATCTTGCTAGGCTTATAGCCATAATCAAATCCCAGCATTCCTTATGCTGAGGTACATAGGGTAACCCAGAGGGGGATGTACTACATTCTTGAAAAACATGTTGAATTTTCTTTTTTCTGTCTGTCTGTCTTTTTTTTTTTTTTTTTTTTTTGCTTTTTTTAAATAAATTGGATATTTTATTTATTTACATTTCCCAGTTTGCATCCCCAGAAATGCTCTATCCTATCTCCCCACTTCTGTGAGGGTGCTTCTCCCATCCACCCTTCCACCCATCCACCCATCCACTCCTACCTCCCCACCCTTTCATTCCCCTACACTGGGGCATCAAGCCCTCACAGGACCAAGAGCCTCTCCTCCTGTTGATGCTCAACAAGGCCATCCTTTGCTACATATGCAGCTGAAGCCATGAATCACTCCATGTGTACTCTTTGGTTGGTGGTTTAGTCCCTGGGAGCTCTGGGGTAGTCAGGATGTTTGATATTGTTGTTTTTCCTATGGGATTGCACACCCCTTCAGCTCCTTTAGAGCTTTCTTATTCAAATGACCACAAGTCTGAGAAATATGTATGTAGTTAGATTTTTACGTGATAGGACTAGATGAAGCTGAATTCATTTAAAAGGGTCCATTGAACAGAGATTCAAAATTTAATGTTGCAGGTCACACAGTTAAGAAAGGGTACCAAGAGTTTATTAGTTTAGTTGGTTGAAGTATGTATGAGCCAAAAATTGCTCAGTTTGAAGAAGTTAAAGATATTTATTGTCTTAATATTGATGAAGAGATAAAAAACTCAGGAAAATTGAAATGCTGGAGAGGATTTGCCCTATAAAACCTACTACTCTGAAATGGAAGGGACCAGATAACTTTCCCTTCAATAATACTGTATGAACCACTAATGAGAGGACCACCAGCATTCTGAAATTGCTTGGGTATCTCCTTTGTGTGTATTCCAAATTTTACAGTGGTATTGCAGCCACTCAATTGAGTCACTTAATATCAATGAGTTTAATGAGATACTGATATGGCAAGTTGCCATGTGGCAAGTGGCAGTAGTGGGTTGTCAAAGGCAAGGTAGAGTGCTTCATGCACTGAGAGTCAGGAGCAAAGAAATGGTCATGGTGGTCTGAGTGATAAAAAGCTTGTGTCCGTTAATTAATCCACAGTATTCCACACAATGTCTCCCCTAGCCTCTTAAAATAGATGGCTTGTTAGAATAGCAGAATGCCCCTTTGAAGGCATTAAATAGTGAGCTAAGTAGGAAAACTATGTGGTACTATAGCAATGTTCTCCAGTACTATTCTAGAAGTTAACACCCAATATCTCAAACTATTCCTGCATAGCGAAGGGTTCAAGAGTCTAAGTTCACAGTTCAAGAGGTGTAACGAGGGCTAAAGAGATGTCTCAGCTGTTAAAGGCTAGGCTCACAACCAAAAATATAAGCGGTGTAAGAAATCCCTGCATCTTGTTAAATAATGACCCAATAGCACATTATTTATTCTTATTTCAAAACCTAATAATCTGCTGGAATTTTTGATCCCAAAAGAAGAGCACTTTTATCAGCAGATATCAACTAATTCTGCTGTTTAAATTCTACTTTCTACTAGCAAACTCTCAATGTTAAGCATTTTTTGACTTAATTAATAAATTTCTTTCTACACTTTTGTGCTCCATATGTTTTTTGCAGTGAGGTAGTATAATTTTTGTAAACAACATTTGTTTGGATGGTATATTTTAATCCAATCAACTTGCTTCTTTTATATTACTGTATTCCATTTAGTGTACGTGTACATGAATTTGTATTTGTGTGTGAAGGCATGTATACAACATGATGTATGTGCCTGAATCAGAGGAGTCAGGGAACAACTATTAGCTTTTGATTATTCCGTAACATGTGGGCTTCAGGGATTGAAATCAGGTTTCTAAGCTTTCACAATAAGCACTTAAAAAAAAAATTATTGGTTATTTTATTTATTTACAATAAAGATGTCATTCCCTTTCCCCATTTTCCCTTCATAGAATCCCCTATCGCATCCCTCCTCTACCTATATGCTTTTATATCATTTTAATTACATGCATGTATTAAGGTCAGTTCTAGGTTGAGGGTCTAGCAATAAAATAGATGCAAATAGTCAAGGAGCAAGCAAGACAATAAACACAAATAGTCAAAGAAAAAGTGAGGCAATAAACCCAATTACGTGAACACTCTCATGATCACTGTTTCTAAGGGCTTATCAGGATGATCAAAGTATCTGAGCCTACTTCCCTGTCCTAGCCCAAGATCATTTTCATGTCTGAAGCCTACTTCCTTATTCTAGCCTAAAATTTAGATTCCTGTCTGAAATTAATTGTTTGTTCTAGCCTAATATTTAGATTTCTGCCTGAGATTATTTCTTTGTTCTAGACTAAGATTTAGATTCCTACCTGAAATTACTTCTTTGTTCTAGCCTAATGTCAAATTCCTGCCAAGCAGCCCATTTCCTTGTCCTTGGCCCATGTCAGATTCTTGCCAAGCAGCCCCAAAGGCTATTTGCCTTCCACCCCCCCTTTTTTTTAAAGTTTGTTAACAAGACTAAGCCTCCCTTAGATCATTCTGACAAGAATGCCTTCCTTACCCATCATGGAATATGCATTATCAAAAGTAATGCACTTATGTCTTAGGTTGGTAAGGCTCTGTACAGAATCTTATCCGTCCTTGGCTTGCTAGCCTTTTAAGTTAATAACTCTGACTGGGGGTCTATTTTCAGGTTCAAGCCATGCACTTTGACTGCCAACATGTTGATGTTGTTCTGTAATTGCTGTGACACAAGAAGTTAAGACAGCTACTTTTTTGAATCATTTATCAAAAAATGTTACTAATGTGTTTAATATACTAAAGGATTTAGATAGGCATTTGGAAGAATGGATTTATGCTCTTTATGCTATTCAAATTACTGGGAGGAGGTTCAGAATTTAAAGGTAAGGAGCCATCTTGAGTGTCAAGCTAAATATCATTGGATTCATGTTAGTTCTACAATTTACAGTGGTAGTCATTATAGTTAGGAAGACATTTAATAACACTTGCAGTATATTTGGCATAATTCTAACACATCTCTGGATGTTTTAACAATACATATGTGGCTTATTAATTTCAAGAATGCTGCTCTGCTGAGTGTTGATGCAGTAGATACTGCAGATAAAATTACCCATGGCCTGAGGTCAGTTTTAATTTAAATTATTTTATTTATTTATATTCCAGTCATTGCCCCCTTTTATTCTCCCTCCCACAGTTCCTCATCCCATTCCTCCTTTCTCTTACCTCCAAAAGGATGCTCCCCACCCCACCAGTCCTCTCTTTTCCCTGGGGCCTCAAGGCTCTTGAGGATTAAGCACATACTAGGTAGATCTCTGCTACATATGTGCCAGGGGCCTCACACCAGCCTATGTATGCTCCTGGTTCATGGCTCATTCTTGGGGATCTCCTTAAAGTCTGGGTTGGTTGAGACTGCTATTCTTTCTATGGGGTCACTCTCCCTTTAAGCTTTTTAAATTTTTCCCCTACTTCACTCATAGTGGTTCCCGACTTCAGTCCAATGGTTGAGAATAGGTATCTGCTTCTGTCGCAGTCAGCTGCTGGTAGGGCCTCTCTGAGGACAGCCCTGCCACTCTCCTGTCTGTAAGCACACATCATAGCATCAGTCATAGTGCCATACTTGTGACCACTCCCTCTAACGCGCACCCCCGAGCCTTGCATCCGTGGGAGAGAAAGCACGAGACGCAGAGATCGGGTAGTTACTGCAAAACGAGGCTTTTTAATCTGTATCACACACGTGGAAAAACGCGGAAGGGCTGAGCTGTGGAAGGGGTCTGGCTTAAATACAGTCTAGAGTGACCTATTCACTTCTGATTGGCTGTTCACTCACCACCCAACATTCAGTGACTTTGGCACGCCTTTCTGCCTAGCAACTGCGCAGATAATTGTTTACATCTGGAGAAGACACGAGGCTAGCGCCAACTTGGGGTGGCAGATTATATTGTGGCTCCTTACATCTCCCCCTGTTTAAATTATTAAAATGAAACAGCCTTTTGCCTATTAAATGTAGTACCAATTAAGATTCGAACTCAAACCCGATCAAGCAAACTCCATCTTGGGGGAATAAGCGATCAAGAGCTTATAGCCCGAAGATTTTTCCCTTACCCTAACCAGGTGCAATGGAAACCAGTTCTCTGGGTGCAAGGGCTAAGGAGATGTAAAGAGGCATTGACACCCATTCCTGTGCAATGGAGTATAGCTCCCAGGAGTGCAAGGGCTGTCAACCTATTATTTAGGTACCACAATTATTTAGGCAAGGGCTGGCTGGACTTAGAGCTCTCATCGTCCCAGTGCAATGGGCTGAGCCCCTTGGGGTGCAACGACTGAGAGCCTCAGTCAATTGGCTACTTTCTTAGCCTAGATAGTCAAATTTCAGGGAGACGCTTGCTCTAAGGCTGCGAGTGCTTAGGCTTTAAGCTACCTTGTCACATTTTTTGCTGGGCTCTGAGCTTACAAACCAACCATCTATGAATACTAATTCACATCATAGGGCTGTACCAAGCAGGCCTATTCCCACTCTTTAGAAAGAAAGAAAGAAAAGGGCAGAAGAAATTTAAGAATTAAAATCTCCACGGGAAACAGCTTCCATCCGCACTCTATCAAGGCTGGAAATCCGGATTTGCAATTGCTGCTGTACCTGGTCCAACTTCCCATTCCACTTTCCTTTTAAATAAGCAGAAAGATTATGGCTTTAAGTAAATGCATCATTCACAAATCTCAGAGGTGTAACACCTGGATGTGGGGTTGCTGACACACAGCTTATTTGAACCACATCCGTGAGCTGCTACACATGGGCTTGGAGCCAATCAACTCTCTGATTGACCAAAGTCTCTTTTAAGTCTCCATAATGATGTACTGGGGTAGACACAAAGGTAGGCACATGCACAACCAAGGCTAGGTGTAGTGATCCATTCCAGCATTGTGCCAAAAAGCATGTAACATTCTTACAATCTAAGATATCAGAATTATTCTGAAGGTTGGATAACATAAAGAAAAATAAAGGGTCTACACACACCAACACCGGTTGTGTAGATGCATTTTTAAACACCTTATTAATTTTTAATGTCATTTAAATGGCTAGAGATATTAAATCTTGTAGCCGAAACATTCTGCACTTCATGAACCATATTTAACAAGACAAAGGCAGATATACCCCTTTTTAACATTTTAAACAGTGGCTACAACACCTAATTTACTTGTGTTGAGGCAGGGTAAATTTAAGAAAATACACATATGATTTAATTTAGGACTTGCATCCCTTTGAAAACATTAAACAGAGGTTTTAAATCCTCTTATGGTAAGCTTAAAATGAGGTTTTAGTCAAATAACATCTCTTAAAAAGTTTTAAAAATCACTAAGAGGAAATCAAGATTAAAAGTAAACTATTTTCCTTTGCATGTACACTCACAAGCCAGAAGATGGCGTTAGATCCCCACCACAAATGGTTGTGAGTCACCACGTGGCCGCTGGGAGTTTAGCCTTTATATTTTAAATTAAGTCCAGCCTTTAATGGCTGAGCTATCTCTCTACCCCCAATTTATCTCAAATATTGAAAGACACTGTCTTTGAATCCTTTTTTGGAGTAACAAGTATTTTAAAAATTTTTAAAGCTCGTTATATTGAAGCAATGGCTTGCAGAAAAAATTTCTTTAGAGAAATCCACTAATAAAATATATACACCAAAAGATTTAACCTCTTAACCTTTTGTATTAAAGCAATAACAAAATATATATATATATATATATATATATATATATATATATATATATAATGTAAAACATTAACCATTTTCTGAAGCAATTATTTTTAACAAATATCGCTCCATGGGCTCTTAAACATTATGAATAAATTTTTTACCTGTAAACCTTTCACCTTTATCAGAAATGTAAAGGAATGGTATAAAAATATCTTTTATGTAAACATTTATTGAAATGGTAGCTGGAGAAGACAAGTTATGTTGTATAAATCTTAAATTTGAACTTTATTTTGGATTAATTTAATAACCAATCTTTCTTTTGTCCCATGAGAATATCGGATAAAAGCCGATCTTATTTTCTAACAATTGTTATACACATTAGAGGAATCTAAAGCATCTTATTTTTAGCAACTTTGAATATAAAGGAATTAAAATAATTTGAACCATATTTTATAAGCACATTTCTAGGATCTGGTCTGTGAAGACTCAGAACAAAACTTAGCAGTTGGGCTTCTGTGGCCGTGGCCTGCATGTCTTAATTCAAATGTAAATGCACTTAACCTCCCTCTGCCTGCTGATTCTAGGCACCGGCCTGGACTGTGTGAATTTGCTTTTATTTAAAACCTTAAATTTAAACTGTAAACCTTTAAAGACACGTGTTGTATCTTTTCTCTATAAACATAAGATCTGACCATGGCCCACAGCGGTATACTCATCCACAAATGCAGGAGAGTCAGAGCCGAAATCTTGTAATCCAGCTTCCATCTTTCTGATCCTCAGACAGCTCTAGCTCCGCCTCCTGCGCCCACACCTCGGGGCGCTGTGGCCAGCTCCGCCATCGCGGCTGCGCTCCGGAAGGCGAGAGGGGCTGAAGGACAGATGGACTGATGTGGGCCCACCCTGGGCTATAGAATCCTAGGCAATCCCGCAGCCTCCTGTTCCCACGAGAGGCGGTTGCACATTTCGCTGTGGCATCCTCTGCCTGCCTGTGCCTCCCAAGTGCTGGGATTAAAGGCGTGTGCCACCACCGCCTGGCTTGCTTTGTCTGCCGCATGTAGCAGAACTCAGATGCTTCTCCAAAGACTCTTTTATAAAGGCGGATTCCTTTTTTCTCCAACCTTCCCCCACCTGCCGGTGGTTCCATGGACTCTGCAGCAGTCCGTGTTCCCTTTGAACACCCCCTTTTATCACCAGGCCTTCTCTGTAGCCTGCCAACACACTTTAGTTCTGATATGCCCGAGTAGCCATAAGACACGAGGCTAGCGCCAACTTGGGGTGGCAGATTATATTGCGGCTCCTTACAACTCCCCCCATGAAATGGATCCCAAGATGGGCCTGTCATTGGACCTGATTTCCTTCAGTCTCTTCTCCATTTTTGACCCTGCAGTTCTTTTATATAGGAACAAGTCTGGGTCAAGAATTTTGACTGTGGTTTAGTACCCTGTCCCTCCACTTGAGTCCCTGTCTATCTACTGGAGGTGGACTCTGGATTTCCTTTCCCCAAGGTTGGGCATTTCTCTAAGATTACCAATGAGTCCTGAAAGTGTTTCACCTCCTGTGTTTCTGGTACTTTCTACACAAAAGCCTATACTCTACAAAACTGGAAAATGTAGATGCAATGGATGATTTTCTAGACAGATATCATGTACCAAAGTTAAATCAAGATCAGGTAAATTATCTAAATAGTCCCATATCCTCCAAGGAAATATAATAGTCATAAAAAACCTTCCAACCAAAAAAAAAAAAAAAAAAAACAAAAAAAAAACAAAAAAACAAACAAAAAAAAGCCCAGGGCCAGATAGGTTTAATGCAGAATTCTACCAGAGCTTCAAAACAGAGCTAATACCAATACTCCTCAAACTATTTCACAAAATTGCAACAGACAGAACACTATATAATTCATTCTATAAAGCTACAGTGAATCTGATACCTAAACCAAACAAAGACCCCACAAAGAAAGAGAAATTTAGTCCAATCTTGCTTATGAACATCTCTGCAAAAATACTCAATAAAAATCTTGCAAACTGAATAAAAAAACACATCAAAACCATTATTCTCTATGATCAGGTAGGCTTCATACCAGGGATGCAAGGATGTTTCAATATATGAAAATTCATCAACATAATACACTATCTACACAAACTCAAGGGGGAAAAACCCTACATGATTATCTCATTAGATACTGAAAAAGCCTTTACCAAAATATAACACCCCTTTATGTTAAAAGTTCTGGAGAGATCGGGAATTTATGTCACATAACTAAATACAATAAAATACATTTATAGCAAAACAATGAACAATATAAAATTAAATGGAGAGAAATTAGAATAACACCATTGAAATCAGGGACAAGACAAGGTTGCCCACTCTCTCTATATCTGTTCAATGTAGTACTCAAATTTCCAACATGACATTTCAATTCTTAACATCTATGCCCCAAATGCAAAGGCACCCACATTTGCAAAAGAAACATTATTAAAGCTTAAATCACACATTGCGCTTCATACCTTAATAGTGGGAAACTTCAATATTCCATTCTCACCCATGAACAGGTTATTAGAAAAAAACTAAACAGAGAAATAATGGAGCTAAGAGAAATTATGAATACAATGAACCTAATAGATATTTACAGAACATTTCACCCAAAACACAAAAGAATATATATTTTTCTCAGCATTCACAGGACATTCTCAAAAACTAGCCATATGCCTCATCATAAAGTAAGTCTCAATAGATTCCAAAAAAGTGAAACAATCCCCTGCCTCCTATCACCTATTCACCACCATGAATTAAAGCTATATATCAACAACAACACAAACAACAGGAAGCCTACCAACACATGGAACTGAACAACTCCTTAAACTAAACAACTTTGGGTCCAGGAAGAAATAAAAAAATAAATGAAGGACTTCCTAGAATTCAGTAAAAATGAATGTACAACATAGCCAAACTTATAGAACACAATGAAAGTTGTTGCTAAGGTGAAAGTACATTGCACTAAACAAACTAGGGACTGAAATTAATAAAATAAACAACTAGAACAATATAATGTGTAAATGAAACAAAGAGTTGTGTTTTTTGAGAAAATCATCAAGATAGACAAACCTGTATACAAACTAACAGCTCGAGAGAAAATATTAAGACTAACAAAATCAGAAATGAAAAGTAGGACATAACATTGAGGAAATCCAAAGACTCATTATGTCATATTGCTAAAAGCTGTAATCCAAAAAAATTAAAAATTTTTCTGATAAATATCATTTCCCAAAGTTGAATCAAAATTAGAGAAACAACTGAAATCAGCCTATTATTATTTTACACTAAGGATATAGACACAGCCATTAGTTATCTTGTGAGAAAGAAAAAAAATTCAGGATCAGAAAGTTTTAGCACAAAATTTTATGAAACATCCAAAGAAGACCTAATACCAATACCTCACAAATTATTTCACAGAATAGAAGTAGAAGAAATGTTGATAAATTCATTTTATGAGGCCACAGTTACCCTGATACCCAAGCTATACACCATCAAAAAATATAGACAAATTTCCTTCACGAACATTAATAATAAAATAAATGAGTCAGTGAAACAAAGAGATGATTCACACAAACCAATTTCAAGAACACATAAAAAACATGATCTACCGTGATCAAGTTGGCTTCCTCCTAAAAATTCAATGATAATTCACCATAGGAGAAAATCTGTCAATACAATCCATGATACAAACAAACTAAAAAGAAAACAAAAACAAAACAACACAAAGCAAACAAAAGAACCACAAGATCACCTCATTAGATGCAGAAACACCCTTTGACAAAAATCCAATAGCCATTCATGATAAAATTCTTGGAGAGAGAATACAAGGCATATCTCTAAACACAATAAAGGCAATTTATAGGAAGCCTATAGCCAAAATCAAATTAAATGAAGAGAAACTCAAACCAATTCTACCAAAAACCAGAAACAAGGCATGGGTCTTCTCTCCCTCTGTATCTATTCAATATAGTACCTAATATTCTAGCTAGGACAATAAGACAGGAGATAAAGGGAATATAAATTGGACAGGAAGAAGTCAACGTATTTTTATTTGCAGATGATATGATAGTATATATAAGTGAAACCAAAATTCTACCAGGGAACTTCTACAGCTGATAAATACCTGCAGCAAAGTGACTGGATACAAAATTAACTAAAGTAAAATAAAATATTATCCTCTGTATTGGCTGGATTTGTGTCATTTTGACACAAGCTGGAGTTATCACAGAGAAAGTAACTTAGGTTGAGAAAATGCCCTTTGTGAGATCCAGCTGTAAGGCATTTTCTCAATTAGTGATCAAAAGGGGAGGGTTCAGGCCATTTAGGGTGTAACCATTCTTGGGCTGGTGGTTCTGTGTTCTATAAGAGCAAGCTGAGCAAGGCAGGGGAAGCAAGCCAGTAACATTTCTCTAAGGCCTCTGGATTAGTTCCTGCTTCCTGACCTGCTTGAGTTCCAGTCCTGACTTCCTTTGGTGATGAACAGCAATGTGGAAGTGTAAGCTGTATTAACCCTTTCCTCCCTAACTTGCTTCTTGGTCATGATGTTTGTGCAGGAGTAGAAACCCTGACTAAGACAGCCCTGTATACACAAATGAAAAATGGGCTGAGAAAAAAAAATCAAGGAAACAACACTCTTCACAATACCTCCAAATAATATTAAATATCTTGTGCTAATTCTAATGAAGCAAGACCTGTAAATTAAAACTTCAACTATTTGAAGAATTAAATTGAAGAAGCTATCAGAAGATGCAAAGGTCTCCCATATTCATGGATTTGTTGGTAGGATGATCATTGTTCAAATGAGCATCCTACCAAAAGCAATCTACAGATTCATCTTAATCCTCATCAAAATTCAAGCCCAATTTTCTTACAGACCTTGAGTGAACATCAATCAGTTGCATACCTGACAGAGGCCTATTATGTGAAACATATGAAGAATTCAAGAAAGTAGGCATCAACAAACTAAATAAAATGGGGGCTCAACAAGGAATATCAAATGGCTTAGAAACATTTAAAAAATGTTCAACATCTTTTGCCATCAGGAAAGCCAATCAAAATGAGCTTGAGAGTCATTCTTAGACCTCTCAGAATGGCTACAATAAAAATACAGGTAACAGTTCATGTTGGCAAGAATGTGAAGAAAGGAAACCATTCTTCCACTGCTGGTGGGAGTGCAAATTTTTACAACTACTTTGGAAGTCAATGTGGCAGTTTCTCTGAAAATTGGAAATTGATCTACCTTAAGACCAAGGTGTATAACTCCTGGATATTTATCCACAGGATTACCATACCACGAGGTCTCTTATTCAACTTTGTTCATAGCAGCTTTATTCCTAATTGTCAAAAACTAGAAATAACTCAGATCTTCCTGAACAAAAGAATGCATGAAGAAAATGTGGTAGGTTGTACACAATGACATATTACTCAAAAGTTAAAAACAATGACATCATAAAATTTGAAGGAAAATGAATGAAACTAGAAAAGAATCGTCCCGAGTGAAGTAACCTAGACCCAGAAAAATTAAACAGTGTATATTTACTTTTACATGGATATTACCTGTATAGTAAAAGGCATTCATGTTACAGTCCAAAGATCTGGAAAGTCTAAGTAGTAGCAAGCAGGTCTTAAGTGGAACAGAGTAATCTCTCTAGGAAGGGAAAGTAGAATAGATTTGGGAGGTAGACTACAGGTGAATGTGGTTTGGAACAGGAAAAATCAAATACTGGGCAGAGAGGGAGAAAGTACTCAGAGAAATAAATGAATTGGGAGGAATTTGGAGGGTGAAGTAGAAACCTAGTGCAATGAAAACTCCATAAATCTAAAGAGTAACCCAAAGAAAGACTCCTAAGAATGGAAGACACAGAGTCTGAACTAGACATTTTCTGTTACCAGGAAAAGCATCAAGTGGATGGATTTTGATGTTAATCAAATCACAAAATTTTCTACCGGCAGTTTGTTCTGTCTACAGTGTTCTTGGACCAGATCCTTGAAGAAGATGACAGAGAAACAAGGAACTGATGTGAGCAGATGCAGAGTACCATAGCCCAACATTAGGGGGTGCTCAGACAGTTTTGTTGGGGAGAAGGAGGAATGATTAGAGTAACTAGAAGGATCACAGACATATGAGGAACAGAATCAACTGATTGGGAATCATGGAAATATATAAAGATCAGGGAACCTCTAGAGGTTTGACCTATGTCCCCTGCACATATGTTTTATCTAAGAAGCTTGGTTTTCTTGTAGAAATACTAACACTGGGAACAGGATTCATCACTGATTCTTTTCCCTACAGGTGAGTTATTTTTCCTTCCACTTGAGTACCCTGTTCAGCAATGATGTATGATATGTGCCTGGTCTTTTGTAGCTTTTTATGCAATGTTAGGTTGCTGTCTATAGGAGGCCTACTCTTTTCCTATGGGATGCAGTGGGGATTGTATCTGGGGAATATGGGATGTAGGGTGTAGGGGTAGAAGGGTTGAAAAAAAAAAGAGGGTATAAGAATAATATAAAAATGAAAGTAATAATAGGTAGATTACTGAGTTTACTCTTAAACTACTATAGCTACCATTAGCCAAAAATCTTACATTGGTATAGGCCTTTAAAAATTGAGGTTATATTTTGTTTCATTGGTATAGATCTTTGAAAACTGATATACATTAAAGTTATATGTTGCTACACTGGTATAGATATTTATATAGTCATATAAAATTTGAGGTGATTTTTCTTATAATATACTCTATATTATGTTTCAATTCCTGTATATACTTTGAACCTATACAACTCATTTGAAGATATAATATGAAGTTCTAGTTCCTATTTTAATGGTACTATTAAGAAAATGCAAATTAATACTGAGACAGTCAAACTCATGGTCATATTAGATAGTACACTAGTTTATTACAAAAAAAATGCTTTTGACATTGAACACAGAGTAAATACCTAAAAACAATTTTGCCTAGTCACATATGCTATGATTAGATATATGGTCTTCAAAAACCTCAGAGACTTGTAAAATATGTTATTTAAAGATAGTTTTATTAATTTAAGGCATTTTGACATTGGTACATGCCAGAACCTGGCTGTACCCCAATCATCTTGGAAGAAGATTATGAACATGATAAAACTTCCAGTTGGAGATAGCGTTAAATATGGCAAGCTAACTACTGAGCAAAGAATGTGTCCTAACTTTATCTGTTGACAGGGTACTGTCCAAAATGGAAATAATTTGGATGCAGGCAAAGTTAACTCCTAAGCACTGCCTAGACAGGATAAATAACTCCTTCATAATTTCTGCTTCACAACCATGTCTGTCAGATATACTAGTACTTATATAGTCTTAAGAGAGAAGATTCAACATTATAGAGAACTTTGGGGACTATTCAGTCAAGTAGCTGCCTGTCAATTCTATAGTTTTGGAAGTTCCTTTCTTGTAGTTCCTGCACACTCAGATAAAATTTATTCCTTTTCAAGTCTCTAACGGGGTTGAAGACAAGATAGTCACAGTCTCACAAATAAAGAAGTTACAAAGGATCTTTAAAAGTGCTTTAGAGTCAAAGAAAATGTTTTAAGGTAAATATAAGTTATGAATGTTGGAGGATGTAAAGTTTAGTTTTTACAAAGGTAATTTAAGATGGATAAAGGAAGATTATAGAATCTAGAAGGTGTTTTATGAAGGTTGGAGGAAATTGCAAACCGGTATTTTAAGGTCGGCAATTGCAAGTTATGATAGTTAGAGGACTTAAATACTTAAGATAGTAATGAGAAAATAATTTAAATACAAAATTCTGAGCTCGCTAACATAGGATTGATAATAGAACACTTTCTCCTAAGTTACCAAATACAGAAGGATTGTACTTTGTGAATGTAACTCCTACCTGATAGTTTTCATAAGAAAAGGAAATCAAGGTAGGAGGAGGCTATCATTAAAGGAAATGGAACATGAGCACATGGCCAGGAGAAATAGCAAATACAATGGACATATGGCTGGAATGTAAGTTAGAATAGGGTAAAAATTGACCAAAGTAGGCTTACAACTTGTAAATGTAATATTAGAAATGTTCGTGTTTTATATAGGTTATCTAGAATATAATAATTCACTTTATTGATATGGTTCCTTATATGATCATATATTTGTCATGTAATAGCAATTATGCTTTATGCATTAACATGCAATTTTCTTCTACTTATGTGTAGACTGTTCTTCCTTACTGTTTTTTCTGTTATTATATATACCTGAAAATTTATGAAAGTCATAATTTTTAATCTGCTTCCATGAACCCAGAAGACTGAAATTAACGAGTTATTTGAAATGTTAAAGCAGTTACTCATTTTAGGTATGCGAGTATCTTAGCGTTATTCTGGGATTGTTGGGTACATTTAATTGAAGGAAAGTCCTTAAGAAATTGTATGTAGTACAAGCTATACAGATAAAGTTCTGTTGGCAAACTTTCTATAAGTGGAACTGTTTTTGTGACTCTTCATATGACCTTAGTAATTTTAGTGTATCTCTGAGTGTTTTTTTTTTTCTATCCTTCAAGCTTGCATTGTGGATTTAAGAATTATATAGCTCAGATAATTTAATTAGCCCCAGACTCTATTTCAGATTTGTTAAAATGGTTATAGTTTTTCATTTCTTGAGCATGCTTGCCTTTGGATACCCCCATATCTGAATGTCTTTCTATTCCTGAATTTATTAATTTATTTCCTATCACATTTGAATAAAGTTCAGCTGATTTAATATAAAGATTTTGAACCATGACAGGAATTTAAGTGATATTCTTCAAATGTTCTCTACCTCTTAAAATAAAGTCATATTACACATTCACAGACAAAATGATATTTGTCTAAAGTCGAATTAAGAAGAAAATTAATGACACTTGTTGGGACGTTGATTTTATGATTTATTATATTTTATTTCTTCAACAATATCAATAATGAATCATGTACTCTGTCTCCTGCTATGCTATTGTTACTTGTTCATATTTGATTCTCCATTTAGGGCTGAGAGCATGAATGATAAGTTATAGACAGTAATATGTATCTGTGATATTACCTTTCCTTCTAGATTGCACATTCTAGTGTTACTGGATAATTTACTCTTTGTATTTCCAAATGTAACACTGCCAAGAAAGATTTAAATATTAAAAAAAACCCACTATTGTAGAAAACATTTTGTATGGTCATGAATGTAATTGGAGCATTAAAATCAGCCTGCTTAATGCAAAGATGTTAAGAACACGCGCCAGAGAAAGGAAAGTCTTCATGTGCTGTGAGAATTAAATATCCACAGGCAGAAGATGAAAAGGGATCATTTTCTCAGTCAAAGAAATAGGAAGTATATTAGTAGATTACATTTAAGATTGGAAATGGGAAGGTACTATAAAAGCCAATACAGGAAAATTGTAAAGTACGTGAATGTAAAATGTAAAACATGTTCTAAGATAGGCATGCTCAAGGATGGTTTTGAACTTCACCCCGAAGCTAGGAAAATGGAAGTAAAAAATAAAAAAGTAGTATAATAACAACTTGAAAGCTCATAAACAAGACAAATGAGAGTGAAGAGATAACAGAGAATGGAACAAATATTTATATCATATATCTGACAGGGAGTTAGCATTAACAACAACATATAAGAAGCAGATACCATGAGGACCATGGACAAATACAGCTATTGCTTCAAGGAAAACATATAGGTACATATCTAAAATGTCAAGTTTTGCAAATAACATGATTTTACTTGTACTTATCTTTATATGGTGAAATAATACAGACGAATAACAACACATCAGGAAAGGAGGAGGGAGTGTTGTTCAGGTTGAAACTCCGTCATTTCAAGGAACACAAACAGACATATTTACCATCAATAACAAAGTGAAATGAACACAAAGTTTATCACCTCCTGTTTATTTGTGCTTAGATCCACCAACCAGGGAATGGTGCTGCCCATAGTGGGCTGCTTCTTCTTATATTAATAAACTTAGCTAAGACAATGCTACTCAGGTAAACCTACACAATAATCTAATGAAGAAAAGCTCTCACTGGTACAAATTGGCATAATTATGCTCTAATTGTATTTTGAGAGAAAAGTTTCATTTTAACAGGAAGGGTGATGTGTAGGAGGAGCTAAGGTAGGAGGGGTACTGAGAGGAAGAAAAGGAGTAAGAAGAGGAGAAGAAGGAGAGGAGAAGCTAGGTGATGAAAGAGAGAAAGCGGGGGGGGGGGGGGAGACAGGGAGGCAGATATTCATGTATCTCCACCAGTCAAAGATAGTTGTTATATCTAGGCTGGTCAGTGGGTTACACCTCTGATTGAACAATTCCAAACTTATAAAGCCTATGATTAACATTATTTTAAAAAATGTATAAATGCAAAAAGGAAAAGGGGGCATGGGATAGGGGTTTCCTAAGGGGAGTGGGGGGGAATGGGGATAGGGGGATGCCATCTGAAGTGTAAATAAAATATCTAATAAAAAAACGAAGAAAAAAAGATTATTTAACCAGGTGATTTTATGTAGACAATTAGAGATGAAAATGCAAATCAAAATCCTAGTTAAAAACTATAACACTCCCATATGAATACTTATTACAAAAACAAATTAAATGCTGGCAAATTTAGGGGAGAAAAGAATTCTCATTGTTGACAGGAATGTCTATTATAAATAATAAGGAAGAAATTTATGGAAGATCCTCAAATTAGTAATATATCTATAAGATATTAACATATAGCTATGAGGTATTTATCCCAAATAAATAAAATCAATGTAATTTATAGGTACATACTCTTTCATTTTATTTTAGTAATAGAATTTGTAAGAGAGAATGGAAACAACCAGTGTGTAGTTTTCATCTGAAAAATGAATATAAATCAGTGTTGTATGTATACCCTGGAATTTTATTCTGATATTAAAAACAAAACTGCTGCACTTAAAGGCAAAGAGGACTAGGTACCATGTTGTTGTATGAAAAACACGAGGCATGAGAGAGGCAAACTAATAATCCCACAGTGTGGGAATTATTATAAAGGGAATATTATAAAGTAGCACTTTAGACATTTGAATCCCAAGGTGAATATATGGTAGGGAGAGATATACATCCCTCCATAATCAATAGCTATTAAATTATAGTTACATAGAAGCAGTAGCAAATAGTTTCAGATTATGACCTTGTAAGCAAGTATACACTGTGTTTATATATGATAGAAGGAATATTTTAAATGGTTGTAAAATATCCAAATAATGTATTCTATATATATTATTATATTAAATATTACATAGTAAGCATATGTGTTATATGTATACCAAGAAACTGTATGATATTTTATGATTTCTTGGGTTTATAAAAATTTTAATTTTTAAGGTCTCATGAGGATGAAGTGCAAGAAAAACATGTAGTTGCATGCACTAGAAATTAAATTAAGTCCACATGTAGCTTTTCTGTCTATAGCCACCTCGGCATAGAAAATGCTGGCTTTAAAAATATCTAAGAGGAAATGATGCTTCCTTATATTAGGATTCAATAACACAAGTTTTTAAAATGGCTCATCCAAATCACGCATGCAGTCTAAACATACTGAGTTCTTAATTTAGGTTATTATTTTTTTGGCTTTGTTTTGTTTGATTTTTTGGTTTTTTAAGCACAGAAAATCAACTCTTGAAGTGTCCCACATCTATTGTATTTGTTTTGTGATCCACCGACAATCTCCCTATACTCTAGTCTCTCATCAATGGTTGGGGTGGTCACTTTGTGCAACTTTCATACAGGACGTCTTCCTGACAGTGAGTGTGATGTCTGTGGTCCTGTGTAGATTACCGATTTCTGGTAGCCTCATCTGGTTGTACACATGGATAAATTTGGGGAACTTCAACACAGATTTGATCTGTCATATATTCTCTCTTCCTGAATACCTCTTCTGTAATACATAACATTAAGCATTTTTCTAAGGTTTGTGATATAAAAGTGGTTTCTGTGATTGTTTTACTCAAAATTAAAAAAAAAAAAAGTTCACCAGAGACCTGAGGGTCACTGTCTTTTATTTTGACAATCTAATTAGTCCTAAAAGGATGTGCATGAATAACATAAAAACCTTCAAAATATTAATATCTGGAACATAAGTATTAGTATATGGTTCAATTTATTTACATTCTCTGCAGAGCATGACTCAAAACATTTTATATGAAAGAAAATAGTTTAACCTTTATTTTAAATGGTTATACTTTTCTACTACCAATGTTATTTGGAATAATTTTTTTCATTATAAAATATTTTTATTTCCATAATTAATATGAATATATCAGAAACAATTCCTTAATATCACTTAATATACAAGCCGCATTCTAAGAATTTGAGCTTTCTCTCTCTCCCTCTCTTGCTCTCTTGCTCTCACTCTTGCTTTCTCCTGTCATTTTCACATAGTTTTACATGTGTGTATATACACATCCAAACATGCACAGATCCTTGCATTACAAAATAAATTGTAGAAAATTATATTTGTTTTTAATAGTTTAAGTGATAGTGAAATATTTAGCATTCACACAGAAAAATACTTTTTATATTAACTTTATTTATTATTTATTTATTTGTCTATATATGTTCATTTGTGCATGTGTATGTGTAAATTAGAGGAAAACTCATGGGAGTTGGTTCTGTCCTTCCACCAAATTGATCTCATTCTTAGAACCCATTGGCTGCAAGTCAGTTTAGCTGCTAATCCATCTTGCTCTCCATTTCTTTGAATTTTTCTACAGTATTTTCCATGTATTAAAACTCAGTTCTCATAGACTCTTAATAATTACAAAATATTCAATTCATTCTTCTAGATTAAACCTCTGACACCAATATTGGCTTCTGGTTGGGATAAGCAGAGTCATGTTCTGTATTGTACAATTTCTAAGACATTTATTTTGACATTTAGAAAACACATTTATATGGTTTGAGGACAAATAACTACATTTTTAAGTTTCAGCAGCATAAAACTCACAAGAGCTTAAAGCCTGTGTGCTCATATATGTTTGGGTTGGAATTACCAATGTTAACTCATATCTTCTCTCTTAATATAAGTGAAGCTAGCATTTACATGGTTTGATTTTGCACAAGTAACTTCCTTAAATTTAAGTTCAGTACACAGATCACTCTTTGCGGGGAGAGAAAGATGATCAAGGACAGGTGTAAAGGTCAGGCAAGTTCATACATAAAGAGGCAAACTTCATCCAGAGGATAAGACAATGTGGTGAGAATGAGGGGTCAGTGAGCAGGGTTGGTGCATTTCTGCCAGAAGGAAATGATATTGAATAGTTTTAAAGAATGGGTAACAAACTGTAGGGTTGTTGGCCATGTCTGCTCTGCCACTGGAGAGGCAGAACATGGGGAGTTTGATTGTCCTTATTCCACATTGATGCCAGGGTGGGTGCTGGCTATAGAAAAACAAGAAGACACCACTTCGGATTTGGAAAGTGCGGTCTGAGACATGGGAAAGCCGGAGCTGATTTAGAGGTCCCTGGGCCTGTGATGAGACGTGGGTATGGTAGGCGCTGGGAGTTGCAGAAAAGCATGGAGTTGGGCCGAGGCTAGGGACCGAGTCTAGGTTGGGGCCAGAGATATAAGGGGAAGCTCCAACTAGTCCAGGGATTTTCCTTAACTTGGTGGAGACAGGAGAGGAAAGAGGCCTTCTACCAGAGACATGGCTGTGGTTCTGGAGGCAAAAGCCTTTTTTCATAGTTCCCCATGGCAGATTTTGATGAAAAAAAAAAAAAACACTCCATGGTTCCAAACAGTTTATTATCATGGCAGAAAATGGATGCATAAAACCATACCCCACTTCTCAGGCTAGGCCTGGGATTAAATACCTTTTGTTTGGAGGAATGTCTAGGAAAAGAAGGTAACTGACAAAACTCTCTGATTCTCTATGGACTTCACTAGCATGGAAACTCTATTTTGAGCCCATGTGACCATAGAACACATTTCTTCTATGTGAGAAGCATGGTATGTTTTTCACATCAAGAGTCTGGCAGGGAGCTGGGAGTCATCTAAGCCTCGGGTTTGTGCACACCCAGTCTACAGGTCTCCACCTGCTCTACCTTACCAAACTTTCTGGCATGGTTTTGTGTCCCACAGATAATCTCTGTTAGAAGATACCTTGTTTAGAGAAATACACAGGATTGAATTGGTTGATTATACACTGTTTATTAGACAGGCTGTCTTTGGTGTTTCGTTCATTTGAAAATGAGAGTTTCCAAGACTGAAAGATGTATGTCCTGAAGAGTACATGTTGATTTCTCAGTGTACCTGAGATGGAGTCACATTAACCACAGAGGACCTTACAGTTCTCTGGAACTCAAATTCTCCTGTCTTCTACACATACACAGTGTGCAGACATATTTGCATGCAAAAGTCTCCCAATGCATAAATCAAAAATAAATCTCTTAAAAACAAATAAAGACTGAGGGAAAGGGAAACACTAAGTATTCCAAACAGAATATAGTCTAAGACATGATTTCAAAATAAGGTTTTAGTGAAGGAATATACTTAGTGAATGAAACATATAAAACTTGTCAAAAATATGAACAGTATACACATTTTTGTATTGATATTTATTTTTTAATTAATGCCAAACTTTTCCTGGAAGGAAGCTGAAGACATGTTCTTAAAATACCTTACTTCAAAGAACTAAATATGCTGCCTAGTTGAGGTGGAAGGAAAACCACAGTAAGGAAGTTGAAAAAAATATCCATAGCTTAGTGTGGGAACAAAAGAAGAACCCCAGGCTTTGAAATAGACACATCAGAAACTTGGGAAGGTATAGGATCAACTTAAAAACAAATTTTGATCTTCTGGTCAAGATACAGTTTCTAGGAGGGAGAGAGACAAAAAAAGGATCCAATACATTCTTTTAAACTACATGTGGTCAGACAAGAAAGATACTAAGTTAAGAAAAGAGGTGACTTTTTTTTTTAATTGAGATCAACTTTCCAGAAGCACGTAAATACACACTTTGTTAAAGTGACATACTGCAAAAAGTTTCTCTTGGATAGAAAGGAATAGCCATCACATGTCAATGCTGTATTCATTAGAATTTGCTGTAGTGATTAATTTTTCAGCCACAATTTTCTATTGTAGCTCAGGTTGGACTGATGCTTCTTACAACCTGGGGACTCACCACACTATTAATTCATTGATATTTTCATTGAACTACAACCAGGGAAAAGTGGAAGGTGACCTTTTAAAATTCTTTTTTTTTTTAAAGTTTATTTTATATATGTGAATACACTGTTGCTGTCTTCAGACAAACCAGAAGAGGGCATTGGATCCCATTACAGATGGTTGTGAGCCATCATGTGGTTGCTGGGAATTGAACTCAGGAACTCTGGATGAGCAGTCAGTGCTCTTAATTCTTTCTATGAACTATTTTAACGAGTTGAGAAATTTTTATTGCAATTTCACTTGTTTAATAGTGGCATGATAAAAAACAGAAAGAAGAGCTAGGAAAGAAGCTGAGAGAGTGAAGAATTTTGCTATGTAGAAATCAGGGATTTGGGATTTTGATTCCTAAAATCCATGTAAATGCTTGGTTGACATGGCAACCAGCCTCTGGTCCCTCTGGAAGGATGGAGCAAAGAAGATGGAATCATGAGATCCCTAGAGCACAGGGCAGTCTAGAATGCCAAATCCATGAGCTTTGCTTCACATGAGAGACTCTGCATCAATATGTAATAGAGTAATAAAAAACTGAAGTTAGGATACAGCCCTCAGCTGTGCACATACATCATCTACACACTCACATGTACACAGAAATGGGAACACACATGTATCCACACAAACACACAATGTAAAAGTAAGTGAAGGAAAAGATCTAATTTTTCTGTTTTTTAATGATGAAATTAGCATGGGACTGAATATAATATGAAATGAAATATTTGAATTTGGAGAGTAGATTGTATAAAACATGTTTAAAGTGGGGGGGGGGAGAAAGAATGCCCCATTGTGATACCATACTGAAATAGAGGAAAAGTAGTGAGAGGAGGAGGAGAAGGAGGAGGAAAAGGAAGAGGAAGGTGAATGGTTTTCTTTTAACAGGCAAGCTTAATGCTGCCATTTTAGAAGTTAACCCTGGCTTTGAGATTTTACAGGAGAATTTGCGCTATTGACTCTGCTCTAGATGAGTCAAGGACTCTGGATTGAAAACTGTGCCTCTCACTAAAAAGAGTTTTTACTTTTCCATTTCTATATATCTGTGAAGAATTTACAAACAAACACATGAACTTTAGCACATAAATGGGGCCTCATCTGCCAACAATTTTATTTGTCCTCACAAGACTTTCTTGATGTCTATTTTGCACACTTTAAAGATTTTATACAAGCTATTAGGATTTTAAGAGAAGGAAAATAATTCTTGTACATCTTAGCCTGTCATTTTTATCTCATATTTGAAAGAAGAAAAGGATACACAAATGTAAAGTTACTACACATTATACACCCAGTTTGTATTCCATTTATTTAGCTTGTATTATTTGTGTATGTTTGTTAGTGTGCATGTACTGTGATGGGTATATGATGATGTGAGAAAGACCTGCAAAATCAGTTCTCTCCTTCCATTATTTAGGTGCCAGGTACCTAGGTTAGCTCATCATGTTTTGTGGAAATGCGTTTCCCCACCAACACATAGTGTTTATCCTCTGATACTTTTTAAAGGCAATTTTGAAAGCTATACAGTATTGGTAGTATTGATTGGAAAATAGTTTGTTTTAACAAGTTTTCTGGTGGATTCTGAAATTCTGATCAATAAAAATGCCCCCCACCATTGAGACCCAAGATATATTTCTCCTAGGTATCATTAATAACAAATCCTCTAGCATTTGCAAACACCTCTAATACAGTGATTTTTAACGTACCCTCATTAAGAACATTCACTTTATTGTCAATGTATTTAAAGTTCAAACAAAAACTCTCTGAAGCTGCAATTAGAATAATAAGAGTTGAATAAAATAAGTGTTAATTTGGATAGGATAACAGAGACTGGAATGCAGCTACCAGGCATATTTTTCAAAATCCTACTGAAATAGAATTTTTTAAAAAAATGGAAAACACCAATAAAATTATTAAAAATGAAAAAAATCCATTACTTTTCTACAAACAATAAATACCATGAGCCTTCAGTTAGACTCGTTCATTTCTTTGCGCCTGTGTTGCTACTTTTCAATTTCCATATAAAGGGCATCACTAACACCAGTAATATTATTTGTAACTACTATTTTCATTAAAGGCATAATAAACAAGTTTTTCATTCAGTCAATGTAACACCTCTCTGACATGACAAGAATGTGAATTTTGCCCATAGAATTTTTTTTTTCTTAATTTGGGATGAGATAATAGAACATCTACAGTCCTAACAAGAAACATACAGGCAACCAGAGGGTCTAAAGTCATGCTGGGAGTTCGCTTTTTGAGTGACTAGCTCTCAATATATTCTCATTAAAGAATAAACAAGTAAACTAAGTAGAAAATGTTTTCAGAGGACATTTAAAATTGTACCTTGCTTTAGAGGGAAAAAGTAAAGCACAATGGAATAAAACATTTTCAACTTGTAATTTCTTCTCAAAATTGGTTTATTAAATAAATTTGACTACCATTCCTATAAAATAATTTATTTAAATTAATTACATTATTCACGCACCCTTTAACTTATTATTTATATGATATTCAGATAATTTGATGAACACACTAAGGGTTGGGTTAGTACCTAATGTTATGCTTAATTCCCTAGTACAAGTAATTTGAAAGTTATAAAACACTAGAGAAAAAAATCCTTAAACACTTAAACAAATAGGAGTGACTAGAAATTAGACAAAATATTATTTTTTGAAATTGATACCATAGTAAATAGGTAAAAAAATGACCCTAAGTAAAAGATATTTTTCAGTGTGTTCTTAATTTCCAGTTATGTATGTGTCTACGCATGGCTATAACCCTATGAATGGGTGCCAGCTGAGTCCAGAATAGATCATGAAACCCCTTAGAGCTGATAGGAATTGAACTAAGATTCTCTCAGTAGTACCTGCTTTTCACATTTTTAAAAAGCTATCTCTGCAAATCCTTGAGAATTAGTCTTTAAACCTTCTTATTTTGTGTTGATGAGGTTTGAGATGTTGTTTCACCTTTAACATGAAACATATCTAGGGGATTTAGCTTAATTTTTTTCTGAAATAAGTGACTACAGCATCAGAAGACATAATGGCAAGACTACAGCAAGACACAGTTAGCAAACTGAGTCCCAAATAAGACCCCATTAGAAAATGGCAGTTTGACTCTTCTGGCCCATTTCTTATCTCATTTACACTGCCATGTGTTCTCCTTTATAGGTAACTAGATGTAGTTCATAGTTTGCTCATAGGATACAATTTTCTCATCTGGGTACTGGGGCTCACATCTACATTCTTATCATTGGGGAGGATGTTGCTTGCTGTGAGTCAGAGGCTAACATGTGCTACATAGTAAGTTCCAAACAAATCTGAACTACAAATGAGACCCAGATTAAACAGAAGAAAGAGGGAAAAAGATAAGACTTCTCTCCTTTTCTTTCTAGGACATTTTGCTTTATAGTTATTGGTATCAAGAGCTACCTTCTAAAGTGCATCCAAAGCCTATGGATTTTGCTGCCTTATATAGTACAGCATTCTGATCAGCTTTTTTGCTGTGAGATGGAAAGATGGAAATGTGTATGTCTTCAAGGTTTCTGTTGTTAAGAAGTTTCCACTTTATCTCAGAAAAGCAGACAGTAGTAAAACACACAGAGAACATTTATATTGATTTTTTAATACTCAATAATTGCTTCCCAACATATTTGTCTTGGAATGGTTGTTTGGTGGTTCAGATCACTTGCTATTCTTTCTGAGGACCTGTGATTAGTTCACAGCACTCATAAAGAGGAGCTCTCATCTGTCTGTAACTCCAGTTCCAGAAGAGTTCATGCTTTCTTCTCACTTCCTCAGGCAGTAGAATTGTATGGGATATGCATACATACAAGCAAGCAGAGACACGTGTACATAAGTGAAAATAAACATTTCAACAGAGCAATCAATGTTTTAAACCTTGAAGCTTGTGATTATTGTTTGAGTTGTAAAAGAGACTTTTCAGTTGGAATAAAATTTTAATGTGTGCTGAAATGTAATGGTTAGGTCCGTATAATCTCATGTTTCCTATAAGAGGGAAGAATTCAAGTCAAATGGAGTGAACATAAGCAAGCTGAATCAGAGAAAGAAGACATACGGCTGCATTTGGTGATGATAAAACATGTCATGGAAGGAGGAACCCATTCAGTCCCCAGGTTATCCTCATGGGGTGAAAATGGAAGGGGACATGCAAAGTTGATTCTGCTGCCGTCCCCAGAAGGGAAGTGGGTTTGCCATCATGCCATGTGTACCCAGTGAACTTGATTTCAGATCTTTAACCTTGGAAAATAAAATGTAATGGGTTTATAGGAAGCCACTAACTGAGCTACTAGTATAGAGGATTAATGATCAAATTCAGTAAGGCTTACATGCTTCTAGAAAAGACTCTCAATAAGGGAATAGAACAGGCATAGAAACTACTTCAATAGGTAAGAAGACATTTCATGTAGATACTCAAAATTGAATGAAGTGCCTAACAAGAACTGTGTTCCAAGTTAATTTTGTACAGTGCTTCCTGGCAGGAATTTTTTTCACTATTATTCTGCCACCATAAAAGTCCAAGATTCAAATTCTGCTAACACCACAGAAACAAGGAACCTGAAAAGAGATGTGGCTAGAAATTGGTAGGACAGCCAGGGATTCCCAAACCCAAGGAAATATTAGAAACTAGCTTTGAATACTAAGTCAAAGTAAATGTTTGTAATAAGTACCACATAAATTCTATGTTTGTAATTTAATAACATATTACTGAGCAGAATATTTCCTACTGGAATATTTATACAAGGGCTGTAGCATGTGAAAGATTGTCTTGGTACTGGAGAGATGGCTCTGTGGCCAAGAGTGTATCCTTCTCTTCTGGAGGATGCAATTTGAGAGTCAGCACCCATTTTGGGTAACTCAAAATGACCTATAGCTACTTCAAAAGGAGATCTGATTCCAATGTCTGGTATCTCTGGGCACCTGCACTCTCAAGTCATACACACTAATGGACACACACAATATACATAAATACAAATAAAAGTTAAATCTATAAAAAAAGATGGCATGAAATCTCTGAGGAAGTAACCAGAGGATTCTAGTAGCCAGTTTTATTGTCTAGAGAACTTCAGAAACATAGATGCTATTCATATTGAAAACACCTTTGCTCATATTTTCAGAATATTTTGTGACTCATGTAATTTAAGGCTAGTATGAATGTGTACCATTTTTGACTTGGTAGACATATCAGATTAAACATTCTATTGATTGTTTATCCATCATCATCCACAAATACTTAAACATGTACTGAATTATTATTTTATTCTTATAGCCAAATAAATAATTCAGAACTCATAGAAATTGTACTTTTCCTATATTTCAAAATTCATGTTATTATCTGTTTAAGAAAACACTATTAACTTTTTACATGATTTATAGTTTCTCTTTTTTACCTTTTCTGTTTTTTTGAGACAGGGTTTCTCTGTGTAGCCCTGGCTGTCCTGGAACTCACTCTTGTAGACCAGGCTAGCCTTGAACACAGAAATCTGCCTGCCCCTGGATCCCAAATGCTGGGATTAAGGGTGTGCACCACCACTGCCCAGGAATTTACAGTTTCTTAGAACAAGAGTCAACACTCAACAAACTATTATTGAAGAAAAAGAAACAAGAGAATGAATGAATGAATCACCAATTATAATAAAAATAAGCAGATAAGACCTAAATATTTAGGGTAGATAAGACACCAATGCTGGATATTGTAATGTTATTTCAGTTCTCTAGCTTTAAGAAAATATATTTTCTGAAAAAAATATATATATATATCAAACTTGCAGATAGATCCAATAATTTTTTTAAAGTTAGAAAGCACACCATTTGTCTTTAATGTACTCCGTTGGTGTCAGAATATCACTGGTTTTGTTTTGGTGCCTGTTCTGTTGTTGGAGAAAGAAAGGCTGGGAGTCAACTATCGTATCATTTTCTTTCACTTAATTGAAGACCTCTGAAAAATAATGAGGTTTATTTTGTGAATTACTTTATAATTGTTCTTTAACCACAGAGTGATATTTGATAATGTCAAAATGATTCTGCTTTAGGGAAAATGAGTTTAGACCCTGAAGAAAATTAATTACTCCCCGCAAGTAAACACACTTAATATATTGTATGTGAACTGAGGGAATATTTTTTAAGGTTAATTAATCTGTCTCTGACAATTATGAAAATTTTAGAGAGAAAAAAATTACTCATGTATTTGGGTCAATTTACTACGATAGTACACTGACATAAACCAAAAATCAGCTTTATTCTTTCACATTTAGAGAAAACTGCATGATTTATTCTTATCTGAAACATTATTGTAAGCCTCGTGTGTGTTCAAGTCTTGAACTCTCTTGAAAACCTTCCACAAGGTCAGTCTATTGATAAACACCTCCTTTAATTTACAAAATTGAATATATATATATATATATTTATATATTATACAAATATGTATATTAAATGATATGTATATATTCTCTCATTGGTGCTTTTCTTTAAGTTCTACTAAAATTTTCAAATTTCAGACAGAAAAATATAAGTATTGAGGATGCAAGGAAATGGAAGAGGAATATTGAATAGATCCCCAAAATCTGAGTAATTCTATTTTTGTTTAAATTTAGAAACTTCATACTTTCAAATAATAAAATATGACTATATATGGTGAAGATAATGTGAATAAGGGGACAATAAGGTTATTATAGAAACTATCTAATTTCACATCTCATTTTTATGTTGTTTCTATAAATTTACCTTTTGCATTCTGTAAAATTTGTAAATTTTTACACATATTTTTATGTTCATTTCTATTTTTAGAATAATTTAAACAAAAAAACTTACTTATTTTATAGTTCTTTACATTGTTCATCAGAGGATGAAATATCAATAATGGAGCAGATGCAAAATTCATCTGGGTCAAATAACTAAGAATGTATTTTGCAATGCAAACTTCTACTTTGTGGAACTATACTGGACTTTATGAATTGGTATAAACAACAGTATATAGGGTAACACCCTTAGCAAGTGCTTACTAAGAATATACCTATACCTGTCACTATCCTAAATATCCAGGGCACAACTGTAAACAAAACAAATTACACATAGTTATTGTGTGGGTTATTTGGTGTTCCTTTTAACTAACAAAATGAATATATTAGAGGAAAAACACATTTGGAAGACTCATTAAATGAGATAATTGTTATAGAGATGGATCATATGGAAGAAAGTAAACAGTAACAGGAAAGGTTATAGACAGATTTAGACTGAACAGTAGAGTGAGAAATCAATGCAGTGATTCTTGTGGATGGTGAAGATGAATAGAGAATGGCAAAGGATGATTGCTGCTGGCTAAGGCAGAGATCCCCAGGTGTAGTTTGGAGACAGAGATTCAACACACAGAGCTGAATAATCTTTAAACCATTGGGTAGACAAATCCTAAAATATATTGGAGATCACCTGGTCCAGATCTATATGTGTAGAGGATAGGTTTTAAGCAGAGAACTGAAGCAAGTTTCACATAAATCTTTATAATTCCTGCCTTTTAAAAGTTGAATTTTATTTGGGGCAAAATTTTATATATATATATGATATGTGACTTCAACCTGAGAGTCACATGAGTTGATTATATTAAATAATCTTTTGACTAATGGTGTATAATCACAAAAGCTGTACTTACAGATAGGACACCTCTGGGAACTGTTGTTCTTGTTTCAATGAAGATTGACAGCAGTGTCCGAAGATGCAATATTGGGTAGAATTGTAATACTGGATAGATTCAAGGGTTCTTGTTACTTTGGAACTTCCAAAACAATTGCAATTGTAATTTCTTAGATCTCAGATAAATATATGCACAAACTGTAGTTTTGTAGAAAATTATGATAATCTTTTGGTAGAAAGGAGGTGTGTCAGGAGGAAAGTGAACCCAAGAACCATCTAATGGATGTTAAGTTGCCACCTAAGTAGCCAGAATAAAAATGAAACAATATTAAGTGATACATATTTGTGTTTGGAATAGAAAGTTTGTAAGGTCTTTGCTTAGGAGAGAAAATCATATTCATTTTACAAGTACTACATAATATTCTTAACTCTTTAACAATATCAGCACTGGTGTCACAGAGATGGATAAGTTGATAGGAGCACATACTGCTCTTGCAGAGGACCTGAACCACACACACATACACCTGCACAGTCAAACACATATTCATAGTGAAGAAAATGAGAATCTTTTAAAGACATCAATATTTTTTGTTCATAATTTTTTCTCTTTAAGAGTTTGATTGCCATTTTCATATATAATGAGGCTAATTTTTATATGTGCACAGATTATCGCCTATATTGATTTTAACTCTCACTTTCTCACATCCTGGTATTATGATGGTTTCATAATCAGCCAATTACAATGGCTTATTACATATGATTTTTAGAACCAATGCTCTCTTCATAAAAACCTGTAGTACATTTGTATTTTAAATCATGTCTTAAGTTATTTCAATTACGTTTAAAAATTTTAATTTAAGCTTTTTATTAAATATATATATATATATATATATATATACATATTCATACATACATACATGTGTGTATGTGTTCCTATGTGTCTATATGTACATCATGTATATACTATGTTGGGAGCAGGCAGAAGACAGCAGAAGAACTCATCAGGGTTTCTAGAACTACAGTTATGGTTACTTGTAAGTTGTTTGTGGGTTCTGGGAACTGTACTAATGTCCTCTGCAATAGAAGCAAGTATTATTAATCACTGAGCAGGCTGTACAACTGCAGCTCTAATTGTTTAAAATGTAGTTTATATCTACTTTTTTTTTCTGGTAAAATATAGGATAGTAATACTTTATCTAAGCAACAGCCAAAGTATTTTTATTACATGAAATGGTTTTACTTATCTACTTTCAGTTTGGATTATGGTAAAAAAAATAACCTTCTTTAAAACATTTACTTTACTGTTTCCAGCAATTAAAATTATTTTAACTAATTCAATGTCTGTAGAATTTTCAAGTTCTAGGATTGTTTTTACACAAATGAAAATAAATAAGTTGACTTCTCACTAATGTTTATGGTTGTATCATTTAGTATACCAAATACCACTGATGTTGTGCTTATATGATATTGTGAAAGCTGCACTAATCATTATCTTTTAATTTATTTAAAACATTTAGAGACCATATGGGAGGCTGGGAAATTTATGATTTTGACAAGTACAGTGGTTGTAAGAGGCTCTATTGTTTTTTAAGGAGAAATATATACAGAAACAATTATCCAGGTTTTACAATCAAATATAGAAAATAATACAATATCTCTGTTCAATATATGCATTTCAGCATCCAATTTTATTTCTAGCAGACTTGAACTTTCTGTTTACATAGTCCACATATGCAATCATTCTTCAATGTGTTTATGTCTGATATTTTGTACTTGTCACTAGAAGAAAAAGCACAGATCTGTAACAGAAATATTTTCTGTGTGTAACAATGACACCAAAGTTTGAAAATTCTAAAACAGTATTTTTCAGCCAAAAATATCTAAGTGTCGTAAAGGTAATTTTTATTCCCCACTACGTTTAAACATGTTAATCAGATTCTCAAATCATTTATTTTGATGAAACTTGATAAACACACTGAATTTACATGACCCAGGAGACTCAAGGGTTTACAAATAAAATATACATATGTAAGAATAAAGTCTCTCTCTCTCTCTCTCTCTCTCTCTCTCTCTCTCTCTTTCTCTCTCTCTCTCTCTCTCTCTCTCTCTCTCTCTCTCTCTCTCTCTCTTCAATGAGACTACTCCAAAATATGCAAGGTTGTATGATAGAACCCAAAATAAATGTTGACATATTTATGTAGGACTATGTTGTAGGAAACCAACAAGTACTGTAAGGTTAACAACAACAACAAAACAATCCTGTAAACAAAAGCTATAAACCTAGCCTCATCTACCAAACAGCAATTTTTTACAACAGAGATTTATATAAAATTGGGAGGAAAACAAATCACATTCCACATATTAAGGGTAATTCTTATATTTTACAAAGTGAAACATGAAGACACATAGGACCTATATAAAATAATAATTTTTACAAAGAAACATAATAAAATATACTACTTAGAAGCACCCATATGTATTAGGATTACAAATTTGGGAGAAATCATTTAGCAAATAACAGCACTATATTTTTGGAAGATGGAAAGGCCAGAAAAATGGCTTCTAGGAAGTAGAAAATATATTAGTATATATATAGCTAATTATTGACTTAATTAATATACTTTTCTAAAATTTGTTCTTACTAGATGTGAATGGTTGCTTTGCCAGCTTGCATGTCTGTGCACAAAATGCATACAATATGGTGTGAGGCCAGAATAAGGTATTAAAAGCATTGGAATTGGTGTTACAGACAATTTGATCCACCACAGGCTGCTGGAAACTGAAGCCAGGTCCTATGGGAAAGCCGTTAATGCTCTGAATCTCTGAGCTATCTCTCTAGTCCTTTCTATACTTTTCAATACTCATTTTACCTACCCTCATTAGTCATAAATTATTTTTATGATAAATGTTGTTCTAATCATTAAAGGCAAACAGCTGTTCATTTTGCTGCCTTCTGATATGTACATCTCACTTTTACGTTCATTCCAATTAAAATGTAGAGGAAAGTTGGGAGGAGTTTGTGGGTGAGTTTGTTGTGAGGAAATGGAAGAGAGAAAAGTTTCAATTAAACTACAATCTCAAAATTAAACCAAAACAAGTTTCAGTGTTAAAGAAAGTATAAACCTATAATTAAGTCTCCTTATTTTTCCACCATATACATTATATACACAGATCAGCGTTGGTTGGATTATAATGGTAACAGTTCAATTGATTTTGGATAAAGAAGCCAAAACCATACAGTGGAAAAGGGAAAACATCTCCAACAAAGAGTGCTGGTCTACCTGGCAATCTGCATCTTAAAATTGCAAATTGATTCATATTTATCACTCTTCACAAAGCTTCAGTTCAAATACATCAAGGACCTCAACATAATACAAGACACACTGAATATAACACAAGATAAAGTGGGGAATAGCTTTGAACACATTGGCATGGGAGAAAATTTCCTGAAAAAAAAAAATAAAACACCAATGGCTCAGGCTCTAAGACCAACAATTGATAAATGGGACCTCTTGAAACTGAAAAGCTTCTGTAAGGCAAAGAGGACTGTCAATAGGACAAAACAGGAAACTACAGATAGGGAAAAGATCTTTAATAGCCCTACAAAATGTTAATATCCAACTTATATAAAGAAAACTAGAAGTTAAATACCATCAATCCAAATGACACAATTAAAAATGGGGTGCAGTGTTAAACAAAGACTTCTCAACAGGGGAATCTTGAATGACCAAAAGGCACTTAATAAAATGTTCAATATTGTTAGTCATCAGGAAAGTACAATAATCAAAACAAACTTGAAATATCACCTTACACCAGACAGAATAGCTAAGATAAAAAAAAAAAAAAAAAAAAAAAAAAAAAACTCAAGCAACAGCACATACTGATAAGGACATGGAGAATGGGGAACACTTCTCCATTGCTGGTGAGATGGCAAACTTGTACAACCAGTCTGGAAATCAATCTAATGGTTCCTCGGAAAAGTGGAAGTAGTTCTACCTGAAGACCCAGCTTTACTGGTCCTGGGCATATACCCAAAAGATGATCGACAATATCACAAGGACACATGCTTTACTATGTTTGTAACAACCTTATTCTTAATAGGCATAAATTGGAAGCAATCAAGATGTCCCTCAACCAAAGAATGGATACTATAAATGTGCTTCATTTACACAGAGGAATACAATTCACCTATTAAAACAAGGACATCATGAATTTTGGAGGCAAATGGATAGAACTGATCATCCTGAGTGAGGTAACCCAGACTCAAAAGAACATGCATGGTATGTACTCACTGATGAATGGATATTTTCCCAAAAGTACATAATACCCATGATACATTCCCAGACCCTAAGATGTTAAACAAGAAGGAAGGCCCAAGTGAGGATGCTTAAATCCCACTTAAAAGGAAGAACAAAAATAAGCATGGGAGGTAGAGGAAAGGAAAGATCTAGATGGGAGAGAGGAGAGGGAAGGGAATATGGAATAGGATCAGGTATGGAGAGAGACCAAAAAAGGCCCAGAAGGCCAGGAAAATGAATAGAAATATACAGCTGCTGAGGGTGGCAGTTGTGGAGAACCTTTAGGAAATCACAGAGATTTGGGATGTGGGAGTATCCTAGACTCACTGTAGGTCATCTGATCAGAAATGTTCAACAGTGACGATATGTAACCTAAAGAGAACACCTCCAGTAGTCTGAAAGGACCCCAGGTAGAAGGATGGGGACACCAACCCACCTATAAAACTTTCAACACAAAATTCTTCCTGTCTAACAGAAACACAGGAACAAACGTGGGACAGAGACAGAAGGAGTAGCTAACAAGTAGCTGGCCCAACTGGTGATCTATCCCATGGGTGGGCACTAATCCATGTCACTATTACTGATTCTATGTTGTTCTTGTAGATAGGAGAAAAACATGGCTGTCCTCTGAAAGGCTACCAGAAGCTGACTGAGTCAAATGCAGATACTCAGAGCCAAAATTTGGACAATAGTCAGGGAGCCCTTTAGAAGAGTTAAGGGAAGAATTGGCAGAACTGAAGGGGAGGACAACCCCATACAAAGACTAACAGTTTCCTACAGACAGAGCCACCCATATAGGGACTGATTCAAGGCTCCAGGCACATAAGTGGCAGAGGGTTGCCTTGTCTTGCCTCAATGAAAGAAGATGAACCTCATCCTGTAGAGACTTGATGCCCCAAGGTTGGGAGATACCGAGGGGGACCTCATTCTCTGAGGTAAAGGGATAGAAGAGATAACCTTTTGAGAGAGGAGTGCAAGGAGAGGCAACATTTGGGATATAAATAAATAACATAATTAATTTATTAAAAAAGAAGAAGGAAAGGTATTGCAGTCTGGAGACACAGCTCAGAGATGTAGGACTTGTAAGTCATTCACATGGACTATGTCTCCCTATTGCTATGGTTGTAACTGCCTTAGGAAGCATAGCTTTCAAGAGTTCCTTAGTTATTCATCTTACAATAAGATCCAGTGTTCATATTAACAGAAATCTATGGGTTCTGTGAGTTCATCTAGACTTATATAGCCAAAAAGATCTATTCTCTAGCTCCTGGTCTGATGATCTGCCCCTTGTCTTTTGTCAAATATTTCTGTGCTACTTTGTGGTTGAGCTCATAGACATTTGATACTGGCATCTGGTCATGAATGCAAAATATCTCTCTGAAAGCCACCAAAGCAGCTATTTGTGATATGCTTCACATACTCAGGAAACTGCTCTTCTTCAGAAAGAAGAACAAAAGCCTCTGAACCTGGACCCAAGCCAATGTCACTTAAGAGAGGCATTCTGTTATTAATGGCTGAATATTATCCCATTATGTAAATATACCAATATTTCTGTATCCATTCTTGAGTTCAGAGACATCTAGATTGTTTCTGGTTTCTGGCTATTGCAAATACAGCTACAGTGAATATAGATGAGCAAGTGTCTTTGTGGGAAGGTGAAGAATCTTTTGGGTATATGCCCGGGAATGGCATAGGTATATGCCTGGGAATTGGTCTTGAGGTAGATCTATTACCAATCTTCTGAAAAACCACCCCAATGCTTTCTAGTGTGGTTGTACAAGTTTACACTCTCACCAGCAGTGGAGGAGTGTTCCACTTGCTGCACTTTCTTGCCAGCATGTGATGTCCTTTGAGATTTTAATCTCAGCCACTCTGACTGATTGGTGTAAAGTAGAATCTCATAGTTGTTTTTAATTTGTATTTCCCTGATGACTAAGAATTTTGAACATTTCTTTAAGAGTTTCACAGCCATTCAAGATTCCTTTGTGTTGAATTCTCTTCTTAATTCTGTATCACCTTTTGTAATTGGGTTATTTGGATTATTGGAGTCTAACTCCTTGAGTTCTTTATATATTTTGGATTTTAGCCCTCTGTTAAATGTAGAGTTTGTGAAGATCTTTTCTCAATATGTATCTTTTCTCATGTTGTCCTGATGACTGTGGCCTTTGACTTAAAAATGTTCTTTAGTTTCATGAGGTCCTGTTTTTTTTCATGACATTAGTGCATAAGCCATTGGTGTTCTGTTTAGGAAGTTGTCTCCTGTTCAAAGGAGTTTAATGCTATTCCCCACTTTCTGTTCTATTAGACTAAGTGTGTCTCATTTTATTTTGAGTTCTTTGATCCATTTGGACTTGAGTTTTGTTTAGGGTAACAAATGCAAATGTATTTGCATCACTATACATTCAGACATCTCCTTAGACCAGCACCATTGAAGAAGCTCTGCATTTTGCATTGTATGGTTTTGGATTCTTTGTTAAAAATCAAGTGTTTGTATTTATGTGGGTTTATTTCTGGATCTACAATTTGATTGCATTGTCTGTTTCTATACCAATACTTTGCAGTTTTTGTAGGTAGATGGATGAAACTAGAAAATATTATCTTGAGTGAGGTAACCCAGATCCAAAAGGACATGGATGATATGTGTTCACTTATATGTGGATATTACCCATGAAGTATAGAATAACTATGCTGTAATCAACAGGCCAAAAGCAGGCAAATAACAAGGAGCATGCAAGGGAGGATGATTGAATTTTTCTCAGAAGGTGAAACAAAACAGATATCAGAAGTCGATGAAAGGAGGGAACTAGATGGAAGAGGGGATGGAAGGGTATAATATGTACGGAGAGCAGGGGACAGAAAAGGGAGATGGGGTGGGGGCAGGGGCAATCTCTAGGACAAACAAGAGACCTGGGATGGGGAGAGGTGATTTTAGCTGAGGTTCCTAGCAATGGGATATGCATCCTGAAGTGGCTGCTTCCTGTAGTCGGGTAGGACTCCCAGTGAAAGGATAAGGGCAACAATCCACCCAAAAAGCCTTTACCCTAAAATGTGTCTTGCCTACAAGATATGCAGGGACAAAAATAGAGCAGAATCTAAAGGAATGGACAACCAATGTTTGCCTCAACTGAGACTCAACCTATGGGCAAGAACCAGTCTCCAAAACTATTAGTGATACTGTGTTATGCTTGTAAAAAGAAATCTAGCATAAATGTTCTCTGAGAGGCTCCACACAATTGCAAATGGAAAGAGATTCAGAGAGTCACATCCAAATAGTAGATGGAGCTCAAGGAACTTTACAAAAGAGTTTGGAGAAAGATTGATGGACCTGAAAAGGACAGAAACTCCACAGGAAGATCAACAAAGTCAACAAACCTAAACCCTTGGGGGCTCCCAGAGACTGAATCACCAATCGAAGAGTGAGCCCAGGCTGGATCTAGGTGACCTGGACATATGCAGCAGATGAGCAGCTTAGTCTTTATTTGGGTCTCCTAAACAAATGGGGCAGGGCCTGTAACTAAGCTTGTTGCCCATCTGCCTGCCTATGGATCTGGGACCTCTAAGTGAAGAGCATTGTCTGACCTCAGTGATTGAGTATTTGCCTCGTCCAGAAGGAACTTGATATGTGGGGTGGGTGGGGGGAGTTAGTGGGAGAGGTGGTGGGGATGGAGAGGTGAAGATGTGGGGTGGGGGAGAGATAGGGTATGTGGAAGTGACACTCAGATGGGGCTTTCCCTTCTAAGGGTATTAGGGATAAGAAATATGTGAGGGGTTACTAGGCAGAGAGGAAGAATTGATATTGGGTTATAAGGTGAATATATAATTTAGTAATAATAATAAAATAATAGTAATGATGATACTACTGCTACTACTACTACTACTACTACTACTACTACTAATAATAATAATAATAATAATAATAATAATGAAAGGCATTCTGGGATGCAGAGGATTTAAATGGGCTCTGAAATATTGCTTTTATTTGGGCATCTCTGTGGCATTATGACACCTAATCAATAAATTAAGTTTAAATATGAAATATTGGAATCAGAAATTTTAAAAAGAGAGTATGTGCACATATAATCCAATGTATTTAAAATTAAAGAAATAAATTGGCAAAGGTGAAGTGAATCAAAATTATGTTGTCTTTCATGACTGAAAGATTGTTTTTAAAGAAAAATGGACACATATTACTTCAACTTGTTAATTATATATACAAACCTCGAGGAGACTTCAGAAGTAATGTTAGACTTTAATGATATTGCTATCAAATATGACCAAATAAGAATTGGTCCTTTTGTTTCTAGTCTTCAAAATTCCTCTAGTGACATTTGTTAATTAAAGATTTTAAAAGAGGACAGAATAATAATTGTTTGCAGTTGTTATTTTTGGTTATGTACAGAGAAAAGCCACTACTATTTGGGAAATCTATGAAAACTGTCATATAAATTTATAAGTTCTGGCAGGAGAAGGCAATATAAACAATTTAGTTTTTATGTGCAATCCTGGCTAAGTAAAAAAGTAAAAATTTACAAGGATGTCACTCATGATCGGCACACAACCTACAAAGTACATGTAGCAAAGTCAGTAAATGGAGTTAACTTTGAAGAACGCAGATACAAAGGAAAGAAAGCCAGAATTATGTGGAAAACAACAGAGGAAATAAGTCTTTTTTTCCTCTAGTACTAATTACAGTAAAGCAGAATAGCATGAAGAAAAGTTACGTATATTAGAAATCCAGGTGTCCTTTTCAAACAATTAAATCTGAAATGTAAAGTAATACCTATTATGGACTAAGTAGGATGTCTTCAAGTCACATAAAAGAGTAATTATCTAAAAATAGCCAGATAAGCTTGGGGTGTGTGTGTGTGTGTGTGTGTGTGTGTGTGTGTGTGTGTGTGTGTAAGAGAGAGAGAGAAAGAGAGAGAAAGAGAGAGAGAAAGAGAGAAAGAGAGAGAGAGAGAGAATGTGTGTGTATACTTGTGTGTTTATCTCAGCATGTGTGTGGAGATTAGAAATAACTCTCAAGATGCAGTACGTTCTCTCCTTCCACCATGTGGATCTCAGGAATCTGTCAGGCTTAGTGGCAGAAACATTATCTTGTTGAGACATTCTGTTTGCCCAACATATACACATTTATTTACTAAAATTGGTCTTCAACATTTTGGAAATTACAATAATTCTAATAAGATATTTTTCTATATCTCATGCCCAAGGATTGATCTTCTACAAATGATTCTTGCCTCAAGGCATCAAGGTCTATTAGTTCTACACCCACAAAATTTATAGGATTATCTATCTATTTATCTATCTATCTGTCTGTCTGTCTGTCTACCTACCTATTTACCTATCTACCGATCTATCATCTATTTACTATCTATCTATCTATCTATCTATCTATCTAATTATCTATCTATCTATCATCTATCAATCATCTATTTATCTGTCTTACTATCTGTCTATCTATATCCCCCTTTATCCCAACCCTCACTTGTTATCTCTCATTTTCTCCTTCTGTTTTTCTCCATGTTTTTGCCTCAAAGTCCACAAATATGTCCCTATCTGACAATGAACGTGGTTGAGACGATCTGCTTTTGATACTCTGCTATTTCCAGATTACTTTCTTTAACATCTAAGCAGACCATTAAGTGAGGTATGTGCCATTACAATGCTTCTTTGTTAAGCCTAAAATTATGAAACCAAAATGACTTTAAAATTCCATGGAACTAGTTTGTAAGCAGCAACTGTAAAACCTCCTGGCTGAGATTTAAATATAAAAAGTGATCTTAAGCTCTAGATTGAGGAGTCTGATATGGCTAGCAAGTCTTGTACTTACATATAGTTGCCTGCCACAATTCTTGGGATTCATGAACAAATTTCTACTTAGGCCAGGTAGAAAACTGATGACAAACAAAATAATAATACCAACAAAGTCAGTCTTAGCAAGCTGAAGGTGATTTGTGGAACTGACATTAGGTCATGACACTTTCCAGATGACCTTTAAAAACAAGAGGATATTTATAAAATCATGACAGAATACCTTTATACACCAAGAAGTATTTCCTAGGCCAAGCGCCATCTTCTTTATAATTATCTTCTGGGAGTTAAGTTCAAGTAGCAACTTATAAAAAGCTGGTCTTTGTCCAGTAAGGAAAATACAAATATTAGACTGGTGTCTTATACACTATGTATAACCAGTTACATATACTGGTTGTGTAACTAGTATAATATAGCTAAGAATAAAGGCTTTTAACTTAGCTTTCAAAATAAGAATAATCTGATTCTTTTGTTGTTCTTCATTTTGGTGTTTCTGGTTTCCTTAAACCTGATCTTTCACAGCAAGACATTGAACTTATTGGAGTTATGTACAAGACTGTAGGTGTGGGGTTACTTTCAGTAGCATAGATAACTCAAAGGCAGTCATATCAAAAGAATCCCACTCCAGCACTGCTAACAATTTACAAAATCTCCGTCTCTGGAGAGCTTGCATGATTTGCCTTCTACTTGATAAGGGACCTTGTAAATCTCACGTTCATCCTCCATGAGATGTGATGTTTTCCGACTTCCTTAACTTCATAAGTCTTCCTATAGGATGAAACATTTCAGTTCAGCAGAAGTTCCTATATAATACACTATAAATTATGAACTTTGAAAATACAAGATTCAATTGCATACCCCATTCATGGGTATGCATTCAGCAAAGCACTCAAAACCAAAATTCTCCCTCTCTTCTACTCCCTTTCTTGTAATACTTTTTATATTTGTCTATATTTTATTGTATATAATGGTATTGTCATTTTCACATGTAATAATGCATCATATCATATAAAATGCATTGCTACCTTCCAAAGTCTTTCTTAGTTTGAGAGTTATAATTAGCTTCAATCTTCTTGAACAAAGTAAATGCAAACTGTATTGGATTTTAATTTAGAATGCTGTTTCATAGTTGATTTAAGTACTAAAATGTTATACACAAATTGCACTTTCAGTCAAATGACTCTGAAGTATTTTTTGAAGTGTATAATTAAAATATTCAAATGTGTCCTGATAAGCCACTCTCCAAGGCTCGGGAGTGCTTCAGAAGGTGACTTGAAAAAGCCCCAAGTGCAGACTTCCTGTATTCTTGTGTTTCACAGCACCTGGTAGACACTTTGAATAATTTGTTTTGAAGTACTTCAGAGGAATATGCATCCACTAGTTATTTATATAACTCATTGGCGTTAGTCTAGTTGGCATTTTTTAGGCATTTACAAGTAGGGCATATTTTCAAGTGAGTGCACCTCATTACTTTTAGTAAAGGCATTCACATGGTATTGTGAAAAAAGCTAGACCCAACTTTCACTGCCATGTATGATTTGATAAATGTGTTTGCATTATGCAAACAATTATTACCATCTCATCACAATAAATGTCATTAAGCTCTTGGCTTCTGTTTAAAGAGGCCATAAAAATAAAGGTTGCTAATTTCTTGCTCACCTTCTTGGTTTCCCAAAATGTGACTGAGAAGACTTTATTTGATCATGTTCACTATATAGCAAAAGAAATTTAGAAACAGGGATTTTGTAGTATAACAGAGACTCATAGTATTACAAGTGAGGTTGAAAGATGGTTGTTATAGTGTTCTTCTTGTGGCAGCACAGTTATTGCTGTCTCTGTGCACACTATGTAGGGTTGGCAATTTACAGTAGCTGGAATGATTCTACATTCTGCTTTGTACATTAATCTGTGGATACCAATTCTTCTTATAAATCTGTAGAAGCTAACACTTTACTTTTTTCCATAGTAGTCAAGGGAACTTTAGAGATTCATGTTGGTCATATGTAGTTAAAAAAATTAAATTATAAGGTGTGATGTTAATGTATATGTTGAGATTTAATCAATGAGACTCTCCATTGCCTACTAATTATATGGCATAGCTTGCTTCCCTCCGTTGTCAAACATGCACTTTTGTCTTCAAATGGTATTTACAGAAAACACAATAAAATGTAAAATGAAATCTGGGGTTTGGAATTATAGAGTGTTTCCTGTATTCCCAGAACTCATATAAACAGAGAACATGGTAGATTGTAAAACAAAGGATCCAGAAGCTAGTGACCCAGTCTGTCTAGACAAAACCATGAGATCCAGGTTCAGTGAGAACCCTGTCTCAAAAAAGCATGACAGAAAAGCAATTGAGGAAGACAGTCTGATATTAAACTCTGCTCTCTACAATATAGACAGAAGACCTTAACTTCACTCACAGGTACACACCTATATACAATACACACACACACACACACATGCACACACACACACATGACAGGCACACACACATACACAGAGGGAGAAAGACAGAGAGAGACAGACAGACAGACAAATGGACAGACAGATGGATGGATAAACATACACACAGACACACACACAGAAGTATGCATAAACACATAAGCCTGGACATGTAAGTTCATGCTTCCTATTATAAGGGTTTGAAATATACACTTTTTTACTTTCACTGAAACAACTTTACATAGAATGCATCATAGAGGATTCCATGTTGCTTACCTCACAATTCACATATTCTTGGTTAAAATTTAAGGGAACGATTTTATTGCCATCTTGAATCAAAATCACTAGCTGATGTCTCCAGCATATGGTGGGGTCTGGGAATGATTGATCTTCCCTCTCCATTATAGGGAAAGTTTCTCAGAGATATGGGTGAACCAGTGCCAATGGTAACCTTGTATCATGAACATCAAGAATCATGTATGAATTCAGAGGGAATACATACATTTTCATGATTTTGCAGCTTCATGGTAGTTTTTTCATTTACTACATCCCCCAACTATCAGAGAACTACAGTAGGTATCAAAGTAAATATAAAATGGACCAACCACAATCTTCAGTGTAGGAAAGGCACAGGATTAAATCAACATCTGTGCATGTCCTTCTGCTATACAGTACAAATATTAGACCAGAACTTGAACATCAAAGATATAAATTGAAAGGGAACCTGTATCAATAAGTCCTCAAAAGAGAAAATAATCATAATTTATTATATATTTGAGGAATACAGGAAGATACAGACATATATAACTAATTTCCTAGCTTAGGGCTAAAAAAGTAAAGCATTGTATCATGTCAGATTTTGTGGATTGGTTTTACAGCAGCTGAACCATATTATATCCCCGTTTTCTGGCAGGAGTCCTAAGGGTGCTGAAAAAGGAGAGGAAAGTTTCTTGTGATCTTTTTCAATGAGTTCCATGGAAATAACACCTCGTCATGAAAACTGAGATGTGGGAAGTATAATGTAAAATAAGAAAACTGGCTTATAGACTTCAATCTCAGCCCAGGCAGAAAGCAGGTGATGAAGACTGACAGGGTGATACTATTGGAAGAGCCACTGAAATATTTCTGGGGTTTCTCCAGGTGAAGACAGGAGAGAGAAAGAAGAGGTTCAGAGAAATTTCTAAATAAAGGCTTTTAAACACTATTATAATTCAAAAATGAATGTGTTCTGAAGATTCACTTGAAAGGAAAAGATTTCAAACAAGGCTGAGAATGAAATAAGAGAACATTTAGGGAAGATGCTATCACTTCTATTCTCCTAGTTTAAAATAATCCTTTAATTATGCACAAAAATAACAACGTGCAAGGAAAAAGTGCTTGTTTAAAAATTGTGACAGAATTATCAAATGATTGAAAGATTTTGTATGAGCTTTCAGAATGAGCAATATTCAAATGTAAAACAAAACCTTCACATCTGTAAAACAACACTCAAGTAGAGACTCTGGATTCAAAGTTAGGATGGTCTAAGTGAGAGCTGCAATTGAGCTAAAAGAGTAAGACATTGCCTCAAAAGGGGAAAGACAGAACAAAGAAAAACAAAGTGAAAAAGCTAATATAGAATTTTGTAATTACGATAAATGATATACTTACTGGTTGACCAGTTTGTTTCGCTACAAGGAGAGTAGCCTCAGTCCTTGTAGCATATTTTAAAGTCCAGTATTCATTCTTTTTTAAGAGGTTCTATAACTCTTTTGATGTAAATTTGCTTGGATACTCCACACCATCTGTCTATTTTTGTCTATATTTGCCTTTTATTATGTTTATGTTAGTATACAAAATATTGTCCAGTGACAATTTTTTTCTGTTTCTTACGTACAGACCTTGTTTCTACAGAACAGTGTAATATTTCTATAACAAAACCTATGGTTGACACTATACATAGCTATGTGAACTTATTACATTACATCTATACATGGAATACTTAAGTTTTTATGTGAAACATCTAAGACATACATAAATGCATGTTGAAAAGCAGGGAACAGACATTTGCTTTACTTCATATATTATCAATAACCAGTAATCAAACATATATAATGATATATGTATTGGCATGTTCACACAGATAACATGGATTTATACATTTCAAATATTTCACATGAAAAATAAGTACTCTATAAGTGTTTGCAATATGTATACATATGTGTGTATTTGTCTGTGTATGTATACTTGTATATTGTACATGTATTTTTGTGTGTGTTGATACTATTACTGGGTAAATATGAAAAATGTATATTCAGCACAGATAGGGAGTGGATAATAGTCCAATCTAAAAATACCACCAACTTGCTGATCCAGTAAATTTTATTAGCATTGTATATTAGAATATGGATGGGTGGGAGGTTCTTTAAGGAGCAGGGATATTTCAAAGACAGTTGCATTAGTAAAAGCCACAATATAACAGCTCAAAACAGTTTAGAATCATCACACAATCTGTAAACAGCTTAACAGTTTAGAGATAATATTTTATTGGTAGATCAATTAGTTTTTTAAAAATATTTTTATTGAATATTTTTTATTTACAATACAGATGTCATCCCCTTTTTCCATTTTCCCTTCCTAGAACCCCCATCACTTCCCCCTCCTCCTTTATGCTTTTATACTATTTTAATTACATGCATGTATTAAGGTCAGTTCTAGGTTGAGGAACTAGCAATACAATAGATGCAAATAGTCAAGGAACAAGCAATACAATAAACACACATAGTCAAAGAAAAGGCAAGGCATTAAACCCAATTATGTGAACACTCCTGTGATCGCTGTTTCTAAGGGCTTATCAAGATGACCAAAACATCTGAGCCTACTTCCCTGTCTTAGCCCGAAGTCATTTTCATGTCTGAAGCCTACTTCCGTGTTCTAGACTATTTTTGAGTCTGTTCCAAGCAGCTTATCTGGTCTCGGCTTCTTCCTGGCAGTTTAGCTTGTCTTAAAGTTCCTCTTAGCAGGGCTTACAGTTTATATATGCCTGGGAGAAACTGGTCTAGTGAATCTTTTCAGGTTTAGGGTCTTCCTAAAACTTAAGAGTTGTGTATTTCTTGAGCTAAAAGAAGTCTTCCTTAAGGATGGGATGGCTCACCTTCATTTAGATCATCTGATTGCTTCATTTTTTTTTTTTTAACATGAGCTTCTTGAAAAGACCCAAGCTTTTAATCTTGGAGGCAATTGCTATACAACAAGTGGAAGTCCACGTTTGTCACTAAACATCTGACTTCAGTTATTTTGCCATCTACTTTATTGAGTCAGACTCATTCACTGATTCAGATAATTTAGTTACCAAACTGCACTATGGATCCTCTGATTCTACGCTTCTAGTTTTGGATTTACAGATGTTCATCAGCTTGGATTGTGAATGAGTTCTGGAGATCCAGTAAGACATCTCCCCACTCAAAAACAAGCATATTTTAAGAAAATCAGAAAAATACAACAGTCTAGGTTTGATCGGTCCCATGCTGGGACAGAGAAAAAACATATCTTGTATTTAAATATTAGAGGCAATAGGAGTACAATATCTGAGACTGTAGATATTTTGCCTGTTTGAATACTTGTGAATTTATCATATATGGTTATGTCTGCATAAATTTCTAGAAATAGAGCTAGTGAGGGGAGTAGTATTATTGAATGTTGATTGACAAATTTTAAAATTCCATTAATGGCTTGGACAGACTATAAATCTTCACTACTTTGATTTCATTGTGTAAGGTTGCTGATGTTTACAGATTTGAGACCAAAATTGGTTCATTTTATTTTAGTTTCTTATGGCTATATTAATGTCTTTTAAACAGTAAATATACTTTATTTCATGAGCAGTGATATAATTTATTAAATAAAAATACTAAGTAAATATTTTGATATAGTTTGAAACAGAGGGAAAGAGAGACAAAATTAGATTACAAACTCTTTACCAAGTAATAAATTAAAAAAAAAATTTTAAAGAGCCAATGTGACAGATGAACTGAGTGACTAGCTGTGACTAGTGCCTGTTGCCCTGATTCATAACTGCTGCACAGCAATCTAGAGGCCTGGAAGAGCAAGCCCAACTGTCACAGTCTCATTCTCAAAGGAATAGCACAGCTTGGATTACTTTGTAATGCAAAAATGCTTCTCCCTCCTCCAGTGCACAGAAAGGTGAATCCACACATCTGCCTCGGAGCATTAAACAATGTTTTCATCTATAAAAGCTGATGTGCTTTTCTCTTTTCTTTATTCAAATTTTAATCTAAAATAAATTAAGAGCAGCAAATATTATTTTTTAGTTTTTTATGTATCATTTGCTCTTGCTTATTACCTTTTACAGTAAGTATTGCATATTTTAATGGGTGTCTCTGATCTTAGATTTAACAAACGATGGTTTAAACATTTTCCACTCAGTGTATTCTTCCTCCTCTAATTCTTATGTACATAATGATGGCAGCAGCATCATTTTGAGAACTTACTCATAAGTTCATTGTCAATAACATAGAAATAAGTGTACCTAAAAAATAATTAATTTCAATCACTAGTTAAGATATTTTTTGGTATACTGATGGATGATGAAACAATTTAAACACATAGTTACAATGAAAGAAGAGTAAATACCCCCAAGCTTACCACTTGTTCACCAAATGCTTTCCTTTGACACCCTTTCCATATATATGTATCTGTATGTCTATATGTATATTTGTATACATCTAAATTTATCTTTGTATCTATAGAAAATATTACTTTTTTTATTATTTATGTATTCATTTTACATCATGCTCACAGCCCCCCTTGTTGTCAGGCCCTCCCACAATACTTCCCCTATTCAGCAATTTACCCCTGAGCAGGTGGGGATCCCCCTTAGGTACCTCCCCATCCTGGTGTTTTAAGTCTATGCAAGGCTAGATGCTTCCTTTCCCATTGAGGCTAAACAAGGCAACCTAGCTAGAAGAGCATATATAAAGACAGGCAACAGCTTTTGAGATACCCCCATTCCAGTTGTTCACGACCTACATGAAGACCAAGCTGCATCTTTGCTACATATGTGCAGGAGACCTAGGTCAAGCCCATGTATGTTCTTTGGTAGGTGCTTCAATTTCTGAAAGACCCAAGGGTTCAGGTTAGTTGATTATGTTAGTCTTCCTGTGGAGTTCCTATCCCTTTAGGGGCTGCAATCCTTTCTCCTATTCTTCAATAAGAGTCCACAAGCTCCATCCACTGTTTGTGAGTGTCTGCATCTGTCTAAGTAATCTAGTGAGTGAAGCCTTTCAGAGGATAGCCATGCTAGACTCCTGTCTACAAACATAACAATTTATCATTAATACTGTCAGGTATTGGTGCTTGCTCATGACATGGGTCTCAAGTTGGGCCATTTTTACAGTCTCTGCTTCATCTCCAATCCATGCCTTTCTTATGGACAGTATACCTTTTATATCAAAAGTTTTATGGGTGGGTTGGTATCCCTATCACTCCGCCGAGGTCCCTGGCTAGCCATAGGAGGCAGCCTCCACAGGACCATATCCTCAATGCTGTGAGTCACAGCTAAAGACACCCCCATAGATTCTTAAGTACCTGCCCTATCCCATGTCTCCCCCTTGTCAGTTGTAGATTTCTAATCATTCTCATGGGCTTCCAGCCATTCCCTCCCTCGACCCTAGACCTCTCACTCCCCTCCTGATTCACTCTTGCACCAAGTTTCCTCACTCCTTTTGCCTTCTATACCATTCTTTTCCCACTTCCAAGTGAGACTCAAGCATCCTTGCTTGAGTTCTCTTTCCTGTATAGCATTCTTGATCTGTGGATTATAGCATGGGTATCCTGTATTTTCTGGCTAATATCTGCTTATAAGTGAATACATACTGTACATGTCTTTTTGGAACAGGGTTATCTCACTCAGATATTCCGAAGTTCCATTTATTTGCCTATAACATTCATGAAGTCTTTACTTTCATAGCTGAATAGTATTCTACTGTGTAGATGTACTACATTCTCTGTATCCATTCTTCAAGCGAGTGTCATCTAGGTTGCTTCTAGTTTCTGGTTATTATAAATAAAGTTGCTATGAACATTGTTGAGTGAATATCTTTGTGGGATGGTGGAGCATCTTTTGATGTATATACTCAGGAGTGGTATAGATTGATCATGAAGTAGAACTATTCCTAATTTTCTGAAAAATAGCCAAATTGATATCTGAAGTGGTTGTACAAATTTTCACTCCCACCAGCAATGGAGGAGTGTTCCCATAGTTCCACATCCTCCCCAGCATGTGCTATCACTTAAATTTTGGATTCTAGCCATTCTGACTAGTATAAGATGGTTTCTCAGAGTTGTTTTGATTTTCATTCCCATGATGACTAAGGACTTTGAACATTTCTTTAAGTGCTTTTCAGCCATTCAAGATTCCTATGAAGAGAATTTTCTTTTTAGTTCTGTGCTCCACTTTTTTAATTGGGTTATTTGGGTTGTTGGTGTTTAACTTCTTGAGTTCTTTATAAATTTTGGATTTTAGTCCACTGTCAGATATAGGGTTTGTGAAGATATTTTCCCAATCTCTAGCCTGCAGTTTTATCTTGACTGTGTACTTTGGTTTACAGAAGATTTGTAGTTTCATGATATCCTATTTATCAATTGTTGAACTTAGAGCCTTAGGTATTGATGTTCTGTTCAAGAAATTGTCCCATGTGCCATTGTGTTCAAGGGTACTTCTCTTCTAAGGGTAATTCTCTTCTAAGAGAATTAGTTTTAAGTTGAGGCCCTTGATTCACTTGGGCTTGAGTTTTGTGCAGGGTCAATCTATATTAATTCTTTTAAAAGTAGGCATCCAGTTAGATCATTATCATATGTTGAAGATACTTTCTTTTGTACATTGTCTGGTTTTGTGTTGAGGTCTAGCCTGAGCATGAGGAGGGTCCTGAAGCAAGGTGAGAATGGGACTTGAGTTAATCTAATAAGGATTCAGAGTCAGTAGTCGGCACAAGCTCTCAGATCAAGTGCTCTCCCTGTTCCTGAGGATTCTGATCATTTTCTTTCTTGTTCTATCTTCCTTCTCATTCTTTCGCTTTTTCTTTCTTATCACTCTTTTTCCTTCTCCCAACTAGAGAGCCTGTATCCAGTCCCTTATTTACTAAAGTTGTATCATGAGACTTTTATCATTATTAATAACACTTTAGAAATCTTTACATTTACATAAATTTGATGAATCCTGAATCATTAATTAAAACCTCTGCTTCCTTAAAACAGAAATTAAACTTCAAGCTAAAGCACATTTCCTTATAATTTTTACACAGCCTGTTCTTTACAGGTAGCTGGGCATAACTCTTGTGGTTTTCTGATACAGCAGACAGCCATCTTTAGTAACTACATTCATGTAAGAACAGAAAGATGAAAGAATCATAAAATTAAAATAATTTCTAACAAACTGTTTAAAATTATGTAAATAAAACCATTAGCTATCTCTATTATATCTCCAGGCATTGTCATGGCTAAATCTTCATGTCACTAGAAAACCAAATTCTAACTTTTTGTATGCTTATATATCATATTTTAATTCTCTAATCTCTTCTTTCTCTCATCCTAACAATTCCATAGCCTCATATACTATATACTGTCCTTCTAATATTATTTATTTCTAAATCATGTATAAGTCTTTCTCTTATAAAATAAACCCATCTGTCATTTACTTGTATTTTATAATATTTTTCTATCTATGCCTTTTCCTCTTGAAAACACTTTAACTCTCTCACCTATCCTTGATGTCCCCATTCACCCTGGCTAATTAATGCAGCAATTGTTGGACCAGAGGGTACATGTATCTCTTCATGATTCCAAGTATAAGGTCAAGTCTGTCAATGAACTATAACTATAAAAGAACATTTAGGCTTTTATGACCTTTGTGGTTGTCATCTAGATCCTTTCCCTTGGCTCTGAAGGCCAAGCAGAAGGCCTGTTCCTCATCCTCCAAAGTTGCATGACCACATCCATTCCTCACTCCTGAGAACCTCATATGGTTTATTTATTATGGCAAGATTAGCTGTGAGTAATTGAGGAAGTATACTCCTCAGATATAAAGATCGAAAGTAAAGTAGTAAAGACAGCACATCAGCGCCAGGACAGCAGCAACCATCATCACACATGGGGATCATGGGGATCCATGGCCTGGCGATGCTCCAGCATCAGGAACTGTGCCACACCTCCCCTTATGCAGCCATGCCAAACCTCACAGTTTTGGCATCTATATCATGTGTTTGAAGGTATATGGATTTATTTCTGGGCCTTTAACTCAATTCCTTCAACTCAAAGAGTCTGTTTATGTACCAGTATCATTCAGGATCTATCACTATTGCTGTATAGTACAGCTTAAAGTCAGGGATGGTCATTCCTCCCTAGTTCTTTTATTTTTCAGAATTGTTTTGGGTATCATGGGTATTTGCTATTTTATATGAAATAAGAATTACTCTTTCAAAATCTATAAAAAATTGTGTTTGTATTTTGATGGGGACTGCATTAAATTTGTAGACTGCTTTTGTTAAGATGGCCATTTTCACTGTTTAAATGTTACCTATCCATGATCAGAGAGATTATTTCATCTTCTGATATAGTTTTCAATTTCATTCTTCAGGGATTTGAAGTTCTTGTCATACAGATCTTCTACTTGTTTGGTTAGAGTTAGACCAAGATCTTTTGTATAATTCATGAGTATTGTAAAGGGTGTTATTTTTCTATTTTTTTTCCAGTTTATTATTTGTGTAAAAAGTGGCTACTGTTTTTTTTTTTTTTTTTTGAGATAATTGTGTATCCTGCTAAATTGGTGAATCTGTTTATAAGCTGTAAGAGTTCTCTTGTAGAATGTGTTGAGTTGCTTATGTATACTCTCATATCATCTGCAAATAGCAATAGTTTGACTTCTTTTTTTCTAACATGGATCTCCTTGATCTGGTTTATTTGTCTTATTGCTCTGGCTAGAAGTTCAAGTACTATACTAAATAGATAGAGAGACAGTAGTCAGTCTCATCTTGTCCCTGACTTTAGTAGAAATTCTTTAAGTTTCTCTTCATTTAATTTGATTTTGGCTATTGTTTTTTTGTATATTGCTTGAATATGTTTAGGTATGTTCCTGGTATGCCTGATCATTCTAATAATTTTTTAACAGGAAGGGGTGTTTTATTATGTCAAAGGCTTTTTCAGCATCTAATAAGATGTTCATGTGACTTTCAGTTTTTTTATATGGTAGCTTATGCTGATGGATTTTTGTATATTGAATCATCTCTGCATCCATGAAATGAAGCCTACTTAATTATAATAGGTAATGTTTTTTGATGATTTCCTGGACTTGGTTTGTAAGTATTTTACTGAGTATTTTTGCATCAATGTTCATAAGAGAAAGAAGTTTTCTTTCTTTGTTGAGTCTTCATGTAGTTTAGGTATTAGGTTGACTGTGACTTCCTGGAATGAAGTAGGTTGTGTTACTTCTGTTTCTATTTCATGGAATAGTTTAAGGAGTATTGGTATTAGCTCTTCTTTGAAAGTCTGATTGAATTCTACACTAAAACAATCTGGTTCTGAGTTGGGATTTTTTTTCTAGTTGGAAGATTTTTAATGACTGCTTCTATTTCTTTAGAGATTATACGGTTGTTTAAATAGTTTACCTAACTTTGTTTTAACCTTCTTAAGTGGTATCTGACTAGAAAATTGTCCATTTCATTAAGATTTTCCAATTTCTTGGAGTACGGACTTTTGAAGTAAGAACTAATGATTCTTTGAATTTACTCAGTGTCCATTGTTATGTCTCCCTTTTCATTGATGACTTTGCTTATTTGGATACTGCCTTTCTGTCTATTGGTTAGTTAGCTAAGTGTCTATCTTGTTGATTTTCTCAAAGCAATAGTTTTTGGTTTTGTTTAATTTTTGTATTGTTTTCTTTATAACTATTTGATTTCAACCTTGGTTTGAACTACTTCCTACCTTCTACTCCTCCTTGGTGTACTTGATTCTTTTTTCCTAGAGCTTTCAGGTGTACTTTTAAAATGCTGGTATGATAAATTTCTACTTTCTCTATGGAGGAACTTAATGGTATGAACTTTCCTCTTAGCACTGCTTTCTATGTTATGCTTTCATTTTCATTGCATTCTAGAAAGTCTTTAATTTCTTTATTTCTCCCTTGACCCAGAGCTTATTGAGTAGAGACTTGTTCAATTACTGGAAGTATCCAGGCTTTCTAGTGTTTCTGCTGTTGTTGATGTTCAGCTTTTATCCACGGTGGTCTGACAAGATGCAAGGCCTTATGTCAATTCTCTTGTATTGGTTCAGACGTGGTTTGTTATGAGATATATGCTCAGTTTTTGGAGAAGAATCCACAAGGTAATGAAAAAAAAGGTATATTCTTTTGTGTTTGGTTGAAATATTCTATAGATATCTATTAGGTCCATTTCATTCATAATGTCTGTTAGTTTCATTATTTTTCTGTTTAATTTTTGTTTACATGACCTGTAGTTTGGTGAGAGTGGGGAGGTGATGTCTCCCACAATTAATGAATGGAATCTGATGTGTAATTTAAACCTTACCAGTGCTTGTTTTACATATGGGGGTCCCTTTGTGTTTGGGACATAGATGTTCAGAACTGAAATATTATCTTGGTAGACGTTTTTCTTTGATTTGTATGAAGTGTCTTTCTCTGGGTCTTTTGATTAATTTTGGTTGAAAGTCTTTTTTAGTAGACATTAGAATGACTAGTCTAGGTTGCTTTTTGGGTCTGTTTGCTTAGAAAACTTTTTTTCAGCTCTTTACTCTGAGGTAATGTATATTTTTATTGTTGAAGTGTACATGTTGTATGCAGCAGAATGATGGAGCCTGATTTTGAATCTATTCTGTTAGTCTGTGTCTTTTTATTGTGGAATTGAGTCCATTGACATTGAAAGATATTAATGACCAGTTATTGTTATTTCCTATAATTTCGGTGTTGGTGGTATATGTGTTTGTGCCTGCTTCCCTTGCTTCCGCTGGTATGTGATTACTTATTTCCTGTGTATTCTTGGATGTATTTATCCTTTTTGGGTTGGAGTTTTCCTATTATTTTTCTGTAGAGGTGTATTTGTGGATAGATATTGCTTGTTGTCTTGAAATAGTTTTATCCATCTATGGTGATTGAGAATTTTACTTACTATAGTAGTCTAAGTTGGCCTTTTTAGTTCTTTAGCTGTTGAAAGATATCTATCCAGACCCTTCTAGATTTTAGAATCTCTGTTGAGAGGTCAGGTGTAATTCTGATCAGTGTGCATCTGTATATTAACTACTCTTTTTTCCCTGCTGCTTTTAGTATTCTTTCTTTGTTTTGTACATTTTATGGTTTGGTTATTTGTCAAGAGAATTTTCTTTTCTCATCCAGTCAAATTGGTGTTCTGTAAACTTGTTAAATATTGATAGTCATCTCTTTCTTTAAGTTGGGAAAGTTTTTTTTTTCTATGATTTTTGACTAAAATATTTTCTGGGTATTGGAGCTGGAACTCTTTACTTTCTTCTATTCCTATTATTGTTAAGTTAGGTTTTTCATGATAACTCAAGTTTCCTAGATGTTTTGTGTCAGGAATTTTTAGAGTTAACATTTTCTTTTACTGATATATCAATTTGTCTTATTGTTTCTTTTACATCTGAGATTTTCTCGTTCATCTCCTGTATTCTGTTGGTAATGCTTGCATCTGTTGTTCCTGTTTTTTATTTTCTAGGTTTGACATCTCAAGGATTCTCTCAGTTTGTGTTTTCTTTATTGCTTGAATTTTCACTTTCAGGTCTTGTGCAGTTTTATTTATTTCCTTCACATCTTTAATTGAATTTTCCTATATATCCTTAAGAGGTTTATTTGCTTTCTCTTTAAAAATTTCTACTTATTTGATTGTAGTTTTCTGTATTTCTTTACATGAGGTGTTTTTTTTTTTTTTTTCTTTAAAGGCCTCTATCATCTTTCTAAGATTAGATCTAAGTTCAGTTTCTTGTGCTTTGGCGGTGTTAGGATATCCAGGGATTGTTGTAGTAGTGTAATTGTGCTCGGAATGTGTCACATTTCCCTGCCTTTTATTGATTTTGTTCATTCAAGGGCTTTTAGGCATCTGGATAAATTTGGTTCATGGGTGTTCCTATTTTAGTAGTTGTTGGCTGGGGGAAGGGGGATTTACCTTGATGATCCTGTTATGGCAGGCCTTTTCTGTATATCCTAGGATTGTATGGTTCTTGATCTGCAGGTCTGTATGGTTCAGGAGTCATAGATTTGATGAAGGTGGCAGAAGAATGAATGTCCACCTGAGCTAGGAGGATGCTCAGGGCAGGTTGGGCCTGGTGGACTCAGTAAATAGGGAAGATCGGTGGGGAAAGAGAAGCTTAGCTGTATGGTTCAGGCTCAGTAGATCTGATAATGGTGGGTGGGAAAGTGGGCAAGAATATAGTAAGAAAAGTTATACTTTTATATGTATGAATTTATTTTTAGATTCTATGTAATTTTCTGCCATAGCAATCATTTCTGCTAATTCATCTAAAAGTCAACTGAATGTATGACTAACTCTTAATGTATTTCTATCATCTAGGAAATATCATATCAAAATTGATAGTGGCCTACAAAATCAGTGGGAATTTAACCCATCATCCAACCTGTATGGCATCAATATTCAAATTTCCCCAAATAACTTAATCTATTCCACTTATACATTGTATTAAGAAACAAATAAATATTCTCTAAATAAACTGATATGGATATAGACACATAGAGATGGGATAGGCAGTGGTCTATAAAAGAGTTTTAAATGAATTATGACTGCATAGGAGGTTCCATAATGAAGGTTAGTCTGAAAAAAAATAAGAGTAAAATTGTTTTTTCCTATTGAATGCACAAAACCAATATTAGTTCCAATTCACATCCTAATGAACTCAAGGTATTTATACTATCCCTCTCATTCCGCATAGCAGAAGTTCACTAAAGCCTCGGGATCTGCTCATTGTACTTTACCTACCATTACTCCAGACAACACCACTGGATGCTGTCTCAAATTCCTTGGACCAAATGTTATTTTTCAAGAGTTTCGTAATTGTTATTTGTGTAAGTACCTACATACATGCATACATGTGTACATGAATGTGTGTGTGTGTGTGTGTGTGTGTGTGTGTGTGTAGCATGTGTTTCTCATGTCATCAGATTCCAGAGGAGGGAATGAAATCCTAGGCTGTTGAAAAATGCTGGAATAAATCACAGACCTTCTTTCTGAGCAACAAGCACCTACTACTTACTACATGTTATATATTAGTATTGTTATTATTATTATTAATGAGTAATATCTTAACATTTATTATTTTTAATCTATATACAAAATTTTTATCTTCTAAAACAATATTTTCATTATAGGAAATTAAGATATTTAATTTTATACCATGTTTCATTAGGAAGTATCAAACACATAAACATACAAATACACACAGTAAAGGGAGGAAGGAGAGAGAGAGAGAGACAGAGAGAGAGAGAGACAGACAGAGAGAGAGAGAGAGAGAGAGAGAGAGAGAGAGAGAGAGACTGTATTGTGTTAAAATGTCTGCTTTAAAAAATCGCCAATACCTCCATATATTTTGAGATGGGCAGGTAGTAAGAATAGGATAAGAAATTGTTGGAGGGTGGCCTGGGAGGGGTTTATCAACTGGACTCTAAAAATAGAAAGGAAAAGATCATTCATTCAAAAACAATGTCTTAAGATTTGTTAATGTTTGTGAAAAGTATTGACTCAGGTCTTATAAAACTTTTTATTTAAGTGTAGAAACCAAACTCTCGCCAGGGAGCATTGACAGGGGCAGACTTCCTGTTGCCTGCTTTTATAAAAGTATCAGAAACAGATCGTTGACTAAAGCATGGGGCTGAAATTTGTAAAATACATCTGCCAACTGATAGCAATTTTAAAAAGAATTCTGGAAATTTCTAATGACCAATTCCAGACACTTACCATGAGGCTGAGGGTAACACAATTTGGATTTCAATTGAATGTAACAAGGGTAATTTAACATGACAGGCTAATTATGTATTTAGGACATGTTCTGTAAAGTAGAAGGTATGAGAAATTTTAACCTCATGGAAGAGGACACTGTAAGAGGGAAGATGGCTATTTTAATATCAATGGATTCTTTCTAAAATGGAAAGATTGGTGTGGGAAGACTGTACTGATGATCATCTTCTACATGGTGCTGTGTAGGCAAGAATTTTGAACTTGTTGAAAAATTAAAGATAGTAACAATAAAGATAGGGAGATGGCTCAGCCAATAAATTTTTTTTCTGTGTAAGTTTGAGGACCTGAATTCAGATTCCTTGAAACCAAATAAAAACCATGTGGCATGTTTCTAACTGCAGTTCTGAGAAGGTGGAGTTAGGAAGATTTCTAGGGCTTGCTTGTCACACTGTTGAGTTGAATTTGAGAGTTTCAGGTACAAAGAGAGACTCTTTTAATAAATAACTTAAAGCATGATTGAAGAATATAATACCCTATATTGTTCCAATATTTAACTTTGACTTCTATATGTATATACTTGAACACATAAATGTACATACCATACCAGCACACACACACACCAATTTGGTGGCAATGAATGTCCCATCTTTACTCTCCCCATGATCTATTAGAAGGCCCCTGTAGGGCACTGAGCTGAGAGACACACCTCCGATCCCACAGTCACCTACCAGGTCCTATATCTGAGGGGAATGCACTCGCTGACCAAACTGCCTTAATAGGAACATTTATAGCCTCCACTGAGCAAGCTGACCAATTTCACTCACGCACACACACAAATCTAAAGGGGCTTCATGCTCGCTTCCCCTCACATCCCCCTTGCTCAGCTTCAAAGGATAATAAAAACATGTGCCTCTTGTGCATCCCTCATTACCACCCCAACTTTACAAACCATGGGCACCAATCCCCGAGGCCTCAAATCTAATGCCTTATGGCAAATTGATGTTACCCATGTTCCCCAATTCGGAGAACAAAAATATGTTTTTGTCACCATAGATACTTACTCACATTTTGTATGGGCTACAGCCTAGACAGGTGAAAACTCAAAAAGGCTGATCCACCATATGCTCTCTACCTTTGGCATCATGGGCATTCCTCAACAGATAAAAACTGATAACGGCCCCACCTTCAGTAGCTCTCAATTTAAAACCTTCTGCACACACTGGGAAATTGCTCATCATATGGGAATTCCCCACAACCCTCAGGGTCAAGGAATAATAGAAAGGACACATCAGACCCTGAAGGCCCAACTACTGTAACAATAAACCACCACTTATCCCCCTAATGTACAATTAATGATGGCCCTGAATAACCTAAACATATTCAACATTTACAAAACCTCCAAATACTCTCCTATTTCCCTTCATTGGCACACACCAAAATTAGCTCCCCCTATCCTAGTACGATGGTGAGATCCTTTGGATAGAATTTGGAAGGGACCAGACCCCCTCCTCACAACTGGGAGGGGTTTCACTTGTGTTTTTCCACAGAACCATCCCAAGCCTATCTGGGTCCCTGCCAGAAATGTCCGACACCAACCCACCAACCAAGAAGATGGCCCACCTCTCATTGACAGATCAAGAACCAAGGATGAAGAGGAGAAGGCAAAGGAGTCACCATGTCCAGAGGAGCAGCAGGATCTCCTGGGAGGACATTCATGACCTGATGAGAGCTGCCCAGGCCATGTGCCCTCCAGAAGTCCCCCTCTCCTCCATTCTCTTGGCAGTTTTTGCCATCCTTCATGCTAACTGCTACCGCCCAGCCTCCCCCTTGCCTTCCCAACACCTACCATTGGAGATTCTATGCTAGGGAAACCTATAATGGACACAATAAAGTTATAGGAACCCAGGACTGCCCACTTGAAGGATGTCGAACCAAGATTGAGATCCATGTCTCCCGTGAACTTGTCCCTGCCCCCAAATCAGCCTTTACTCATGCAAATATTATCCAACAGGAAAACCAGTCTCAGGAGGAACTACAAGCTACCCTCTCCTGGCTACAATACATCCAATATGCAGCTGACCTCCTTCCCTTAATGACCCATCCCAATTCCTCCCAATGCTTTGTCTGTGCCTACCTCTCCCGACCATTATTAACAGCCGTTTCCATTAACTTTTCACTTTACGACCTCCATGGACCCCTGCCCACAAGGAAAACACAGGACATTCCTCTCTTTGACCTACTCCCACCTCTTTGCCTTGTAGGACCCTCCTCAAAACCCCATCCCACATGTGCTCATGACATCACCATTACCAAATCAGTATGTGTCAACCCTCCTGCTCTGCTCTGGTCCAAAGGCACTACAGGTGCCTGTATCAACCCTCATTTTCAAGGCTCCTGCACCCCTGTGATTGTTGTTCCTCAGGTTTATCTCTACGAACCTGAAGAGCTCGCCTTGCAGATGAGAGAAAGCCGAAAGAAGAGAGAGATCTTCATCCCTCTGCTCATTGGACTAGGCCTTGCTGTCTCACTTGGTGCTACTGGAGCTGCTGGAGCAGCCCTTGTCCAAACACAGCATCTGGCCAGTGACTTCCAGGATAAGCTTGACCAGACAATGGCCTCTACTACAGACAGCCTTGAATCTGTTCAATGCCAGATAACCTCTTTAGCAGGAGTTGCTCTCCAAAACCGGAGGGCCCTGGACTTGTTGACTGCTGAACAGGGGGGAACTTGTGTTTTGCTGGGGGAGGAATGTTGCTTCTATGTCAATGAATCTGGGCTGGTAGAACAAGATGTACAAATGCTCAAAGAGCTCGGGGTTGTGGGGGGAACCTCCGGGCTCACTATACGCCCAACACCCCTACCCCTTGGTATTTTAACCCCTTGATAGCTTGGATTCTCCCCCTCCTTGGCCCCATACTAGCCATTGGAGCCTTGCTTCTCTTGGCACCCTGCCTCATTCAGTTTCTAAAACAACAGATGAATTATATTGCAAAGGTAACTACCAATCAGGTCTTAGTTCAATATCAAACTGTTTCCGACATAGGAGAGATTTATTCTAATGACACCTCTCCTTTATAAAAGAAAAGAGAAGGAATTGAGGAACTGAGCTGAGAGACAACCAGGTGTCTGGTCGAACAAGCTTCCGAACTCCGGAGACCCTTTAGGGACAGTAGGAAGTTCAGCTCTGTTCCCAGGCCCCCTGGCTCTCTCAGCTTCCGCCTTTCACAGCCCCTCCCACAGAAAGGTTGAGAGGTCTAGGAATGGTGCCCCAGGCTCTCCTCACATGCATATGAGGCATCCCCCAAAACCTCAGACTAAGCCAATGAGGTTACCTGCTGCTAAAACTTTCACCCACCCCAAACTGTATATATTGAGCTTAATTGAGAAGTAAAGGGCACACAAGAACCATCCTGTTGTCCGAGAAGGAGCTGCTAACACTGGGCAAGGAATCTACTGCCTTTCCCTGCTACCTGGCCAGCACTTCCCAGCTTAGCAAAGAGCTGTAATGCCTAGGAACCCGTCGGCTCTCCTGGCATGGAACACCAGGCTGCCTCCTTGTCATCTGGTCGGCTCCTTATCAGCCTAGCCCGAGCCTGGACCGGTTCAGTGCGGAGAAACAGGGGCAACACCAGGAAGAGACCGTGGAGAGGCAGGGGCAACATCTGGAAGAGACCGGTCAGTGACAGGGCACCAGAGGCAGCGGCAGGGTCAGGCAATCTCCCCTCTCTGCTCGCACCCTGCCCTTAGCCGGGAGACTGTCGTGGGACACCCTCCAGGACAAGGGTCCTACAGGCCACCATAACCAAAACCTCAGCAAATTAGGTTTTATACATTAAATATTATTACATCCAGTAGAAAACTTTTAAGTCATACCACAAAGGCAGGTGCCTTAAAATCTTCATTTTATATATATATATATATATATATATATATATATATATATATATATATATATATTCATCAGAGCTATGGCAAGGAGGAACCCAGATATCCATCAACAGATGAATGAGCAAAGGAAACACGGCACAATGGTATTTTATTTAACAGAAATGAAAAATCATAACTTTGGCACCAAAAAGATGAACTCAGATTTATAGCAAGTAAATACCATAAACCAATAAAGATAAATATAGCATGTTGTTCTTTATATGTGTGTTTGAAATACTGATAACTACTGATGGTTTTCAGCTGCAAATAACCTTAACTATGTGATAGAGACCACCCTACCTAGAGATCCATCCCATCTGCATATGCTGTTGCCAAGAAGATCTTGCTGACAGGAGCCTGTAATAGCTGTCCTCTGAGAGGCTCTGCCAGTATCTGACTAATACAGATGCAGAGGCAGAAACTTTCAGCCAACCATCTGACTGAGCCTGGGGACTCCAATGTAAGAGTTAGGGGAAGGAATGAAGGAGCTGAAGGGGATTGCAACCCCATAGGAAGAACAACAATATCAACTAACCAGACCCCCACCCCCAGAGCTCCCAGGGACTAAACCACAAACCAAAGAGTATACATGAATGGATCCATTGCTCCAGCTACATGTATAACAGAAGATGTTCTTATCTGGCATCAGTGGGAGGGAAGACCCTTGGTTCTGTGGAGGCTTGATGCCCCAGCATAGGAGGATGCTAGAGTGGAGAGGCAGGAGTGGGTGGGTGGGTGGGTGGAGGAACACCCTCTTAGAGCAAAGTGGAGGGGGAATGGGATGGATGGTTTGCAGAGGGAAAATCCGGAAGGGGAACAACATTTGAAATATAAATAAATAAAATAACCAATAAAAAATTATAAGTTTTAAAAGTGATATGTTGGTGGCTGGGAAGAAAGTCTCATAAACATTTCTTTACAAATTTGGATTAGAAAAATCTATACAAAATTGAAGTGTTAAAAAATATGACTTAACTACCATTAAAAAGTCAAATTGATTTTTCCAGTTTGTTGGCAAACAACACAGTTTTAAAACTTGAGTTCCATTTAAGAAAAAAAAAAACTGTTAAATGAATTTTGATTGAAATTAAGCTTGAATTTCCAATATTGTTAAAAACGTCTCTAAATATGTTTCCCATTTTTATGCAAAGTAGTATTCTCCACAATACAATTTTAAAATTAAAACATCAATCAAGTTTGTATAATATTGAAGATGCTGTAGGGCTGACCATTTTAATCAGTCAATGAAGTCTAAATGATTTACATAAAAATACACTAGCATATCTCTGTCATTAGCATTTAAAATAGCTTCCTCTTTAATAAGCAACAAAAATGTAAACCAAAAATATTGTTTTAAGAAAATTTTTATTTTTAAAGATGTATTTTTTATTGATTTTTAATTACATGTGTTTATAGCTGTTTGAGGACAGGTATCTATGTGAAATCAGATGCCTTTGAAGGTGCAGGTGCCTGTGTGGGAGCAGGAACTTGTGTGGTTGCAGGTGCCTTTTTGAGTTGGTTCCTGTAGGAAGCATAGGCGTGAGCTTACTCAAAGCAGTGCTTGCAGGTGGTTGTGATCTAACCACGGAGTGTGCTGGGAAATAAACTTAGGTCTTTTGGAAGATCGGTGTTCATTTTTGACCACTGTGCCACGTTTGCAGTCATGTTTTAAAGAAAATTTCATTATGCTTTTTAATTAGTACCTGTTGAATTTTTATACACATTTTATATGTTCATATATAAGGTTGCTAAAAAAAATTTCTCAGGTGAAAAGTAGTTACCAGTTACCAGTGGACAATTTTAACAGACCTTGATACAGATCATACCCAAGCCACAAAACTCAAGAAGGTTAACAAGGTGAAGGGCCCAAGTGAGAATGCTTCAATCCTACTTGGGAGGGAGAAGAAAGCAATCTCATAGCAGGAAGAGGGAAGGAGGGGCCTGGATGGAAAATGGGACAGGGAGGGGGAGAGGGGAATATGATCAGGTATTTCGGGGGGAACAGGACTGAATGCCTGCAGGCCAGTAGAAAGGATGGAAAAAGAAAACCTTGGAGGGTAGGAGGTGGGGGAGGGGGGCATGCTCTTTAATTTTATAATTTTTTCTTTTATTGAATGTTTTATTTACTTACATTTCAAATGTTATTAACTTTTCCAGTTTTCCCTCTGAAAACTCCCTATCTCGTTGCCCCTGATCCTGCTTCTATGAGGATGCTCCCCCACCCACCCAGTCACTTCTGCCATTCCTCTACCCTGAGGCATCAAGCCTTCACAGGACCAAGGGCCTCCCCTATCATTGATGCCAGATAAAGCCCCTTCAGCTCCTTCAGTCCTTCCCTTAACTCTTCCATTGTGCTCCCTGTGCTCTATTCTTAACTGACAGTTTTCATTTGACTTGAAAGACCCGCAATTACCACCAAGAGAATCTTAGATGTCAAGACCCTTCCCATTGTGTTGCATCATGACTACTTAAGATTGTGAGAGCAATTGTGAATATTTCTTTTGTTTAATTAATATTTAGTCTGAGCAGGTATGCTCAGAAATCATGCCAATATTTTTCTACTCTTGATGATTCCTGTCAACATCCACTGACGAAACCAACAGTCATTACACCTTTGTCCCAAAACACTAATCCAAATCTAATGAGCTGAAAAATGGTTTTATGTGAAGTGTCATTCATTTCCATAAGGAGTTAATGTAGCAATGTGAACCACCCAGTACACATAGCGTCATACAATGTAAAGACATTATATCATACATTTTAACCCTGGAGAGGCATGCACCTTAATTTCAGAAATTTAAAAGTAGAGATAGGAGTATTATAAGTTTACACCTACTGTAGGCCACAAAGTAAGAAACTATTTCAAAACAAAAGGAAAGATTTTTAAACCTAGCCCAAAAAAATGAAAAGAAAAGAAAAAGAAAAATCACATCCAACAAAGCAGAGGCACTCCTTGTCATGTTTTTACATTTGTTGTAATAACTGTAGTGTTTAATTTTTTATGTGGTTTTTGCTTGAGTTTTGCCCACAAAGTTATAGAATCCAGAGCAGTTTCTTCCTGGAAGAAACTCTCTTGTGTAGCTCTACATCTTTCTAACATTCTTGGACTTGGCCATAATCATTTTTCTAGTCATTAGTAGAGGTATCAAGTCAGCTGTGATCATAGGAAAATCATGATAATTCCTCCATGGGAGATAACACTAATTATCTCAGAACAGGTATTTAATTTATAACCACGGAATATTAAGGTACTTGATCTTAGAAGTGTAGATAGGATGAACAGATACCTGAATCTGAGTACAGGCAGTAAGAAGCCATAAGCATCCATACTACACAGAATATTTACTGTTTCTCAGCTTTGCAAACGCAGACGTGCTCTTATTTGGGTACACCATTCACATTCATATATTTTTTATTTAGCAAGAATTGAATGACCAGTATATAAATTCATACATGGCTCTTTTCTTGTTCAACAAATTGAAATATTTTAGTTAGTAACTATCCATGTGATAAATTCATAAATATTAATAGAATGTTCTGAAATGTACCATTTTATTGTCCGTGAATAATCATGAAAGATAGTAAAAGAACTTGATTGAAAACAAGCTTTAGACTTCTATAATACTGGCACACTTTATTGGAACTTTTCCTGTAATGTCACGGTTTTATCGTTTGTTATTCTTTTTCATCAGGAATATAGAAAATTGTGTAAAAGGAGACTACAAAATAAAGTCTAAGAGTCCACAGCATAAGAGAAGACAGTGCTTACATGAAGCTTAAGGACCCTTCCCTTTGTTAATTCTTCGACTCTGCATCTGTTTACCCAGAATGTGGTCCTTATTTAGATTCTTACAGGAATCCATTTTTTTTTTTTTTTTTTTTACTGATAAAATATAGTTTCTGACTGAATATTAAATTTCAATAGCCAGAAGTTTTAAAACTGAGCAAACCAAGTTTAAAAAAAATAAAAAACAACAACAGCAACAACAAAAAACATGATTTCAGGCCGCATATGGCAGAAATCACTGTTTGGAAGCAAACATTTTTAAAGATGTGAATTTAAATGTCTATTGACTTTTTCTAGTTTATTTTCCCCTAGACTTCACTAGGGATAAACTTTACCGTGAAGAAGTAAATTTAGAGCTTATAATTTTAGAGAGTGATTAGATTATGACTGACATTTTAACTTCTTTTGGGGACAGGCTTTCATTCTGTACTTTATCTTGACCTGTAACTCCGTGTTTAGCACATTCAGACCTAAAAGTCCCAGCATTCCTGAGCAGCGAGAGTACAGGTTTGAGTCACTATGCCAGCCAGAGAAGCACTATTTTAAATGTTCAATCCAAGTTGGATGGTATAATGCACCTGAAATCTTTTGAGAGTCTGAGGTAATAAGTTTTCCAGGTAGAGGCCAGTCTTAGTTACACGGGAGGATCCCAGTTCAAAAGAAAAATTAATAGACTAATTAGTTAAATACATAGAGATCTCAGTGTACAATCTTGGTGTCACATGGCTTAGAAACAAAAAAAAAAAAGCCTCTGATGTCATAAATAGGAACATTTAAGCAATGTTTTTTGGTATGTATATTATCTTGAACATTCTTGATTTCATTCCTTACCACTCTTTTTGATCACAAATACATTAGCTATAAACTGTAGCTATTGTTCAATGCTCAAGACTAAGTAGAAATACAACTAAATATAGTTAAAATGTCCATTGGCATAGTTATTGGGAATTTTGATTTTTCCCCATGGGGATCTTAATTCTCTAAGAAATATAAGGGGGTTACAAGTAAAGGCAAGTATCAGTCTGACTTTTAATACAGAGTTGTAATTGCACTGAACTATATTCTTACTTTTGATCATTGTTTTAAATTTGGTGTGTGAAACCTCTCAAGACTAGCAGAATATTTTCTTTTTATTTAAAAATATTATATGTATATGTGTGTGTGTGTGTGTGTGTGTTTCTCTGTGGGAGTTTGTGTATATCTTATATTTGTATTGCAGTATATACATATCTGTTTGTCTACATGGGAGTATGTGGATATATCTATGTCTTTATGGGAATATATATATATATATATATATATATATATATATATATTCTAGATCCTCTGGATTGAAGACAGAGATATGTTTATGTGTTAGGAATTAAATGCAAGTCCTCTACAAGAAAACATTGCTGGTGAATCATCACTGTAACCCAATGACAAAATATTTTAAGGCTAGTTTTCATTCTAGTTACATGAGAAGAGTGAACACACTATTTTTAGAAACGCCAGTTAGATAGATATTTCTTGGCTATTACTCAAAACATATACACCAAAAATATACATTTGTAAACTTTTTAATTTTTAAAACCATTTTTAAAATACTAAAATGATAAATAGAAAATATTTTGCAAACATACTTCTTAGAAAGATTATGTACCCAGGATGTATGAAAGACACACTGTATTAGAAAATGATCACACAAAAAAAAAAACAGTCAGGAAGATCTGAATAGAAGATTCATGTGGAACAACATATAATACCCATGATGACCAACATTAAATATTAGGACACTAAAAATTAAAAACACAGTGATTCAATTTTGCACAGCTATATAAATTGTTTCAAAACACACATAAGTAGCAACCTGACAAAACAAATATGGGAAACATAAGAAGAACTGGGGTGATTTCACACATGTTATAGGGAAGCAGAACATGCTGGTCACTTTCGATGTTATTTTGGAAGAGTTTTAATATACATTGAAAGACTTTTACAGTATGTTCAGAAATTAAAAAGAAGTCCATGGAGTTTTCAGATATGTTAAATGAAAGAGATATTTGTTGAAAATTTGGGAGATATTAATGATTATTTTAGAACATTCTTTTCTTAAATGCAGAGTGCATCAGATCTCATTACAGATGGTCTTGAGCTACCATGTAGTTGCTGGGAATTGAACTCAGGACCTCTGGCAGAGCAGTCAGTGCTCTTAACCTCTGAGCCATCTCTCCAGCCCTAGAACAATGTTCTAAATTTTGAATTTGCATATTATTTTTCTATCAAAATATAATAACCCTTGATAGTTTTGATTAAGCCCAAGAGGTAATATAAATTTAATATGTAATGTCATCAGTTTGTTACTGTCAAAGTGTAGATTAGAGAGTATCCCAAAGAAAAAAAGGATTGTCAGTTTATATAACTATATCTGCTTGTATTCTCATTTAGGTTCCCAAAAACCCTGATTGCAGTGTCCTGTATTTAAGATTGAGGTACCCTGGCCCCAGTTGGATTTGATTGGTAAATAAAGTTGCTGGTGGCCAATGACTGTACAGAGAGATAGAGGCAAGACTGTTAGGATTCTCAGTCAAGGAGCCAAGGAGGAGGAGGACAGAGAGGCATCCACAATGCAGAATAAAGGAGATCCAAGATGCCATGCCTGGGAGATATAGGACAGAGAACACAGGAGCCATGTAGGAGTCAGGAGATTATGGCCCAAGAAGGCTGCATGTCTGGATCTAGGGCAGCAAAAATGGAATATAGATTTTAGTAAGTAATAACATGGTAATATTGCAGGGTGGATTAGCCACGTGGAGGCTGTGAAGTGTTCTATTCGTTGAGCTGTTAAAGGCGTATAAAAATATAAAGGCTGTGTGAATGTGTCTTTCATTTGGGAACACAGAACACTGGGCAGGGTAGCAAGGATTACCACCATTGCTGCTGGGATCAATTGAGTAGTATTATTTGGGTACAGTTATCTATAACATTCATGGTGCTGGCACTGATGCAGTAAGTTTGTACATATATATGTCATGGAATATGGAAGAAATATATCTGTACCTTGAAAGGACAAGATACAGTACTTTCTGATTAACAGGTTATCATTGTTAACTTCTTGAAAATAATTTTGGCCATTGTAGATGATAATGGGAAAATGAGTTATATATGAAAACAGGATTTTTCTCTTAGGGATACAGGGGTTGTCTTCTCTAATCAGGGTGCCTCAGCATCTCTGTAGGTAGTACCAAAAACTTGGACATGAGCAATGCAAATCTCCTCAGGTAGGAGATTTTCAGGTCTATTCTAGATCAGGTGCATCTTAGCCCTCTGAAGGAAGTACATAGTATCTTTAGTAAGAGAGACTTACTTTCCACCTCTTGGTAGCAAACAGATCAATAACAGTAGTCCATAATGTTTTTATAGTCTCTCAGATTATCCTGACCAACAGTTCACAAAACGACCTTTCATACCTAGCTAGTATTTTGGATATATTAGATGGTATTTGATATTTTGTCGTGTAATCTTCCAAGGAAGGGAAGCATCCAACCATCTTACCAAGCTATGATATCTATGAACCACAATGGCCAGAAAGGTATAATAACCGTAATCATACAGTAGTAGAATGCATTTCTTGATTGTAACAAAAAGTTCTCTAATTGTCATAGAGGCATACTCAACATGAGGAAATTCATGTCTAGGACTGGAAGAACTAGGCCAACTATAAAGGTCTAAAGTAGCCATGAATATTTAAGAGACACATCGGACACTTTAATAAACCAACATTTTCTATTCTTACATTCTAAGTATTTGTGCTTATTCCTAAAAATGTGTGTCCTCCTTATTCCATACCAAGAAAACTTCTCTTCAAATAGATGAAAATCTTTACAGAAAGTAGCAACCAATAAAAATTCAAAGTTGTGAAACCTGTCCCAATAAATACACCTACAAAAGAAATATCTCACTTAAGGTTCAGGGAAGCCTTATGGAAGAGGTACCAGAACAATTTAAAGACCTTGAGGATCAGGAACTTTGGTGTGAGATTATGTCTCATAGTGACATCAGAATCTATGCCCATAAATTATCACCTACATAACTGCTTAAATATGAACCAAACAAGAAGTGCAACAATAAATATATCATTGTGGAGAGAAAGACCAGTAGGCCTAAACCCTATACAATGCACTACAACCAACCAAAGAATGCAGAGAGTAGAAGAAATTATCTCCTCCAGGTTGAACATATAAACAGGTCATCCAATGCCAGATGATGAGCACTAAAAAATATGCACAATAACTTTATGCAGACTGAAGGGGTTGTACTTGAATATGGAGAAATTTTATATGTACATATATGTGTATGTGGGTGTATATAGTATATACATAAATATATATTTTTCTTCAAATGTTCATGTGAATTAAAAAGTGTAGAATAGAAAAGAAGATTTTGCCTTGTAATAACTTTTTGCAGGTTTTATTATTTTTGACTTTTTGTATTATATGATATCTCTGCTTTTAGCTACAATTTTACTTTGTTTACTGTGAAATAAATTTCTCAGTAAGCCTGTAGAAACTGTCTGGGTTCATTCATGAGCCTCTGGCTTGGGTGATACATCTGAGTCTAACAATTAAGTGTTGTTGTTACAGTCTTATTAAAAATGTAATTAAACAAATCACATTTATGTTGGCAAGGTGCACATACTAAATAGTCCAAGCTAACAATCTTACATTTTAGTCAATAAAGCAAAAATAAATTATTTACTGAGAGTTATCATCATCAGCAATTGTTTTGAAACTTTTGACATCTTGGACATTATTAATGTCAATTATAGGCCATTCTCTCTAATTCACAATATTACATGCTGTATCCAGCACAACAAAAGATAAAACTTGGAGCTGCTAGACGACAGAAGAATTGACAAGGAGCAAAGACTCACCTGGACTTCAAGGTTTCCTTTACTGTGAAAAGAGAAACACTTTATTAAACAGTTTGGTATATTTAAAAGGCAGAGCAGGGTCTGGACCTCACTGGGGGAGTCCCACCTTTTCTAGAGCTTTAGAGGTCATGCAGTGTAGAGCTACCTGTTGATTATACTTCTCCTAAAGAGCAAACCTAAAGGTATTTTTTTCTGGCTATTAGATTTTCCTATTGTATTCTTCAGAAACAAGATGACCAAGACAGTATTATCCAAATCACAGGTTTTCCCTTGAATTTAAGTTTTCCTTGGTGGAATCTTTACAGGCTGTCTTCACACACAATTTCAGAGAAAGCTAATGCTGTAAACATTTTAAAAGAGAAAATTTATTTTCAAAGAATGAGAAAATATTTGAGTCTACAAATTTACAAAAAATCATTATTTGCCAAACCAGCAAACAATCTTCTGAGGTTTATTCAAGAGCATCTAGCTTTTATGACATGATAGTGTGTCACAAATATAACAGGGCAGGAGCTGGTAAAGATGGCCACAAGACATATTCAGTTGTCATCTTCTTTATACTGAACTCTTTTCTTAAAATATTCAAGAAGTAGCTCTCTTTTGATTTTTTAGCCCATGCAAGTTTATAATATTTCATGAGATTCTGACATCTCTAGTCATTACTTCCATACTTAAATAATATATATGAACTAATAGACTATTCATCTACCACTCTTCATTTTATTTCATTACTTTATGACAAATCAAGTAGATTTCACATCGCATGATAGATAAACATTTTCAAGTTCATCATTCCTAATTTCAAAATTGCTTTCATTCAAGGAAGTAAGGAGCACTCCTTAATGAGAGACACCTCATCTTTCCCCCAAGGAGATATTTCTTCTTTATTTCAAAGATCAATGTGGTCGCAATATTATTACTCCCCACTGTAGTGCAAACATGAAGTGTCCCTCATACATTCAAAGGTTTGAACACTTGGTTCCCAGCAGGTGATGAGATAACTGATACAATTCATATGTACACATGAGATATACAAATACATTCATCAAGTAAATGGCTTTTGCTGTGTTCTGTGTTAATGAGAATACTAAGATATTAAAATTATGCTACTTAAGTTAAATTAATTATTGAATTTAATCAAGTCACTCAGCATGTATGCTCATTGACAGACCAACTCAACATAGGCAATAGGTCTCTCCAGGTATTCCTTCAGATCATCAAGTTATTTTTGTTCTCTCCTTATTTATTTTCTATTTTGTAAAAATTTTTAAAACTTTACAATTTTATATACTGATTCTCTTTTTCCTTTTTACTATGGTTATTGATTTTTGTATTTTTTTTTCTGGTAAATCAACTTAAAGAGTTAAAAACTCCCAGGTAGTGATACAGCTATACCCCATCTCCAGTGGAACTCACATTACTCTGAAGAAAATCTTAGGTACCATATAATATGAGTCATAAATACTTAAATTAATGGTGTTATACAATTGTCAGACATTCTTGAATGTCATCAAACAGCGATAATTGCCTTTTGGTTGTCTGGCCAATTTCTTATCAATGTATTTGGATCAAAATAAGCTTAATCTACATATAGTGTTTATCTGGAGATATTCTTTTTCCTATACCTGCTTTGTTAAGTATAATTATTACCTCATCACTGAGATGGGTGTAGAAATACTTGGAGAACTCATTTTCAGGCTAGGGTACTTAGTTAAATTTAGTTTTGAATACAGAAGAAGGATAAAAAAATGGATCAACAGAGAAAAATGTGCTTGCAGCTAAGCCTGACAACTGAGGTTTAAATACTGGGACCCTTAAAGGAGAAGAAAAGACCTGACTTCTGCAAATTACCTTGTGACATTCATGTATTTATGATGTCCTGTGAGACCCCTACTGCCTACATATAAATATAAAAGGAAAAAACAGAAACCAGGGACATGGAGAGATAGAAGAGGGAAAGAGCAGAGACAAAAGTGATGATATTTCTGTTAACATAAGACTTTGTGCCCATTCAATCATACATATTTAAAATATTTAAAATTTTCTCTTTGCACAAAACACAGAGCAGAGTTTATTAATAGGATAATAACTAAAATCTTTAATCAAGAGTGAATAGCATAGCATTTAAATGACAACTGTTCTTTGTGAGTGTGAGTGATTGTATATATCCACTTACATTTTCATGCAAATGATAAAATTCTTGTTTTTCATAGAGTTGACATTAGACATGTTCAACTATAAACTGCTTACATAAAGCAACATGTTAATGAAATAACCTTCAAATCTAACTGAAATATTTTCTACCTTGGAATGTCATCCTTAGGACAGCAATCAAGATACTCATAAAACACACTGACCTTGTGTATTTATTGCTCCTACACCAGGGAGTGTTTCCAACAACCTATATTAAAATTTTAATATGACTGTGAAGCAAAACAGTTACTGGGTCACACATACACCAATAACTGTTGTTAGAGATTGTGTCCAGTGAAGTCACTGTGTATGCAGGATTACCATTTACTGAAGACATTGTTTTTCTAGGTAAAGATTTGTTTCCTAGCAGAGAGCCTATTTTTTTCTCATCAATTTTGAGCTTCTTGGTATAAATTTCTCAAGAGATATCCAAAAATTTGTGCAATTTCTATCATTTTTCTTCTTTGAGGAAATGTTCATATTTGTCCTTTTATTTTTTTACATGACATGCAAGTTGTACTAATAGAGAGATTATTTTATGTAATTGAAAGTTTTGTATACCTTTGTCTTTTGTTGAAGACAAGGATAATTTCATTAAAACTGTGGCCCACATTGAATTTTCTGAATCCAAAGAAACACACTGCTTAGTATATTACTTTAGATTAATTTGTTTTCATTATTAATTAATTAATTTACATCTCAAATTCCACCACCCAAGTTCCTCTCTCAGACTTCCTCCCTTCTCCTCTGAGAGGATTCCCCCTCTGAGTAACCCCCCACCTTGGTGTATCAAATCCTAGGATAATTAGGTGCATCCTTTGCCACTGAGGACAGATAAGGCATACATATATGCCAGAAGCCTCTTTGGCTGGTGGATTAGTCTCTGGAAGTTACCAGGGGTCCAGGTTAGTTGACACAGTTGATCAGTATGTGGTTGCCATCTATTTCAGGCCCTTCAGTCCTTTCCCTAACTCTTCCATGGGAGTACTCAACCTCTGTCCAATGTTTGGCTGTAGGTAACCCAATCTGTATTAGTCATCTGCTCTGTAGACCCTCTCAGAGGACAGGTACACTAGGATAGGTGAGAAATTTTTTTAAAATGTAAACTTAATACTAATACATTTAATAATTTAAACATTAGGCTAGCAAAAGACTTAAGAAATAATAGCTTTCAGTTATTAAAAAAAGGGAAACACAGTATTTTGAACACTGAAATAAAAGTAAAGTAAAAAATGCTTATCATTTTCATCAGAATTCTGCCTGGCTCAGTCCCTACATCATAAAGCAGGAAAAGGAGAATTTGGAAGCAATCATCTGTGCCTGTCAACTCCATCTGACAACTTTTCTAGGTGATGGAAACTGGTTATTTCATTATCACTGTCTTGGATAATGAAATGTAAGCATTTTGTACAAGTGACAAACATGTATTGTCTACTGGCTGTATGGAGGGAAGAATTGCTCTATATAATATAACAAAGGACCAGTGACAAGCCAAATTTCTGAGTGCAGATAATAAGGGATGCAACTCATGGTACCTTTTCCAAAATTGACCATATAATCAGTCACAAAACAAGCCTCAACTGATACAAGAAAATTGAAATAATCCCAAGCATCCTATCAGATCATCACAAACTAAGGCTGGTCTTCAATAACAACAAAACCAACAGAAAACCCACATACCCATGTAAACTGAACAACCCTCTACTCAATAATAACTTGGTCAGAGAAGAAATTAAAGACTTTCTGGAAGGAAGTCAGGCCCCTGGCACATATACACATATACATCAGAGGACTGCCTCAATGAGAGAAGATACATCTAACCCTCAAGAGACTTGAGACCCCAGGAAGTGGGGAAGCCTGGTGGAATGGTGGGGGAACATCCTCTTGGAGACAGGGGTTATGGGATGGGGAGTTTTCTGGGTAAAACCAGGAGGAGGAGGAGGCGTGGACTGTAAAAAGGATTTAAAGAATAAAATAAATTTTTAAAAAGTAAGACACCTATTGAAAACAGACTGCAAAAAATATGTATTTATTTTTAAAGCATAAGTAGGATTCGTAAAGGGGGTTTTGACCATCCAGTTAATGGTAGAAATATGAATCTGATAGTCTTGCTTATTTTTTAACAAGTATTGAAATATAATTTTACCACATTTGAGGATACTTATAAAACTGAACATTGGAAATCAGAGGGTAGGAATGAGGCCACACAGTCACCTGAGTTTAGAAGCACCTCTGTTTGTATAAGCTGGAAAAAATAGTATTTTTTGTAAATGTGCAGAAAATATTCATGTTTAAATGTATGTTTGACAGACAACACTCTGTGCTGGAAAATGAAACTGGACCTGAATCTAAATGTAGGATAAAATTATAAAACTTCTTCCAAAAGGAAGGAAAGGGAACTTCATAAACTTATGTTTTAGAAAAGACATAAATGCTTGAATCAGCAAACTGAATAAAAACTTCTTGAAAGATACAAAAAAAAATTTGCATGAAGTAAAATTTCTCCAAAATTAACCTTCTTCCTTTTTTAAAAAAAAAAAAAAATGTGCATTTTAAGGAAAGAATATGTCCACATGTGGTAGCTATAATGGTAAAGTATTTATGTGATAAAGGATGTATTGCTGGAATATATACATAAGCCTAACAGTTAAAGAGCATCTCAATATGATTCAAATAAAAAAAACATTTTAAATTGAATTTAAAAAATATCTGAATACAAAGAACAAGTAAGCAAATTAAATGTTATAAAAATCCTTATCTACTAGAACAACAGAAAATAAAAGCACTATGGTCTTTCTTTCATGGTACATGTCCTAAAATGGCTAAATAATAAACACAGCACATGCCAGTGACAAAAGTGGAGCAATCAGAACTTTCACAGGCTGGTTTTTAAAAGACAATAATTCATATCTATTCATCCAAATAATTGTCAGTTTCTTATTACGGTTACTCTGTGCTTATCCTGTAACTCTGACTCCTACTTTAGGTATTTCCACCAGATAACAAGAAGAATGTCCACACAAAGGTTTGTGCTTAAGCACTTGTGGCAAAATTAATACTAAATACTGGATACAATCAACTGTACACCAGAAGAAGAATGAATAATCAAAATTCTTTATGGAAACATTAAATTATTGAATCAGCACTAAAAGCAAAGGTGTCATGAATATTTGCCAATAACTTCAGCAGGTTATGGGAACAATGAAGGTCAAGATGGGTCTAGCTGTCTCAGAAGGATCCAGACATTATTGTGTACATGTATACATATGAGTATACATGCATATTTTTATGAATATGCAAGCATATAAACATGTATATGAGTATTTGTTTATTTATATCAAGATTCAGTTTTATTATACATAAATGTGAGAAAATATATGTATATCCGCACATCACACAGACACACACACAGTTTTGGAGTTGAACTGTCACTGTCACTATTAGGTCCAGTTTAGTTTTAAACTCTTTTTCGGTCGCCTAACAACTTAATTGTTACAATTATATACACCATGCATGAGGAAACTTCCTTGCATGCTGCTCATTTGTAATAATGTTCCCTACAGGTTTCTTTCTCCTTGTGTGTGCTGAGGAAAGGCTGGTCTGATTATAACAGGAGATGCATGTTTATGTCTTGTCTTAAAAATAGGCAGATACAGGGTCCAACCAAGACGTTCTCACTACTTGTTATTCAAAAACAATTTAATTTACAGAGATAGATGCTAAAACAGTTATCAGGTAATAGTGTACTCAGAAATGAGTAGTTACTTTTTGTCGTTCATATACTGAGGCTGGTAAACTGTGTATAACTGACATAGAAAATTAATTCCAGAATACATAGAAAATTAATTCCAGACTGAAAGATTAAAAAAAAATAATAATGTGAAATGAACGCCTCAATAAAGTGTGTCTTCCCATTTTGTAAGTTCAGAGAACAGAACACAGAATTATTTCTATATTCTAAGTATTTAACAGCTCTTCCCTAACTTGACAAATATAAGGAATACTGAGCCCTCAGAACATCATGAAAAGTTACAAAATTTGGAAGAAGAATAAATACATTTTCATTTAATGACTTAATTGTAGATTTTAACTTCTAAGTCTTCCATCCATCAGTGTAGAGTGTGATGCATTTGTATGATATCTTAATGCATACTTTGAATAAGTTTGAGTGTTTTTCTTCAAAATCTTGACAATTTAATCTTTGATATCAAGAGTAAATGTAAATTAACAAGTGGAGGTTGATGCATCTTTAGGTGTAATTTTCTGGCTGTAACATTGTATTCTAAAAGATCATAAAGTGTCTTAGTGAAGTGAACAAGCTTTTAGGCTCATTAAGAGCTCATAATTAATTTGCTTCCTTCAGGTGACATTCTTGCACATTGATTTAGGACACTGCACAAATGGCAAGAATGCCATCAGATGACTGGGAAGGTTATTTAAGAAATGCCCGACCTAACAACACTCCGTGAGCAGCATTTAATTGGGTAAGTTGCTAAAACATAGACTTTTCTGGTGTTCTTGTCATCCCAGGTGGAGAAGTTACTTGCCATCTATATTAGTATACTAAGTGTATGTGAAAGAAAATATTTAAGGTAAACAGAACTCTATATATGAATGTTTATAATTTCTCAAACAATTTGGATGGCTAGAAAATGCTTCATATTATTTTTATGCAATTAATTACTTTTCAGAGATTTTTAAAAAATGACATTGTCTTTATGCATTGTAATTGTGGCACAATGTATATTCACAAATGAGTCCTATCACACAACACTCATCAAAGAAAATGAAGACTGACTACAGTGTCCACTGAGTAAACAATACGTTATCTGAACCAGCAGTACAACACATGGGGACAGACTGAATTCTTCATCAGCTTTCCATACAGGGCTCCTGTACAGTATGGAACTGATAGTCCCATGCTATGGATTCTGGCATAGTTGTAGTTGCATCTCCTTATTTTCTCCAAAACCATTCTTTAGTTTTACTGACCAGTAGAATTCCTAGGGTAGTGTTTTTCAAATGCTGAAAAACGAGTCTCCTCTTAGGCAGGATCACAGATATTCAAAATAAATATATAATATAGTTTAGTATGTGATCTCTAACTGCTATTGTGTGTCAAAAGCAAGTCAAAGTACTTAGGATATGCTAATTTAGTAATCTAAGAACTTTCTTCTTCTTAAATACTTTGTATTCCACATTTTTATTTTGTCTTTGCTCAGGTTCAACCCAAAGTATGATAATCAACTCATCCTTATTATAGATTTTAATTATTTATGTGTTCTATTACTTTTTCATTGACTGCATGTTTTCTTCAGACCTTACTAGTTTATTAAAAATCCTATTCATTTTGTACTCACAAAATCAAATGTCTACAGGTGCAGCAAGAGTTTGGAAGTAGAAAAAGGCATCCTCAGTTTTATTCACTCCAAAATATATAAATATTCTATTGATACTACAGGTATCTTATTCAATAAAATAATTCTCTTGATCTAATAATTCTTAAAGCATAATAAGTGTGATATGGATATAAATCATCCTTAGGATAAAATTACATTTTTCTATTCATGTGATATAATACTTAAGAAACAAAAACTTCTTTTAAAATTGTTAGGAGACAGAGATTAGAGAAAGTTGCTATGAAACAGCATATTCCGGATATGAAAGGACTGTTGGATTCATGAATTCACAACATCCTTCAATACATCATGACCTGTATAAGAAGAACAAGGACATCCTGAGATTTTCAGGCAAATGGATGAAACTAGAAAATATCTTAAGTGAGGTAACATAAACCCAAAAGGACATTTATGGTATGTACTCAATAATAAGTGGATATTAGCCCCCCCAAAAAAGTACTGAATACCCAGAATACAGTCCTCAGAACTCAAAAAGGCAAACAAGCCAAAGGTCCCAAGTGAGGACCACTCAGTCCCACTTGGGAAGGAGAAGAAAGCAATCACAGAACAAGGATGGAAGAGAGGAACCTACCTGGGAAAGGAGACAGGGAAGAGAAGAGGGGAACATGATCAGGTGTTGGATAAGGGAAAAGGACTGAAGCCTTGAGGGGCAGCAGAAACATGGAAACTGAAAACCTTAGGAGGTAGGAGGTGGGAGACACACCAGAATGTACCAGAGACCTGGGAAGTGAGAGACTCTCAGGACTCAAAGGGAAGAACCTTAGATGAGATGCCCTACATTGCGGAGAGGGAACTTGTAGAGCCCACCTCCACCAGAAAGACAGGGCATCAAGTGAGGGATGAGTTGCAATCCTACAGTCAAAAACTCGATATAGAATTGTTCCTGTCTGAAAGAACTGCAGGGACAAAAATAGAGAAGAGCCTGAGGAAAAGGAGGTTCAGTGACAGGCCCAAATTGGAATCCAGCTCAAGGGCAGGCCCCAAGGCCTGACACTATTACTGAGGCTATGGAGTGCTCACAAAAAGGGGCCTATCATGACTGCCCTCCAAAAGACCCAACAAGCAGCTGAAAGAGTCAGATGCAGATATTTACACTAAAACAATGGAGAGAAGCTGCTGACTCCTGTGGTTGGATAGGAGAAAAACTGCAAGAAGCTGAGAAGGAGGGCAATCCTGTAGGAGAACCAGCAGTCTCAATTAACCTGGACCCCTGAAATTTCTCAGACACTGAACCACCAACCAGGCAGCATATACCAGCTGATATTAGGCCTCCAAAACATATACATGAGAGGACTTCTGGGTCTGGGTTGATTTAGAGAAGATGCACCTAACTCTCAAGAGACTGGAGGCCCCACGGAGTAAGGAGGTAGTGATATCCTAGTGGAGGTGGAGGAGGTGGGGGTGAGGGAGGAGGTATGTAATGTGGAAAAGTCAGAAGGTGGACCTGGAGGGGAATAAAATCTGAATGAAAAAAAATCAAATAAAAATTTTAAAAAGTTCAGGCAAGTATGTAAGAGGTTCCTGTAGACATTGTTAAATAGCAAAGGCAGTTGTGAGAATTGTGTTGAAGGTGACAAAGACAAATTCTTTCACATTTACGAGCATGGGTATTTTTCCTGCTTGCATGTTGGTTACCATGTGTGTATCTGGTGCCAGTGGAAGCCACTAATTCTCTTGGAACTAAAATTGCAGATGCTTATCAGCAACAGTTCTCATTCTGTGAGTCAAAACCAGGTCCTTTGGGAGGGCTATCAATGTCCTAAACCTTTAAACCAGATTTCCAGACTTTTTAAAAAAATCAATCTATTTAATACAAAATATAAAAGGTATAAAATGTTACTAATGTATTGAGTATACAAAGGGATTTATATAGTTATCTGGAACAATGAATGATGCTCTATAACCCATTTAGATTTTCTGAAGGAGGTTCAGGGTTCAAGAGTTAGGAGCCATTATAAGTGTCATGACAAATATCATTGGAGTAGTGTTACTTTTGAAATTCACAATGATTGTCATTATAATTAGAAAAAAAAAAGTTTAAAGATACCTGTAGGATATTTGTCATAATCCTAACACCTCTCTGGGTGTGTTAACTTTGCATAGTGAGATTACGAATTTAAAGAATGCTGCTCTGCCAACCTTTGATGCTACAGATAATGCAGATAAAATTATCCATGGCCTGAGGTCAGTATTTCCATTTTGGTCAAACCTCAGGAATGGCATATATAGCTTGATCAGTCTAGCCCTTCTTGTCATGGGAATTCTTTTACTCCTGCCCATTGGATTAAAGCTTATCTTTAACAACATCAACATGTTCGTAGTCAAAGTACATGACTTGAACCTGAAAATGGACCCCCAGACAGAGTTATCAAATTAACAGGCTGGCAATCCAAGTACGGGTAAAATTCTTCACAGAGCCTTACCAACCTAAAACAGAAATGCAATGCATTTGATAATACATATTTCATGACAGGTAAGGAAGGTATTCTTGTCAGAACAATCTAAGACAGGCTCAGTCTTGTTAATGAACTAAAAAGGGGGGAGAAGTGGAGAGCCTTTGGGACAAGAAGCTGACATGGGCCATGTTGAGGCCCATACTAGCCCACATTGGGCAGCCAAAAATGTTGAGGCCCAAGCTGCCCCACTTTGGGCAGCCAAAAATGTTGAGGCCCTCTCCACTCCACACTTGGTGGCCACTGTTTCCCGGCCCAAACTGCCACTCCGGTCTGTGGGTCAGGGTTCAACAAGAGAGAGAGTGAGGACAGACTCAAAGAATGGAGACCAGACAGAGTGTGATTCAATCCCGTTTATTCTTCAGTCTCTCTTTCTAGTCCAAGTTCCAAGTCTTGAGTTCCTAGTTCCTAGTTCCTAGTTGTACTCCTCTAGTTCCTAGTTGTACTCAATCTTCTCTTCTGAGTGTTTAATGTCTACTCCTACTCCTAGTGTCTGAATCTCTGTTACTCCAAATTGTTCTACAAGTTGTACTCTCTAAAGTGTCTGATTCTCTGAGCTCTCTTCTGTCTGCCTCTCGACTTTATATGTCTCACTTCTAAGCCATGCCTCTAAGTCACACCTTTAATCATGCCCTTAGGTCTTGTCTCTAAATCTAAACTCTAAGTCACACTCTTAAGTCACACACCTTTAATCTCACACACCTTTAATCTCACACACCTAAGGAAAGTCCTGAGTATCTAAAGCAAGATGTTATCAGAGTGTGCTCAGCTGTTGTAGGCTATTATAATACAAGTCTCATGTCAGAGTATATGACTCAAGATGGCTGCAAAGCTGATAGCCACTTTCTGCTAAAAGTCAGCTCCCAACAGGGCCAAGGACAAGAAAGTAGACTTCAAGCAGGAATCTGACTTTAGACTAGAACAAAAAAGTAATTTCAGGTAGGAATCTAAATTGTAGGCTACAACAAAGAAGTAATCTCAGGCAGGAATCTAAATATTAGGCTAGAACAAAGAAGTAATTTCAGACAGGAATCTAAATTTTAGACTAGATATAGGAAGTAGGTTTCAGATATGAAAATGATCTTTGGCTAGGGCTGGAAAGTAGACTCAAATATTTTGGTCATCCTGATAAGCCTTTAGAAACAGTGATCACAGGAGTGTTGACATAATTGGGTTTAATGCCTTGCTTGTTTTTTTGACTATTTGTGTTTATTGTATTGCTCATTTTTTGGCTATTTGCATCTATTGTATTGCTAGACCTTAAACATAGAACTGACCTTAATATATGCACGTAATCAAAATGGTATAAAAGCATAAAGGAAGAGGGTGTATAGGATAGAGAGTTCTAGGGAGGGGAAATGGGAAAAGGGGATGACATCTGTATTGTAAATAAATAAAATATCCAATAAAAATAAAAAAAAATTAAAAGTATTTCTAATAGAAATGTATCACTTATTAATGTCAAAAATGCAAGGTAGACTTAAAGTTTTATTCAATGTCTCAAAAGTTACTATGGAAGAATTGTGGCATGATTTGGTGCTCTATTGAGAATGAGTATCTAGAATATTAAAGAATCTAGAGTGTAGTTCAGTTAGCAGTCACTTTCCTAGGATTCACCAGCTCTGAGTTTGATCCTCAACAATAGATAAACTGGTAGGAATATTAGAAATAGAGTATATCCTTAAAAGTATTGAGTTACAGGCTAACATGTTCTAGGAAACAAAACAACATAACAATCAACAGAGAAAATGAAGGAAAAATAAATATGATACTGGCCCAGAATTACAGATTCAACACAGCATATGAGAATTTTCATAAAACTAGCCTGAATCCAAGTATAGAGAGTATTAAAATTGTTTCATAAAGGAAAGTGTGTGAAAAACTTATTATTTGAAGCAGGATTCTGTAGTATGAACAGTTCTTTTTGCTGCAGAATCTCTTGGGCTGCATCTAGAAATACATTTTGTTAGTTTGTGACTCCTTCTATCATATATATATATATATATATATATATATATATATATATATATCATATATATGAGATATATGTGTATCATATATGTATATATATGATATACCTATGTATATATATGATAATCTACATTATGTTTTTATGAAAATTTAGAGGTTTTATATATTATATTATAATGCATATACTAGTTTGGGAAATATATATTAGAAACTATAACAATAGTTTGGAGAATTCTCTCAAACTGTCAAAGGAACAATGTCTGTATCTTCTTACCTGTTGATAGGAGAAAAAAAGAACGAATGAGAATGAAGAGTCCATCTTTCCTTTGTCTAAGAACTATATTTCCACAGTAAATAAAATTTATTAAATATCAAACTAATTATGATAGAGTTGAGAAGTTACTGTAGAAATGACTATCCAAATTCAATCAATTGAATAAAAACTGAACAAATTTTATATTTGCTAATTTTTTTGTTTTGCTCTTTTGTACTTTTTTCACAGATTTTATAAAATAAATGACCAGGAAAACAGTTTTAGTTCACCCGTTACTCTGATAACTTGATTTAAAATAAGCATTATTTTTAAGTTCATTTTCTGTCATGTAACAAATAAATTGAATTAGGTATGATTTAGCATGATTTTCCATGTCAACTCAAACTGTATATTTCTGCTTCATTTCTGTCATAGAGCTGCCATCTAGAAGGTATCTTTGTGGTTTCAGAGAGGCTAGAAAGCTAGTATCCAACATTCAGAAGGCCATGGGAAGAAATGTAAGGGAAGAATTAGTGCCCACATCCTGTTTAGCATGTGCTTCCTTCAGATCCCACACATTCTGTATGGGTCTCATTAGTCTGAACACAGCCACAGGCCATTCCCTTCTGTTATCCTGGCTCAGAAATGCTCTTAGCCTGGATTTCATTGCTGTGAAATAAATTTTTGATTCTGTAATTAAAGAATGAGGAGGTAAAAGTGATTGAGAGGCAACAGTCATGTGTTATAATAATTTACTGTGAAAGCTAAAATAGAAATGGAGGGTTTGTTGTCATTTCTATGTTTGTATCTCTCAAAATTAATTTCAAGGAAATTGAAGCCTAATACTATAGTACTGAGAGGTAGAGAACTTAAAATCCCTATATGCCTTTCGTGTCTAGCCAAGAAAGTACTGTCTGATGCTCTGCTGTGTGCGGGTGGAGGATTACTCTGCTATCTTGGAAGCAGGAACGTTTTCAGGTCAGAAAATGAATCTGTTGGCACCTTAGACAAGGTCTTGCCAAACTGAAAGTTTGTGAGAAATACATTTTTGTTTTTTCTCTTTGTCTGTCTCTATTGCTTTCCCTGTCTCTGTATGTACCTTTCTGAGTAGATTTGTGTGATTGTTGTAGTCAGAGAACAATTTTGTAATTATTTGAACTCTTCCATGTGAACTGACCTCTTTTGAGTACATAAAGTGAATAATAATTGGCCAGTTCACAATCAAGTTGAAAGAAAAGAAAATATCACAGCAGAAATATGCATAGAGCATATATGAAAATCTCAAATAGTGATCTTTTCTGAAGCTGATTTTTAGTGACTTTGCCCCAATAAAATTAAAATCCACAACTGTACTTCTAAACAACTGCCTTTTACATGGTAATTAAGATTGTAATTATATAAACTGGGCAAGGCAAAATAACACTTTGTTGTTAGGTGGTATTTTAAACCCAATGTGCTGAAATCAAGCCACATTAGGCTAGATTTGTGCTGTGTTCTGTTCACTCATACACCAGGTTTTCAAAAGAATCTTGGATCGCACAACTCAAAACTCTATTTTCCCATATATTCATGTTACTATATGGTTAATTCATATGATAACAAATAAATATACAATGCAGGTAAGCAAACACAAATGACACAATCAAGATAAAAGTGTAACAGTTCAAAGAATCTATATACTTGTTAGTTGCCCAAAAGAGAAAAAAATTTAATTGTTTTTGTGAACAAACTGCTTCCATGTTGATGTGTGGGTTCTTTTCTTCACTGCTATTACAAAATTCCTAACCTAAGCAATTCAATGAAGACTTTATTTTGGCTTACAGTTTAAGGGTGCAGTGGAACCTGGTGAGGACAGGTGCCTTTTGGTCCTTCAAACAGCTAAGTATATTGAACCTCTTGTCAAAAAGCAGAGTGATGAATGTTGGTGACCAGCTAACTTTCTTCTTTTTATTCAATCTTTAACCAAAGAAAATGCAGAGTGGGTGTTCCAATCTCAACTAACTCAAAGTAGAAAATTTCTCACACACAAAGCACGAGGACTGTCTTTTTGGAGATTCTAGATCCTGTCAAGTTGGTAGTCAGTACTATCATAACTGACATATCTATACTCAGAAAGTTCATATTACTTCAGGCAGTGGATGTGATGGGGTTATTTAACTCATTGTGATAACTAGTTGATATGTATGGATTTATCCTCAAAGCTTTATTCCAAATGAGTTATGTCGTTAGCTTTAATTATAGCCAATGTGCTGATTATTCATAGCCTATAATTGGACTCCCAACTCTCATTCATTCCCACTGTATTACCTTGTGTTGCTGACAAAACGCTTTCACGAGCGTACTCTCAACTAATCTCAGCAATCCGGTGAAAATTCAAGTTCAATAGTCCAAATATTACATTCATTAGTGGAGGAATGTCAAAGTTCAAGTGATATATTTCAGCAGGGAGTGAAGCTACCATGGGTGTGATTTACCTTATGATTTTATATTAGTTGCAGTAGCTCAGCAGTTCAGACTTTGTCAATGTCTAGATAACTTTAATATCTATGTTTAATGACTTTAACATATGCATTTAAAAATATGTTTAAAAAGTAAACATAGCCACCCACTTATGACTGGTGAGGTTATGAATTCTAAAGGAGAACCTTCTTTGGCCACTTTCTTAAACCAGTATAATTTGTAACTGCTTTGAATATTTATTCATTTACACATAGATAACTGCACCCTCTTCCTTCAGCAAAGAAGCTTACTTTTACAGTATACAGAGGCCATCACAGAAATCTATAACTGGTCAAAATGAAAAACCAAGTGACCTTGGGAAACCTGATCTCAGTTGATATATCTATATGTATATCTATATCTGTATCTGTCTCTGTCTCTGTCTCTGTATCTATATCAATATCTATATCTACAACTCTTATACCTAAGGGTCAGGGAAGATCATTGACAAGAATGTTAATATTCACTTCCAATTTTAGAAGTTATGAAATCTCCAAGAAGGCACTCCCCATATTTTCTCTCTGAGAGATTTCCTACCTTGAGTTCATTGAGATAAGAGACCCACCCTGTAGAGTTGATAGTTCAAGAGAACCAAAACATCTCAACTGCATGGCTACATTAATAAGGCCTACACAATGCCAGTGTAGATAGGAGAAATCTCATACATCCCTTCCTCTAGATGAAGAGTGATAGGCCATTTATAGATGATAAGAAAGTGAGATTCTATAGTTCCAGGGACAAGTACCTGTTTTTATTTAATCCCAAGGGGATACTCCTAAACACATATACATATAAATATATCAAAAACACTAAATAGACTCAGTATGCTACATGTATATTGTAACATGTAATGTTTTGTGTTAAAATTAAAGAAGAGGTAATGAAATTGAAAGTCAGGTTATGGAGAAAAGATGTATGGAATAGGATGGTGGAGATATTGTAACAGTATTTATGTATAAAAATATATTTAAATTTTATTTTATATTTTTATTTATAATTTTTTATTTTTATTTAGTCTTTAATATTATTTTTATTTATTTTATTAATCATTTTATTTATTTACTTCCTAAATATTGGGCCCTGGTCCCCAGTCCCACAGTTCTCCCCATCTTCCCTTCAATTTGGCTCTGAGAGGGTGTCCCCTGAGAGTCATCCCTTCTCCTGGGTCATCAAATCTCTATAGAATTAGGCACATTCTCTCACAGTGAGACCAAACAAGGCTATTCTCTCCTACTTATGTGCCCAGGCACTAGGACCAGCCTGTGTATGCTCTTTGGTTGGTGACTTAATCTCTTGAAGCTCTCATGTTTCCAGTTTAGACACTGTTGCTCCTTATGGGGTTTCCATCCCCTTCGGTTCTTTCAGTCCTTCCCCTAACTCTACCATAAGAGTCCCTGACATCAGTCCAAGGTTTATCTGTGAGTACCTGCATCTGTCTCAATCAGCTGATGGTAGAGCCTCTCAGAAGCCCGTCCTGCTATACTCCTGTCTACAAACATATCATAGCATCAGTAATAGTGTCAGTGTTTTATGCCCACTCATGGGATGGATCCCAAGTTGGGTTAGTCATTGGCCAGCCATTTGTTCAGCCTCTATTTCATTTTTTTGTCCCTGCACTTCTTTTAGACAGGAACAATGTTGGGTGGAAAATATTAAAGATGGGTTAGTGTTCCGATCCCTCCACGGGGGCCCTGTCTAAATACTGAAGGTGGTCTTTTGAGGTTTTATATCCCCCTTGTTATGGACTATGGCTAAGGTAACCAACATCAATTCCTGGGACCCTTTCTAATCCCATGTCTCTGGTACTTTTTACAGGTCCCCTCCCTCCACTGCTGGCAGCTGCATATTTATTGTTTATTACATGTAATAATAAATAGTTTTATTATTATAAATTAAAATATTGTTCCATTTATTAACATTAGTGATTCATCATTTAGAGTTACTTCATATAGAAGAGTTTTTGATTAAAAATAAGCTGTTATCAAAAGGTATTTTTAGGATCTCACAAAGGATCTTGACAAGCACTTCCCTTTTTTCTTCACATAGATTCAAAGTGTATTCACTTCTTTGATAGGAGTCTTATTGCCACATGTATTTTTATCTCCTATTAATTCAGGGTTTAAAGATGAATGAACAATTTTGGCTTGATGGTGTTTACATCATTCCTATTACCTGTGAGTTTTAAAAGAGAAATATGAAAGTCTGTGCTTTCAAATACATGAAAAACTATTTGTTTGGAGTCAATATTATCTCTAGATTCTAAAATTTAAAAGTAACCAGCAGATGCATGGTATAATGGACTCAGATATTCACAATTAACTGTGGAATGTGTTAGAAGTTGATGTATTTGTCAATAGCATTAGACTTGGAAGGAATCTAAGTGTTATCTAATTACATTTTCTTGTTATCAGGATGGACTGCCTTTCCAACCCTTTACAGAGCTTTTACTAATTTACACAGACCCAGTAAAGCCATTTGCAAGCCAGAGGGAAAACATAAATAGCTTTGCATGTCTATTAAGCAATTCAAGAGTAAAAGGACTAGTGTTAAAACACTCCAGTAGGTCACAATAAAAAAAAATCATATGTACCCAGACAGAAAAAAAAAAGAAAGAAAAAAAAACATTTCTAGTTTGTGGCCTTAATCTGAGAGTGGCTCACAGGTATTTTTCAGGTTATAGCTGGATGGGTAATCATAGCTGTGCCCTATGGAATATTTCAGAGATTCTTGAAAGGCTGTTACAGTTTTTAGGTTAGGCTTCCAGAAGAGAATGTTGCCTTCCACAACACTGGTTTACTTTTTCAAAGAATTCTCACTTAAAGAGCAATCATATGCTGGTCCTCTGTTAAGTATCAGAGAGAATGATAGCAATGGGCAGAACCTGCCTAAAAGGAGTTGAAAGTTATGGGTAAAAAAAAATCAAAGTGAGATCTCAGGGAACTAATTACAGTTCAGCAGGACTTTGTTGTTCACCGTTGCAGAATAGATAGACATGGGGCTGAGGCTTTTGCTTTGCCTTTTGTAATAGGAAATGTCATGTGTGAAGACAATATTTCAGTGAGGAGAAAAATGTTTATAGATTTTGTGTGGACAATTTCATGAGCTAGCCTAAATACACTCCCAAGTTAGTAATGATCTAAAGGGCACACAAACTTTCAAAAGCCAGATCCATAACAGTCAGGGAGATGTGAGATTTCGCCTGTAAAAATGAGAAGGAAAACAAGGACAAAACAGGGCCAGAAGACTGTAGAGGTAGAACTGGTTAGGGTGCAAAATCTGTTTGTGAAGAATGCCTAAATTGGTTCCCTAAGAGAATGAAGAAAATGAGATAAAAAAAAGAAATGGAGTCACCAAGCAAAAAGAAAGGAGAAAAGAAAAAGAATGGGGATAGGAAATGAAGGGGCTCCATATTGTTTTAATTAAATTTACATTAAGCAAAATACACAGCCTCTCAAGAATATTAGTATTCAGAAAAAATTTAAAATATATTTTAAAAAACAGCTTATATACCATCTCAAACCAACAAAAACAAGTGCCTACTAACCCGAAAGAACACATATATTAAGGTTTTTTTAAAATTTTTCACTTCAAATTTTATAAATGAAGCTAAAATATAACTAGTATTTTAAATAATCATATGTATGTGTGAAAATGACATGAAGGATTGCTTTAAATAGATTGTCCTCTTGATGTGACATCCCTAGCTATTTTTTTTAATTTTGTAACTGCTTGTTGCAATATCACCCTCCCACGCTGAAATGCCACCTCTTGATGCTGTCCCTTCATCTTCCCTGTGAGATTTTCTATCAATATCTCCCTACTATCCTTGGATTTGTTTTTTATTAAAACATTTCCTAGATTAAAAAGAACAGCAGACAAAAGCAAACAAAAAAACAAAACAAAAATTCTGAGGTTAACAGAGATCTGTCAGTGGGTAGAGGTGCACATCATGCAAGTCTGACAATTTAGTTCAACCCCCATGATCCATGACGTAGAGTCAAGAAACTCAGGCATCTCCTACAACTTGGCCTCTAATTTTTGCATTTACAGTGTGATATGTGTGCAATGCAAAATCGAAAAGCACACCAAATTTGAATAAAAAGGATTACATTTTGGTTATAATTGTATCTGTTCTACTGCAACAGATTTTGCTATATTTTTCCTATTATTTATGTGATATATACATGATACTATAGAAACATCCCTGCTATCTTTATATTATGTCAAACATTCCATATCTTTAAAAAAGTGTATAACACATCTTCAGGCTCGAACTTTTAAACGTTGTAAGTTAAATATTGGGCATCAAGTTTTAAACCTTAATCTCTTACATGCTTATTTGCAAATCACAGTGGTTATGACAGTATGCTACAAAAGACATAATTATAAACTGCAGTGAGTGTATTCTCCCCTTCTCAGACATAGACTGACATTGCATTCAACATTCCCATATGGAACATCTTTTAAAATCTCCCAAAGACTTCATTCACTTGAGTGCACAGCTTTGGAGTTCAGTTACTTGTAAGTCCTAACTTGTCAGGATATTTCACTTTGAACGTGTAGACTCTGTGCTCTCGAAATGTTCTCAGGTTTGCCAGCTCTTTTTCACACCCTGTGATTTATGCTCTGTGCATATGAAACAGTAGTCATCCACTCATGAGAACTGGGTTCTAGTGTTTGTTTCCAAACATCCAGATTTAGTGATTCATTTATAGTAAGCAGCATATGAAGGAATTGCTTTCTTCTGGTTTGTGGTAAGATCCCATAAAAGAAAAAAAAATCTACTGATCTCTTTATTTTATATTATGATTTTATATGCTCTCATAATTTTTAATTTCATTTTGTTTTGTTTCCTTTGATAGCTTGCATTAATTTGAGACAAATTGCCCACAAGACTTGAACATTGAATTTTCCTGTCTCAGCATACAAAGTGCAATGGATTTGTGTATTTGGGGTTTTTTTATTTGTTTTTTATTCTTTGTCTCCCTTTGACCACCTTTAAGTCTTTCATTTGAGTCACCAAGTTGCATGAAATCTGTCTATTCTAATGTCAGCATTGTGGTATGCAGGGGTCATATTCAAAGACCAAAAGAAAGATAAGAAGCTGAAACTTACCTAAGCAATGTTCAAAATTACAACTTCAAATTAAAAAAAAAAAAGATAAGGAATACCAATGTTTACATTTCAAGCATGAATCAAATGAATTTTCAAGGTGTTAGATGATTAAGGTTCATGTTTGTTGAATCCTATCTTTTCTAGTAATAAATTCACTTAATTTCTGACTCACAATATGAAGAAAATAGTGTTGCTTGGTTTGTCTTTCAGTGTTTCTGACTAATTTTGGTGGGATACCCATATGGTGGGTTTGAAATTTTTCCTATCTTGGTTTGAATACTGCTTTAAAAATCTTCAAATTTGGCAATATTCAGGAAATTAGCTTGTAGCCGAGTAAACTTTATCTGAATTTTCAAGGGAATTATTTGTGAAAGATTAAAGAAATATGTTGAAATTATTTTTAGCATTGGAAGTAATTGGTCTATAATGAAGGCTCCTTACAATCTTACATCAGCATTCACAAACACACAGAAAACTAAGTGCTATAGCTAAAAATGTTCTAGGCAATCTATGTTAACTTATTACTTGGGCTTTGGAAGGAAATCTGAAGAAAGATACTTTTAAAAAAGCAATTTTTGAAACAAAGGAGTTCAGATTTTATTCCATGTGTCTCCAAAACTCTTACATTTAAATCTGTCTTCAAAGTTAACATTGAATCCAGGTAGCACTACAGTTATTTTTTAACCCTATAAAGATACAAGATGTTACTTTAGAAAAAGCACATTAAGATAGCAGGATCTTTAAAGACTCTAAGGGCCGCCACACTTTCCATTAAACAATACAGCTCATTGAAGTCTTAAGATCGTTGTCCCGTGTCAGTCCAATGTCGAGAAGGGTTTATAGATAATAGCATTTTAATTCTTTTAGAATTTCCTCGCACATATTTTAATAATATGCACTCCCATACCCCCCACATTTATTTGTGGGTCTACTTTCTAAATACCTACATTTCCTCATTTTTTCATGTTTTTGTTGTTGTTAAGGACCCAACCAGTTTACTTTTTGCTACTGATTAGTGATTACAAGTCACTAACAGTAGCATCCACAGCCTGTTATGAACAACATATTTTTGAAGCTTATAGCTACCATATGTTCATAGCTCCTTTGGGGTAAGAGCTCATGAGTCCTTCCTCTCTTCATAAACGTTATGAGAGTAAGTCTTCTGCCAGATTTATAGAACAAGGCACAATTTTCCTTATATGGAGTGGATCTTTAATCTAATCAGAATATGGGCAGGTTATCTCCAGGACATTTGATCCACTATGGCACCCATGAACTTATCTTGCCATTATTTTACTGATCATTATTTTAGTTCACTGGATTCATCACAGTTTAGTAATACTTTTATCCTCATAAGCTAAAGGAGGTGACAAAGCCTTCACTGGGAAAGATGCAAGAGTGTAAGAGAGACTGCTTTCCTTATGAAAAGGCCTGAGTGGTTGGATTCCCACATGGCAAGGCCCTATATGAATATTTATACAGAATCTCCTGGGCTTTCCTGAGGAAATACTTGGTTCACTTTTACCTTGTGTTTGCATTCTTAGCTTTGCTATTGGATGTCTTTATTTTCATTTTCTCTTGACAGATATTTCCCCAGCATTAGAAAAAGAAAGGTTGGACTATGATTTATTTTTGTTTGTCTCTGTCAGAGTGGAATAAGTCACTACTTCTCTGTTAGTTCATGATGGTGATGCTGTTGAGTCAACATAAGACCCTGGCCTGGGTAAAAGGCCCTGTTCTGGGTACATGTGCATGTTCTCTTTTGTTGGGAACTTAATTCTAACAACAATTTTCCCACCAATCTGTTACAAAACACAGCTAGATGATTATCAAAAAGTTAGAAAAGCCTTGCTGGATCATTGGTTCCAAGACCTAATGGGAACATTCAGAGGTGTGCCAAACAAGGATGAGGAACTGACTCAGGTTACTAATTTGCTGAGAGCTCTTGGCATTAGAAGAATTAGATCTCCTGATTGGAATATGGGGAGATGCTTAGTGCCAATAATTAAATCAGAATTTTCTGTGTGTGTAGTCGATCATTTCCCTGTACTGTAACTGCAATTGCTACCAACTTTGGTCACTTGGTTATGGTCCAATATTCTGGGTTAGATATATGTTTCATCATTCTTGATACAATTCATGGGTCAGCAGGTAACCACAAAGATTGAGGAGGAAAAGAAAGGAAAAATGTACAGTAGGCATGTTATTGTTACACATAGGAAATTCTTAAAAGAGATGGTACGTAAGAAAATGAGAAAAAGTGATTGTAAACACTTTTCAGTTGTGAAAAAAGTAGATATATGAAAAAAGGCAGCCTAGCTGTCTCAGTGCCAGAGTGTGAACTGCATCTCTTAAACCGATTCTTTCTTCACCTGTTCCACACATCATCCTTTGAGCTTTAAACACCTCCTAGACTATACTCCAGCAAGTTACTTAGTGACTTTTAGTTCTATTAAAGATATCCAGCAGGAAGAAAGCTTCCCAGTCAGTAATAACCTGATTTCTCCATGTCTTTTGAACAGAGTGCATGTGCCCTCATGAGTAATCTTACTCCCAAGAAAGTAACCAGGAGTAATGGCAATAACTTTTATTATTTGGGTATCTCCAAGACACCCTTAAAACAACTCAAGGGGAATTATTTCAGATCTTGCACTGGAATTTTATTTATTTATTTTTTTCCCATATGTAATAATTTTTTATTAGATATTTTATTTACCCTTCAGATGGCATCCCCTATCCCCATTCCCCCCCACCCCCCTTAGGAAACCCAAATCCCATGCCCCCTTTTCCTTTTTGCATTTATACATTTTTTTAAAATAATGTTAATCATAGGCTTTATAAGTTTGGAATTGTTCAATCAGAGGTGTAACCTACTGACCAACCTAGATATAACGACTATCTTTGACTGGTGGAGATACATGAATATCTGCCTCCCTGTCTCCCCCCGCTTTCTCTCTTTCATCACCTAGCTTCTCCTCTCCTTCTTTGCACACCACACCCATACATGAGAGAGAGAAGAGAGAAGCAGGGGAGACAGAAAGAAAAGACTGAAAGGCAGAGAGAGGGAGAGAGAGAGAGAGAGAGAGAGAGAGAGAGAGAGAGAGAGAGAGAGAGAATAAAATATTTGGTTTCTTTGTGGTTTTCCCAAACGTTGTTAGAATCACACGTACTTCCCCGAAATCTCTTCTCTGTCCTAACTTCCCATCTCTTCCCTGCCAAACCCACTTTCTCTGTATTATCTGTTCCTCTTCATATTCATGTATTCATCTCTCCACTCATTTCGGAACTTCCCTTCTCCACTGCTGCCCTGGTTCTAGTTTCCTAGATTCTAGACATTCTTCAAGGTAAACCTACAACCCTAGAGATTCTTTGCTAAACTCCCCATATGAGTGAGAGCATGTGGCATTTAAAGCAGGTATTTTTAAAGTTAAAATAATTATAAATGAATATGAACAAACTTTCCTAACTGTGGTGTAAACACAACAATTAAAACATGTCAATATATAAAACCTTACTTAGAAAGGTTATTTATGGGAAACGGCTGTTTATTACATATTAGTTTATAAGTAAAAACTGCAAATCAAGTACATGTATTCTCTGTAGTCATGTTAAAGACTGTTTCTTTACACAAAGTACTGGGGTTTTTTCAAGTATTTTCTTTTTTGATTACATTCTTCAATGTCTTTGAATAAAAATCTAATTCTTCAGATGCTCTGAATAAAATCTAGTAATGTAATAATTAAATTCTGTTCTCTTCTGAATTCCATGACATGTATACCATTTCGACACTCTGGAAGGCTGACATTTATCATGAGGAATGCACATGAAATGGTTAATATGAGGAACCTCTGCCATCCTCATTCTTACCAGGTTTGAGACAGTACCAGAAAGAATCATTCAATGTACTCAGTAATCCTGCCTGAAATCAGGCTCCTAGTCTTGAGTCTTCCTTGTTGGCCACAAACACCCATCTCTCTACTCTCAAGTTTCCCTGATTTGTGTAACCTCCCTTTGACTGGGGCCAATCCTTGTGTGTTTTCCTGAGATCAGTTCATATTACGTCTTTAAGGGAGCTTATTTAACCACCAATGCAATCTCCTTCCAGATTGTTAAATCATTTGCCTTTCGTTTGAGTTCATTTCTCTGCTTTAATAGCATGTCTGCTCTGAACTCCAAAACAAATCAAATCAGCAAACCAAAGATGAAGCAAGCAAGAATCAACAAGGAGCTTTTGACTACAGACCTCTTCATTTGTTTTCATTGGCCTGAAACTAAAAGGTGCCAGCTTCAGTGTATTTCTTCTTTGGCATACCCTTGTTCACAGCTAATTTAGCAGTTTACCTTGGGCAGTTTATTAAAACTTTCCCTTAATACTTTCCTATTTATGAATATTTTCATTTTGGTCCTCAACACTGATACTAAGAACATCACATTTTTCTCCCCAAATCCATATTTATCTATTGTCTTTCATGGAACTATAAATATTATACAATACAGGGCTTCTTTCTAAAATAAATACATTTCAACCAAATTCTTATTTTATCAAAGTGGTGACATAGGATGACTATGAGACACTATGCATGGCTATTCATATGAGTTAAAAAAAAACAGAATAAAATTTCTGTCTTTCAGGAAGTAATGGCAAAGGACTCACACACAAATGGTGCTTTCAAACAGAGCAATCTAGACCAAATGTTTAATATTAGCTGCTACAACAAGTAGCATTTTTTCACTATTAAATTAAGTATAAAGCCATCCCATTTTTCTGAGAGTATAACAATGAAGAATATTAAACTGACAATCATCAGTGGTACAGTTTAAGTTCCTGTACTGGCTTTTGATTGCTGTGAAGAGGTGATGTCACTAGGCTGGAAGTGATCTCTGTTTAAGAAATGGTCTTTGTCTTGTAATGACAGAAAACTGCTGCTCTATATGCTGAACTCTTTTGTTATTTTAATAATATATTGCATAAAACAGATTGCTAGAAAGCTATCCTTTATGAATTTACAAATATAGTCAAATAATTTAAGAGGTTTTATAATACCAATATCCTTACCATGTCTGCCTTCTGAGTATCTGTAGTGTTCTCTGGCTTTTATTATTTCCAGTTTAAATTTCAATAATTTTCCTTTATTTTAATTAGATGTATATATTTCCCCTCCCTAGTTCCTCCCAAATTATTCTCACATCCCATTCCATCCACATCTATCTTCTCTCTCTCTCTCTCTCTCTCTCTCTCTCTCTCTCATAAGCAAGCAAACAAAAAAATCCAATACTTGAGAATAATAAAGTTGAAATACATAAGAAACGCAGAGACAAACAAAAATGCATAAAATATAAAATAAATAAAATATAAAATAGCACATCATAATACACATGCAAATGAGTATGTTCAAACAAACCAATATAAGACAAAAAAAAAAAAAAAAAACAAATAAAAAAGAAAAAAAACCAGAAACCTATCCCCCAACAAAATCATTTAGTTACTTATGCTGGCCATCTACTGTTAGGTATGTGGCCTCCCCTTACTACATACTCTAAATGAGAAGGGTAAAACCAAGTTATGTGGGGTTGGGGACAGAGATACATTTTTCTGGAGAACTGAATACATTTGTTTTATTTCCTTATTTTTGATAGCTTAATAAACATATACAATGTATTTTGGTCACATGTATCTCATTTCTCTCTCTAACTGTTCCTGTGAGACTCCATTGCGGAAAACTAAGTTTTCATATGCAGGTAATTTTACATTTTTTTCTTCTCATTATCTGCAGATACCCTCATCTCCCTCTTTCTTTCCCTTTCCTTCTTGATCTCTCCCCTTTGTTCTCCAGACAGTTTCACTTTTTCTTTCACTGGAATCTTGTAAGACTCAATGGAAACCAAAGACCAAATTGAAGAGGTCTATAGATCATGGCCTTTTTCTGAGCCTCGCTTTCAGATAGTGGTGATCATGACAGTGATTTTCAAGAACTAAGCTTATCATAGAAAGAGGTAGAATCATGGTGGACTACACCACTGCATGCAGCTTCACGAATCCTATAAAGATTCCGCACATAATTTTACTTTCCATTTTTTATAATCTGTTTTATCAGGGCTCATTTCTCCTGCCTTTTTCCTTGAGCTCTTTGTATTAGCTTCAACACTTTGAGCAACATATCTATGGCTAATCTTTCTATAAACTATACACTTTTTAAAATGAAAGATGTAAGCAGCTTAAAAGCAAGACAGTAGCATCATCTACAGTAAAATGATGTACAGACTGAGTCCCTGACACTGCTAATTTTTAATCTAACTGCAAACAGGATATCAGTCCATCTTTTTTTGACATCTGAAATTTATCATCACATACATAATTAATTTGTTTTTATTTTGTTTCTCTGTCTTGTGGGATTTGGCATTCTTTTTTTACACGTTTTCATATATGCAAAACACAACAAACTAAAGAACACTTAAGTAGACACTCATCAAAAGTTACCATAACACTAACATGACCTGTGATTGTTCCCAGTGATTGTTCCCCTAAATAGCCTATCAGGATGGGGGTTTGATCTGGGTCAAAGTCTTAAGTAATAAATTCTTCTATATCTTCAACTTGTAGACTCATAGGGACTTCTGTTATTTACTAGAATATATATCTAATTTGTGTATTTTCCTCAACATCTAACAGTATCTGATGACACAAGTGGAACATGTTGTCCAATAGCTCCAACACTGATTTTATTTTTATTTTGTCAGAAATGTTATCACTTTATTGAGTGGTAGAACAGTTTTCTTGTTCTAGTTAACCTTAGAAATAAGAAAAAAGTGTCATAATTCATTCTTACATCTGTGTTGAGTTTTTATTTTATTTTTTTAATTTTTAATTTTTTGACAGTTCTTCATCCCATTCCTCCTTCCCCCATCTCCTAGAGGATGTCCTCACACCCCCACAGTATTTTATTTTACTTTTTTTTTTTTTGGTTTTTAGATGTATTTTATCCTAAATAAAGTTTACTTTAATTAAAATAATAAATGCAATCTAAAAATCTTGCCACTTTTCAAAGTATTATCCTAGCTGGTTGCACTCATTTATTTTTGTTGGTTATTTTATTTATTTACATTTCAAATATTATTCCTCTTCCTGGTTTCCTATGACAACCTCTACCTCATCCCCCCCTTGGTTCTATGAGGGTGCTCCCCCACTCCTGGCTCACCACCATAGCATTACCCTATCCAGGGGAATTAAGCTTTCACAGGACCAAGGGTTTCCTTTCCCATTGATGCCAGATAAGAACATCCTCTACTACATATGCAGCTGGAGTTATGGGTCCCTCCATCTGTACTCATGGTTGGTGGTTTAGCCTGGGAGCTCTGGGGCGTCTGGTTGGTTGACATTATTGTTCTTCCTATGGGTTTGCAAACCTCTTCAGCTCTATCTATACTTCCCCTAACTGCTTTATTGGGGTCCCTGTGCTCAGTTCGATGGTTTGCTGCAAGCAATTGCCTCTGTATTGGTCAGGCTCTGGCAGAGCCTCTCAGGAGACAGGTATGTCAGGATACTGTCAGCAAGCACCGTGACACCCATGCATCTCAAAATTTTAACCCAGAATTGTTCCTGTCTAAAGGAAATACAGGGACAAAGAGTGGAGCAGAGACTGAAGGAAAGGCCATCCAGAGACTGAACCACCTGGAAATCCATCCCATATGAAGCCACCAAACCCAGATGCTATTGTTCACTTCCCACACTATTTTAAAACACTAAACTCATTTCTAAAGAATTATGTTTTATTCATAGTTCTTCTTATTTCATCTGAGTTCTGTTTAAAATTATATCCATATACACTACCATAAATATATATTTTTAATGTTACATTTTAGTGAAAAAAGGAATATTTAATATTAGAAACAAAGTAAAACCAGATACCCTGAAACTAATAGGAGAGAAGGTTGGGAAGAACCTCAAATACTTGGGCAAAAGAGAAAAGTTCCTGAACAGAACACCAATGGCTTACACTCTAAGATCAAGAATTAACAAATGGGACCTCATAAAATTGCAAAGCTTCTGTAAGGCAAAGGACACTGTCACTAGGACACAATGGCAACCAACAGATTGGGAAAAGATCTTTAGAAATTCTATATCTGATAGAGAGCTAATATCCAATACACACAAAGAACACAAGAAATTAGACTCCAGACAACCAAATAACCCTATTAAAAATGGGGTACAGAGCTAAAGGAAGAATTCTCTTCTGAGGAAAGTCGAATAGCCTAGAAGCACCTAAAGAAATGTTCAATATCTTTAGTAATCAGGGAAATGCAAATCAAAACAACCCTGAGATTCCACCTCACACCATTCAGAATGGCCAAGATCAAAAACTCAGGTGATAACAGATGCTGGTGAAGATGTGGAGAAAGAGGAACCTTCCTCCATTGTTGGCAGGATTGCAAGATGGTGCAACCACTCTGAAAGTCAATCTGGCCGTTCTTCAGAAAATTGGACATAGTGTTACCTGAGGAGCCAGCTATACTATTCCTAGGCATATACCCAGAAAATGCTCCAACATATAACAAGGACATATGCTCCACTATGTTCATAGCAGCCTTATTTATAATAGCCAGAAGCTGGAAAAACCCCAGATATCAACAAAGGAATGAATACAGAAAATGTGGTACATTTACACAATGGAGCATTACTCAGTTATTAAAAACAATGAATTTGAATAAGTGGGAGAGGAGATCCTTGGTCCTGTGAAGGACTGGTGCCTAAGTGTGAGGAATTCGAGGGCAAGGAGGTGTGGGTCCTCCTTGCTGGAGTGTTTGGTCGAGCATGAGTTTGGAACCCCGGAAATTATTGGACAGCAGGTGTTCAGCTCTGCTCCTGGGCCCTGGTTCTTTTCTTTTAGCTTCAGCTCTCCACAGCTGAAGGAACAGGCCTCAGGCCCTAGAGAGATTTACATACTAATGAGATGCCTGAAGGCCAGAGGGTGGAGCCAATTAAGTATTCTTCCCCAGCCCCTCCCTCTCCAGGCTCTGTTTTGTTCGCTTTGTTTTGTTTGTTTTGTTTTAATTATTTTGTATAGCCATATATTTTTCTTCAAATGTTTTCATGTAACTTCATCTTCATATCATAAAAAGTTACTCATATATTTTCACTTAAAATGAAAAACACATTTTTATGTGAATGACACAGTTATAGTTTAAAATTATCTAGACACATCTTTATTTGATATTACATATTAATTAAACTTCTCTATTTATATATTAGTTTATTACTCCAAATAAAATATTTTTCATCAAATATATGTAATTGTTGCATTAAGACTGATAGACTCATGTTCTCTTTTTAATACATTTGATAAAAAGACTCCATTCTATCCTTGTATTTCTAAAAAAAAAAAAAGGCTGTGTTTAATTCAAGCTGTTATTGACATGTACTGCAGAATACATTAATTATTGAGTGATAAATTATGCATCAATGACTATATCTCAGTGTTGAACTGAGTAAGTGAAAGAAATTTTCAAAAACCAGCTGTGATCTCTTTACCAGCATACCTCTCCTATATAATTCTGCTTTACGCAAGGAGAGGTTTGGCTATTCAATGTTTATAATGTAGAAACAAACAAATGAACAAATAAAACAGAGCTAATGGATACTCTGATGTTCTCACTCATAGCCAACTATGACTGTATGCATCTGTGCATGTTTACCCCAGCTGCAAATACATCTACTGAGGTGTACTTTTGTATCATATTCATATCTCAGTAGAGTATCTCCTATATATCAATCTGTTGATACAAATGTTTGAAAGCATATTTTGAAAAACAAGTCTTTCCTTTTCTTCTCTTCCAATAGAGATGTCACACCAGGGGACATTTAATTAAAATTATAAGACTATTTGAAGTTTTGCATACATATATTTTGCATATAATAAGGGCTAGAGAGATTAATTAGTTTGAGAAATCATACTGCTCTTGTAGAGGATTTTAGTTTGTCTGCCAACATCCAAGTCTCTTGGCAGGAAGCTCATATCCAAATGCAATTTCATCTCCAGGGGATTCACATGTCTGGTTCTCAGATGTACCCTCACACAGGATTTTTATCTCTCCCCCTGCACCTCCTCTTTCAATAACACACACACACACACACACACACACATATTCATATTCACAAACAGTAAGTCTTGGTTCTATCAGATTTTTTATTTGTTGTCCTATTTGTTTCCAATCTGCAAGAAGTTTCAAACCAACACCTGTTAATGAACTTGAGTAATTTCAACCTATACGATTTCCTTTTTATAATTTAATATATGTATACATGTATGTACATAAAAAACATTTCAGTTTTATTTTTCCTCAAAACCATACTCATGGTTCTCACTTGCCACATCTTCCCTGAAAATTCTCTTGTCAGCCTCTTAGACATTTGACTCTTCAATAGACAGAAAATGACGGCCATAAGATAATAATAAGTACTTGTTTTTAAAGAATTAGTAAAGTTGAAATTTCTTCAACTTATAATTTTCTTTGTATTTTTTCTGTTGTATCATCATTAAATCTGTCTTTTTAAGCTAAAGTATCTGAGAGACAATCAAAACCCTACAGAAGGGAGCTGTTGCTCTCCTTACCTTTTGTTCTTGACAATGATGAATTTGTTTCTGAAGCAAACAATTAAATTTAACATTTAATTTTTTATAAAACTTTTTAATCAAATAAAAGCTCCCTTATAATTGTACTTTTCTGAGATTCTTTTATTCAAAAATGAAAGTTTTAAACACTGTCTTTTCCACTGCTTTCTTTTTCTTATGAAGATTCCTTTTCATTGTATTATCCTTGAGATTCCCAGTGAAGCTTTCAACATCATTCTGATGCTAAGCTTCCTAATTACGTCTCCTAATATAATGTGTAAAAATATCCTCTCATTTTATATGTGATTGTGCTATTGTTTTCTACTAAAGATAAGTTTTTTAATTAAGTTCATGTATTCTCTTAAAAGAGCAGCAAAATTATCCTTTTAACATATATTTTTAAAAAATCTATCTCTTTAATTAACTACCTAATTTTATAACACCCTGACAGTTAGTGTCATGATTTGAATGAGAACTGTTGCACATAGGCTGTTAGCCTGTTCTTTCTTCTTCTACTTTCTTTGAGCTGTTAAATTTGTGATTTTCTAGGATCGTGCTCCCACTGCTATGTTGCTGTCACGTTTTTCTACTTTTATGGATTCTATCCTTCCTGGAACTGAAAGCCAAAATAAATTCTTTCTTCTATAAGTTCTTTTGTGAGATTGTGTTTTATCAGAGCAACAGAAATGTAAGTAATACACTGTCATTTTGATTATTTTAGAAATTCAACATAAAAGCATATTGATAAACTATTGAAAAAGAATGAAAGCCACCAACTCCTCTTATTATAATGAGATATCAATATATTTATATTAACTTTGAAATATGAGATAGGATGGTATAAGTTGTGTGAACTGCAGAGAGTAGGAGATTGTGAAAAGGAATAACCCTGAAAAGAAGAATGTTCCCAATGGCCAGTGTCTTGATAGCCACAGGAACTCATAATGTATTGGTTGATAGTGCCAGCTCAAAATGTAAGATATGCTCCACTGAGTAAGATACTTATTTAAGAATATAACTCTAATTTCTAGTAGCCTTGAGGCACAGAAACTCTTAGGTGACAGAAACAGGTGCCCCAAAACTCCATTTAAAGACAGTAGTAAAACCTGAGTCCTAAACCATAGGATATAAACAACTGAAACTGATGAACCAACATGATCCAGACAAGGCATGGACATCAATAACGCAGGACAGTTGAAAGGTAAAGAAACATACTTTATACCCTTTGTTTAGTGACATGTTTGGGTACAGTTCTTCCAAATTCTGTAATTATATCATGTGTGACAGAAAGAAGCCATCACTTTGACTATGAATACCATTAAGAAAGCATCAAACTAGAGAAGCAAAAATAAGCGTGGAATAAAAAGCAACTTGTCTGAACTTTAAACAGAATCTACAATCAATAAACTAAAGGATGATTTTAAAGTAAAAGAATTCATTAGATGCTTGCAAAAAATCAACATCATCGGTGTGAATGAAGTGAGAAAGCTGAATTATATACAGACCCTGTCTTATTTAGGGTTACTATTGCTGTGATAGAATGCCATGAACAACGCTACTTGGGAGAAAGGTCTTATCTTTCATTCAGTCATTCAATAATGTCAGGACAGGAGGAACTCAAGCAGCACAAAAACTTGGAGGCAAGAGTTGATGCTTGCTCTACATTGCTTGCTCAGCCTGCTTTTTGGTAGACCCCAGAACCACCATGCAGTGGATGGCATGACCCACAAATGGCTGGGCTTATCATCATCAATCACTAATTAAGAAAATGACTAAAATGACTAACAGGCTTGCCTACAACACAAGATGCAAGGAAAAAGATTTACAGGCCAGAGTTGGAGGCAGTGTATTGTGTAAAATAAGTGGGCATTTTATCTTTAATCAGTCTAACACTAAGGAAGCGGTTGAGAGCAAAAGAAACACCTTAGAGGTTAGCCTTCCCAGCACACTGGACTTGGGTTTTCAGTTCTCACTACAGAGATAAAAGACTGATCACTGGAAAGTAACTGGATAATAAAACTTATATTATTTTATAAAAATATAATATTACCATGGCTATCAACTAATCCTAAAAGGCCAATGCTGGATTCACGTTGGATATGTAAGATAAGTCTGACTATTGGATAGATTCATTTTAAGTTTTTGAGAGACTTCTATCCCATTTTTATCAGTGGGTTGGAGTGTGTTTCCACCAAGAGTGTACAATCTATTCAGTACATAATGATTTTTTAAAATATGAATATAAGCATTCCTTCTATAAACCCTTCACTGTAGTCATTAAAAGCTTTGTCTGTTGTAGGTCTTCGAATAGGCTAGGAGGTGATGTCATTTAACAGTTTTGGTTTAATTTCTCTTATGATTAGTGATAGTGAGCATTTGTTTTCATATGTTTCAATTTGTAGATTTTCTCTAGAAAAAATGTCTACACAATTCTCCCACCAACTTCTAAATTAAGCTGTTAATTTTCTTGCAATTAAATTGTCTGAGCTGTTTATAGGCATTTGATATAAAATTTTTCTGAGATATGTAATTTACAGAAACTTTCCCCATTCTCTAGGCCATCTACTTAAAGTATTATTATTTCCTTTGCTTCACAAAACTATTTAATTTTTAAATCATACATATATAATTTTACCATTCACTACTTGTGTTTTGGATTCATGCACAAAATTATGAACAATGTCAAGGGGCTGTTTTATCTATTTTGTATTTTATATTTACATCCTATATTGAGGTGTTTAGAATGTTGAATTTTTGTGTGGTATGAGATTAAGATCTAATTTCATTCTTTCCATGTTCGTATCCAGATTTTTAAATATCATTATGTACTGAAGAGATGGTTATTGTCCCATTAAATGGTCATTGAAATTTTATTGAAGAGCAACTGACTAAATTACTAGACTTATTTCTGGGTTGTCTACTCTCATACATTTTTATGCCTGTCTGTTTTTCTTCCAGTAAAGGCTCATTTTACTATGAGGGACTCGTAATGCTATTTTGAAATGAAAAAAATGATAATTCTACCCTTGTCTTGCTCAGGAGTAGTTTGAGAATTTTAGGTGTTTTGTGGTTCTGAATTAATTCTATAACTTTTTCTTTCTATAATTTTATATGCTGCACATTAAACATCTAAAGTGTTCCAGAGACTGCAGGCATTTTAATAATATTCATGAAATCAGAATATCTTTGCATTTATTTGTCTCTTTCTTTTATTCTATAAATTTTTAAATATTTCTAATGTAGAGAACTTTTATCTGCTTGAAGAAATTTCTTCCTATGTATGTTGTGCAATGTTATTGTGAATTCAATTGCTTTTATGTTTTCTCCCAGAAGAAGCTTTGTTTGTATCATAGTAGCAAGATGGAGATTTTGTATTGTATATCTAGTTATTTTTCTGAATTCCTTTAATAACATTGAGATGTTAGGGGGAAACTGGGGTTTTCTGTATATTACATTATGTCATCTGTAAATAGGAACAATTTTACTTTTAAATTTGTGTGTCTATTTTTCCTTTTTTTCTTACCTAATTTCTCTGACTAGGACTCATAGAGCTATGTGTAATATCAGCAGGTACACTGGCAAAGATCTCAAAAGAAAACATTTTAATATATTTTTTTGTTGAATATAGTTGCTGCTATGAACTCTTCCTATAGAACCTGCATATAGTTTAAAGTGCATTTTTAATTAGGAGATACAAGTAATGAAATTGTGCAGAATTTTGTCAATAGCTACTGATGTGTCTATAGCTATTGATATGGGCCTAGAAATTTTACTGCTAATTCTGTTACTGGAAAATAATACATTAGTTGATTTGTATATGTTGCACAATCCTTTCATGTCATGAATGAATTGAATTTGACCTTGAAGGAAAATCGTTTTAATGTGCTGTTGAGTTCATTTTCATAGTATTCTGTTGAGATCTCTTTCATCTGTATCCATTTATCAGAGGTGTTTGCTTATACTTTCCTTGTATTGTTTTAATATAATGGTTGAGGGTGACTTTAAAACTTATTTTGGATATGTATTGTCTTCTTCAATATTGGGAAGATTTTGATAAGACTATATTTGTCATTTGCCTGTAAAGTTTACCACCAAACCCACCACACTGTAAGTTCTTGAGACTTTAATTTTCTGAGCATTGTTCTTATCCAAAACTTGCAAATTAAGACTTAAGAGGAGGTGAGAGACTATCAAAACTCAAAGGGAGGGACCCTAGATGAAATGCCAGGCAGTAGGGCGTGTGAAGTTATAGAGTCCTCCTCCATTAGGAAAACAGGCATCAAGTGAGGGAGGGGGTTGCCATCCACAGTCATAATTGTTCCTGTCTGAAAGAACTATAGGGTTGGAAATGGAGAGGAGCCTAAGGAAAAGAAATTTCAGCCACAGGCTCAAAATAGGATCCAGCTCAAGGGGAGATTCCAAGGATTGACACAATTACTGAGCCTATGGAACACTCACAAAAAGGGACCTATCATGACTGTTCTCCAAAAGACCCAACAAGCAGCTGAATCAGATGCAGATATTTGCACCCAACCAATGGACAGAAGCTGCTGACCTCTGTGGTTGAATAAAGGAAAGGCTGGAAGAAGCTGAGCAGGAGGGCGACCCTTTAGGTGGACTAGCAGTCACAATTAACCTGGATCTCTGAGATCTATCAAACACTGGACCACCAGTTAGGCAGCAAACACCAGCTGATATGAAGCCTGCAACACATATACAGCAGAGGACTGCTGGGTCTTGGTTTAGTCAGAGAAGATGCACCTAACCCTCAAGAGACTGGAGGCCTCTGGGAGTTTAGAGGTCTGGGGGAGTGGGAGGTGTGGGCTGGGGACATCCTCATGGATGGGGGTGGGGAGGAGGTATGGGATGAGGAACAGTCAGAGGGTGGACCAGAGGGGGGAATAAAATTTGGAGTTTAAAATGAATTAATTAATTTATTTAAAAATGGTGTGGTGCTGGAAGAGATCATTCAGTGCTTAAGAGCACCTGGCTCTCGTGCTGAGGACCATAATTCTGTTCCCAGAACCATTTTAGTGTGTCTCCACATTCATAATTTTAGTTCCACAGCATCTGATGACCTCTCCCAGCCTCCAAAGGGAACTTCTTGCGCTGATGTTACACATACATGCAGGCAAACAGTAATTTATAAAATAGACATAAAGGGAGATATCATTTGAGATGTAAAAGAATGGAATGATGAATAAAAATTGAAGAAAAAAACTAAACAACTTAAGACAAGATTTATCCTATCTTGATTGTGAAGACTTTGCACATCACTTGCCACTACACATTCTATCATTTCTTCGGGATTACCCAGCTTGTTAGTAGAGAAATGTTCATAGTAAAACCCTGAAAACCTATTTAATGAACATTTATATATCTAAGGTATTATATATAATGTTCACTCTTTCATAGAAATGTAAAATTTTTTTAATGTTTGTTTGATTTACTTTTTATTAGCAGTTCTTGGTTTCATTGCTTTTTTACACTGCATTTCTGTTGTGCATTTCAATGGCTCCTACCTGCTCTTCTATTCTGGTGTTTTGTTTCCTTCCTTTTGCTTTTCCTTTTGCCGTTGTGATACACTACTAATTTTCAACATACCAGATCTTGCTTCAAATTGTCATTTTACACTTTTTGCTGTATCATATATATTTTGATGTGTTGTATTCATTTTATCTTAAGTTCTTCTCTGACTTCTGGTTGATCAACCTTATTTTTAACACTATACTTACATCTTTTCTATATTCCTCATTATTGATTGTGATTTTTAAAACTTATATCTTTTATTTTTGAGGTTGTAATATAATCCATTTACAATTTCCCTTCCTTCACTCTCAATCTTCCTATAATTTCCTACTTGCTTCTTTTCAAACATGTTTTATTTGTACATACATATATGTATATACATATGCAAACACACAGATATAAAAGTGAATTAATAAGTAACAGTTGCTCTGCTTATATAATGTTACCTGTATTAGGTTTTCAAGACTGATTACGTGGGTTTTGATAACCAAGAGGTGTCTTCTTCATTGAATTTCATATTCAAGGTTATGGTCATACTCATGGTTAGAAAAAGTTGCTTTTATTTTAATATTTCCAAATTTAGTATAATCTTTTATTTTTAACACAGTAGATAACTGAATGTCACTAGACGATTTGAAGCTCAAATATGAAGATCAGGCTAGACTTTAATTCACAAGTGCATTTGTCTCTGCTTCTGAGGTGTTGAGGCTAAAGGCATATGCAAATAGAGCAATTTTTGGCCCTTCATAAGTTTGATACATGAAAATGTTGTATGAGGACTTGAAAAGAATCTTTGAGTTCTTAGTTGTATGTACTATAACATATATGAAAAATATACATACAATTATTTTTCATTTGGGATATAATACAGACATATAAGGTATTTAGTATATACTTATACTCTTATTTGTGTTTCATATTAATGTTTTATGAAGTCATCTATTTTTTATATAAATTTCTGTCCAGATTGATACATGTTTGAGCCTTTGATTTCTAGCATTGCTTTTTCATTGATTATGTTATATGTTAAGGAATCGCAGTGACCACTGCATCTTACTTTTATGATAATGATGAATTGAAATCGTTTTTTATTTTATAATTGATGTTTTTGTTTATGGACAAGTGTTTGGACTTTGATATTGTTCATATTTGGTATCCATTTGCATGTGCTCTTCTACCCATCCTTTTTCCTTCAGACTTTGAATTCCTGTTCAGTTGAAAGGAATTTCTTCCATGAGGCTGTTTGCTGAATATTCTTTCTGTCAGACATTGCATCACTCATTCATTTGATGGCAGAACTCAGTAAGTCATATTTGGAGTAATTATACACAGCCAAGAACATCCTGCTAAATTTTTTTAGATTGCTTTCTGATCATTCTGTCAATCCTTTGCTTCAGAAATTGCATTTCTGTTTTACTTTGGAGTGGTGTGTGTGTGTGTGTGTGTGTGTGTGTGTGTGTGTGTGTGTGTGTGATGCATGCCATTGAGTTTTGGTGTATGCTTGCCAATGAGTAGCCACAAAAAAGCAGAACATTAAATACCTTTCTC